>NC_137826.1:23178377-23218377 GCF_963921795.1 Nannobrachium achirus | reverse complement strand
AGCCTACTCTCTCAGGATATAGTGCTGTAAATAACTAGAAATACCACATTGTGTTCGTATGCCTCCGACAAACAGTTGCAGGTCACATCCACGTCTGTCCAGAGACTAATATACTGTACGTAATATAGGGAATACTTTGGATTAAAAAAAGGTGTTATAGTGTATTTTTTTGTGAAATGTAAGTTATCAAACATGTTTTGTACGACCGGATGAACCGCGTATGCGGCAGGCCATCGACCCTCACCTGTGGGAGAACCAAAATGGCTTTTGAGAGGGGAGATGTACCGAAGCCCAGATGTTGGCCCTAAAGAGAATAATCGAGGATGTGAAAATACACCTCTGTGATCCATGACTTCACCTCATTGCTCAACTCAACTGAGCAAGGTCTTAACGTGAACGGCATGGCCAGTGTAATATAACTCCAATCTCCAACCTAGAGTGTTCTCCTACGTACTACAGTGAATGCTGGACCCTGGAACCACCCTGCAGAAGTATCTACAGTAGACGGGGAAATCTCGCTCTTTCGACGAGTCGTTCTTTAGACTATGAGCGTCGGCAGGTTATAGCTACTCACCCGCGTCACGGTTACTGAGGTTAGGGTTAGGGTTTGGGTTAGGTTTAGGCATAGAGAGTTTAACATTCACCCATGTCGGCAGGTTAGCTACTGACCCGCAGTTAGCATTTCACCAGGTTAACATTCGCCCGTGTCGAAAGAATGAACCGTCGAACAGATGCTATACGGGTGCACCAGAATAGATAGATAGATACCTTTATTATCCCATGGGGGAAATTCAGTTGCCCAGAGGCAGCACAGCAGTTTAAGGTTACAGGTTACAAAGAAGTAAGAAAAAGAAAAAGAGTACTGTAGTGTACAGTCCAAAGAGCAAGCACAAAAAATAAGAATATAAACATAAAGTGTCGAAAAGCTATTGCAAAAAAGAAGAATATACATAAAGTGACCACGAAACATTCAACGCTCATAAGTGACACACACGTCACACACACACAAAAAAGCTATACTCAAAGCACAACTTAAACAGTGCCAAACAAAAAAGTGCACATAACAGTCAATGCTAGTCAATGCAACACAAGTATCACAGTATCAGAATGTTGCATGAAGTGAACAAACTGTAACCACCAAAAATCTGTATAGGGAATACCAAGGGTGAGCGAGAAGATAGCAGCCTGGAGAATGAGAATTGCAGGATATTGCCAAAGACATCCAGAGCTGCCAGCCAATTGGTGCTGTGGAAACCAACACACAGGCATCGGTCACAAGGCCGTCCCACATTAACATTCGTGGAAGTATACTCAAGAAAGATGAAGGAGCGCAAAGCACCAACGAGCTTGCCAGATGTATGGGGAACCAGGATGACTGGAAACGATGGTGGGCTCATCTAAGGAGGACAACCTAGAGAGAACGTCACAGTGACCTTGATCTTGAACTAAAATTTTGAATAACTTCATCCTTGTGTACAATTGGACATTTGCAATGGATTTCCCTCCAGGGTGTCCCTGGAAAATTGCCTTCATGAGAATGGGATGGACATGAGGTCAGAGTGACCTTTGACCACCAAAAGTAATTTGTTCCTTAATTGAGTCCAAGTGGACATTTGAGCCAATTCCCTCAAAGCATTCCTGAAAATTGAACAAACTGAGTCTGTAGGGAGACTAGGGACAGAGAGACAACTGGAAAACATAATGCCTCCAGGCTCCAGCCATACCTTTTGCCAGCGTGGAGGCATAAAAACACATGGATGACAGACAATTCATGTAGAGCAACTCAAGAGGTGGGACTTTAAAACATGTTCTAAGGGATGTATCGTTGCTGTTAGGAATAGAAACCTTGTAGTATGTCCAAAACCGTTTAAGTTATTATTATTTAGTCCCCAAAAATGCAGATCTAGAAGCTCACAACCCGTCATGTTGCGATATTGAGCTTGCTATTTTTGTGTGACACTATAGAATGAGAAAGAAAAAATAAATCAATAAAAAAAGAGTTTATGCAATTACCTATTGCATCAATATGATTTCCCTCTACTACATTTCATGATTGATGACTTATTGATCCTTTTAGAAATGTTGCACACTGCAGTCTATAGAGACAATATACAGGAACTTTACCACAAAATGTAAAGTTCAGTTTATTATGGTGAATGGTTTTACAACCCTCATTTGTTGCAAACTAGCTGGCCTTTTTTTTGTCTTGTTTTGTTGTTTCAGAAGCAGCTTTGAAGCTACAGTATGGTCAAGTGCCCAGACCTTGTGAAACTAATAACCCCATTTGAACCAAACTAAAGATAAAATGACAGTGGCAGACTAAAATGCTTTATAAATGCCTTGAAAGGAAATGCCTTGTATTTTGTCTCGTTCAATCTAACTTGTTACTTGGCCAAAACATGTTTGGCATCAGAAAGAGAATAAGCCACTATCGGCTTTATTTCAGTAAAAAATGAAGTTGTTCTAGCACATTTATTTAAATATACTGTAGCAGAGAAAATCCCAGTCTAAATGATTACTGTATTTTGCTACAGTCTATGGGCTCCATGAGCTGCTTTCTCTTTGGCTGTCTAATGTTGAAAAGAGGCTTCGAAACAAACAGGGGTTCACACCAGCTGCGACGCAAAATCAATGTGTATGGTGCAATGACCAGGGGTGTAAACTGAGAGGGTCAATGGACCCTTCCCTGAGTAATGGGAAGCTGCCGACGAACATGGCACACGCCCTTTCAACAAAGGGGCGTGCCGACACAGAGTAGGATTGACAGCAAGCTGAGACTGGTCAACCTTATCATGTTTTCATTGGTAAATTCCAGACTTTAATTATGGTCAGTTCTGTTTTTTTACAAAATAAACTTCCACCATTTACAGTGTATATATAGGATCCAACGCTGACATATAGGCTTAAAGGAGTAGTTCAACCCCAAAATGACTTTTTTTCTATTCTATTGGGCTGCAATTGTAGTCCTACACCCGCCATGTTGAGGACCAACGCAGGCAGGACGGACTGGGACTAAAATTCAGCCCTGGCATCTTGGCCAGTTCAGCCCCCACAACCAGCGTGCACACAGATACTCAGTCTACTGACTCGTCACATATAAATACACAAGCTTTTAATACCACAACCTTTACGGACAACATAAATAATAACTACACAACTACACAATCCATAAATTGTATAAGTTAGCGTTCAGTACACCACCAACAAGTGGAGTATGAACATGATTAGTGCCAAAATGTGTCAGAACTTTGGCTAGTAGCTAATGAATGGAAAAGAAGTATATTGATCTGAGAATTGGACAAACAAGTTGTATTTGATTGCTCAATATGCAGTAAGCTATAGGCTACTGTATGTTATATATTTTTTTTTGGCATTTACTAAATGCCTAAATTGTACTTTCATTCTAAATGTGCAATATTGATAATAACTGATTATAAATGGTTCCCACCCTGGCAGTATGCATCTTGGACGGCGCTGAGAGGCCACTCAGCTATAGCACCTTGTGTCAACACTCCCATTTGTGTCGACACACCACACGCACTCCAATACTAGCTACAGTAATGCTTGCCTTCCCTACTTCCTATAGCCGATCTACTTCTGGTGCCCTTGCTCGGACCACACCCATCTTTGAAGTCATTATGATCTCAAATACAGACTTGCAAAATCCTGTGACTGCATCTTGCAGCTGTGACACTATCACATTGACAACATTCGCCCACAAACACAGTCTCACAAAGTGAAAACAATACCAATACACTCTCTATGCAGCAGCAAGGATTTCTTTTAAAACCTGACTTTGCAGAGAGTGCATGACATATTCAAATATTCAGAGCATGCTGTGGGAACAATACAACACATCCATATTACGGTACATTCGGCCTCTCTTATTCATGATTTATACTTGCGCACAGAAAATAGTGCATCACCACGTCACATGGGTGGGGTGTGACAGAGCATAAATTAGGCATTAATTGGACACTCATCCGATGCACTGCAGGTGATATGAAGGTGACATGAAGTGTCAGCATTTCACCATGGCAACCGGTAACATTGCTGTAGTTGAGTGAATGAAGTCATTGATGGTTTGAGAAATCTGACACCTATATTGTATGCAACACCTCCAGTACGATAGTATGTAAGCAAAGCAGATCATGTGCTGATGAGGCCAGAATTGCCAGAATTACAGAATTTTGCTATGTAGGCTACCATTACGGTGACAAGGAGTGAGATGAAATAGTTATTTTCATATTACACACACACACACACACACACACACACACATACACACACACACACACACACACACACACACACACACACACACACACACACACACACACACACACACACACACACACACACACACACACACACACACACACACACACACACACACACACACACACACACGTTCATTACCTATGCCCTGATTTTACCTATTTTTTACTTGACTTTTTAATAATAATAATAGTAATTATAATAATACATTTTATCTGTATTGCACTTTTCATTGTCAGGGAATCTCAGAGTACTACCTCGTTAAAACATATAATCAATCTTAGAAGGTTAAAAGCCGCGTTTAAAAATGTCAAGCGCAAAAGGATATTGCTGCTGAGCAGAAGGCCCGGTCCCCCATGGTGCGTAGCTTGACTGGGGAACTCGCGGATAAAGCTGTTCGCAGATCTGAGGGTACGGGTGGAAGTTTGTGGAGTAGACTTAATTAGGTTTTGCAGGTACAGTAGGGAGGGCATGTCCGTTTATTCAGTTATGAGTAATTAGCAGGACCTTGCAGTCGATCCTGGCTGAAACGGGGAGCCAGTGCAATGAGAATATAGGATGCGTGTTATGTGTTCACGGACTGTTATGTGTTCTAATGCTTACGGACTCTCATTAGGATCCTGGCTGCGTTGTTCTGGATGTACTGTAGTGCAGCTTCTGAATACTCTTGCCAGGAATCCCTGCGGTAGTCCAGTCTAGAGGAGATAAAGGCATGGACATGGCTTCTCTGCATCTGACAGGGTTAGAAGGTGAGATGATAGAAGGTGGTTTTGCACAGATGCTTTATTATGGTTATTGAAAGTCAGGTGAGGATCGAACTTGCACCCAAGTTTGTGACTGGGGAAGAGAAGGGGATGACCTGACCATCAAAGGTGGGATGAGACTGAACCTGGTGTGGTGTGCCAAGAAGGCGCGCTTCAGTTTTGTTACTGTTTAACAGAAGGAAGGAAGTTGTTGCTCATATGCCTTCATCTCCTCAAGGAGGTGAGACACGATGAGATGGCTGCAGAGGGCCTGGGGGCAGTTTTAATCTACAGCTGGGTGTCATCAGCATAACATTGGAAAGACATTCCATGTCTGCTGATGACACAGCCATGGGGTAACATGTAAATAATGACCTTCCGGAACACCAGTGGTTAGAATTTAGGTTAGGTTTTGTTGTTGTTGTGCCAATGTTTTTAAACCCTGTAGCACTTTGAGATTTGTGAAAATGTAAAGTGCATTACAAATAAAATGTATTATTATTATTATTATATAGCATGTCATGACAGAATGGTGGAAATCATAGCAAAGGACAAAAATCATGCATCTACAGTGAGAATGTAAAAACATTATTCCACCCATGTTTCATTTCTGTGACAACCCTAAAGACATCTTTACATCTTTGACAGCTAATACACCAGATGTTGTTGTGGTTGATGAAGAGTCCGGGGAGGAGTCTGCCTTCAACCCCAGCCTAGAGGAAGCCTTTATGACCAAGATCATTAAATACCAACTACTCCTACGGCATACCATCTCAGAACTATGGGATATAGGTTCAGACCATTTGTTTTGATATTTGACAGCCTAGGAGATACCGCACAGCCTGGTTGTTAGAGGGTTTCCAACAACTTGGGAATTCAGAATGCCCAAAAAGGAGGAAAAAAGGTTGGCAAAGAATCGTGCCGCCTCTGCTATGATTGGCAGCCGCCACAATATGGCAGAGATGTTGTTACTTATACCCATAGAATACTTATTACGTCATTGTCGGGTAGAAACCTTGTATGTCCAAAATCTTCCCTTTTTTGATATTTTAAAAACGATTTAAAATAGTGAAAATAGACGATCTACTGTACAAGCACTGCTATTTTAACAAGTTTTGTGCGACAGTCTTGTATGATGAAGCAGGGCTTTGCTTTACGAAAACTGGTGATACAATGTTTCTGCCCGACAGTGAAGTTATTCTGTCATGAAGACGTACAGTGCCATGATTTTGTGAATGTAACCTAACCAAACCGCACCTTTAATATTTGTGTCCTTGTATGCTCTCCTTTATTTGGACATGAATAAATTGATAAATGTGTGTGTGTTTGTGTGTGTGTGTGTGTGTGTGTGTGTGTGTGTGTGTGTGTGTGTGTGCGTGCGTGCGTGCGTGCGTGCGTGCGTGTTTGAAATATTACCCATTTGCTTTTCATTACATGCTCTTCATTTTAGATCTCATGACAGACTTGTTTTCCCAGCAGTTTGAATAAACAGCACTCCGGTGACATTTGTGCCGATGCCAGACACGCCGTACAGGCCAGCGCCGGCAGTGTCACAAGGTCACCGCAGAGACACTCAGCAAGAGTTTATAGTTTTTCCCCCTGAGGCATCAGAGCCCTAAACAATGACAAGACAAAACAAAACAACACCGCCAGGTTAACGGCTTTCAATCTGTAAACAGGGGTGTAACAATATAGTAACTGCATCAAAATATTGTTTTTAACTTTAAAAATCAAAGTATATCGAAATGAAAACAGCTAAAATTGTATCGTTTTATGTTGTATCGTATCGAATCGGCAGTGCAAAGAATCGATTGTATCGATACTATCTACTTGTGCATTGTATTTAGCATTTTTAAGAAGGAAAAATAAAAAGGAGGGGTTTAATTACCTTTCCTTTCCATAGCTACACTGGTCTATCGATAAATGTGTGTAATCTCTGGGTTCATGTCAAGGTGCAGGTTTGTCGATATACAATGTCCTATGTATGTGGCAGATAATCACTGTGTTTACTTATTTATATCCATATTATTCATGTTTCCCTTAAAAACCTGCACTATCCACACCTTTCACACATATTTAATTTCTTTGCTAAATAGTTACTACAGTATATCGATTTTAAATCATTGAATCGAATGGTATCGTATCACCATGAATTAAGAAATATCGTCCATGTATCGTATTGTCAACCATGTATCGTGATATGTGTCGAATCGCTATTAAAATGTATCGTTACACCCCTAGTAAACACACACCCGTTATGCTCATATACAGTGTGTTTATCCTCTTTCTTTTTGTGCTTTGCACATATTGCCCTTGCACCTTGTTGTATTATCATCACTGAAACTATATATCTCCACATTTCATCTCTTTATTTATTTATGCTTTGGGTAAATTAATGTACTATTTCATCATAGTGTGTCACTCAAAAGTGGTGAAAAATAGCAGATCCACAACGGTGGTAGATGGGTTATCTTCTTTTTTTTATATTTAAAAAATAATAATAATACAAAAGGAATGGTGCTTGCTCGCTTGCACGCACGCATGCTTGCTTGCACGCATACCCTATAGGCAAAATAACTTGTGTTATGATTGTATACAATTACCATTATTCTTACACATATTTCTAGCATATATCTATTTACCCTATCTTTATACAAGTAGCATTATTTATTCATTTTATTTCACCCTTGTTTTATTACACCCTTGTTAGTATACCCTCCAGTCTGCTGCTCATTAGACACTGTAATGGGAGTGTGTCTGAGACAGTGCTTCATTTTATATAGACATGTAGTGCTGTACAATATGCTTTTGAAAGAGTTTGCTGGAAGACTATCTTTGTTGTTTTACTTGCTGCAGTTGTTTGAGTTTATGCTTGTTGTCAGGGGTGTCACAAGGGGAGGGGGGGGAGTGGGACTGAGTTACCACGGCCCAAGGTGGAGGGGCCTTAATTATTTTATACTTTAGCTATTGAAAAATAGCAGATCTACAAGCTCACAGCGCGGCACCGAGTGCCACGCTGCGAGCTTGTAGATCTGCTTTTTTTTTTAAAGTCATGAAAATGTGAGCAAATCTTTGAATATATGTATTTTTAAGCTAATATTTGTAACTCAAATCTTGCTTCTAGGGGGTCCCTGTAACTAAATATTTTGAGATGGGGGTCTGTGGCCAAATATATATATCATTTTGGGGGGGTCCTTCACGTGAAAAGGTTTGAGCACCACTGACACAGAAACATCCTTGTACCCAGGGCCCAGAATTTGGTGCGACACCCCTGCTTAATTGTTGTGATTCAGAATCTTCTGTTGTGATCCTGATCGCTCTCCTACTGTCGGAGGTGGTAATTGGTCACTTAATTGAATTACTGATTGTGAAATGTTGTTGTTTGTGAATGGAATAAAAGTAGGATGAATGTGTTCTTCAGCTCATGCTGTCCATGTCCTTCTGGGGAGAAACCGTTATCAGTGTTGCATGTTTTTTAATGAGCTTGGCGTCATGGCATCCCATGTGTTCATTACAAGTATATCGTCCTTGTCGGGCAGAAACCTCGTATCTCCAAGTTTCAAATTTGTACGTTCTTTCCCAAAGTAAAGCCCTGCTTCATCATACAAGGCCATCGCACAAGAGTAGTGAAAACAGCAGATCTACAAGCACACAACGCCTAGATCGGCTGTTTTCACTAGTTTAAATCATTTTTAAAATGATAAATGCAAAACGAACGGTTTTGGACATACAAGGTTTTCACCCGACAAAGACGATATGGGAAACATTATTTGCTACATTAAAAACCCTCTGAATGCGAGCATGAGTCATTGGAAACCTGACTATTTGCATTATGTTGCTAATGACTATTGTTAGCAGGGTTGTCAAGGTAATTCTCTATGGCTCAGACCTTTCTCTCGCAAGCACATCATGTTGATGCTCCCACATATTAAAATCCTGAGTTCATTTAACATTAATATGTAACTAAATGTGGTTACACTGGTACACTCGGAGTGCTACAAAAGAATAAATGTATGCTGAGGATTTTATTGTGTAATTTGATCCAAGGGAGAGATGTTGAAACGCTGGCAATTGCGGATACAGTACATATTTCTGTTTCAGGAACCATTGTATTTGAACAAAATGAGGTCTTTGGCACAGGAAACTAGTAAATACACAAACTTCTCCCCAGCCAAGCTTTCCAGATGAAAGGAAGCTTATGCAAATAATTTCATCCATACAGCAGTCCTTCTAGATGTTCTGGCTTTCTTCCTGTTAGCTGTAGCTGCAGGCTGAATGTTCCACATTCACAATACATTTGCACATGTGTGTGCGTGTGTAATGTCTCTCTTTATTCTCTCCCTCTCTTTCTTGTTTGCTCACTCACTCACTCTATAATTAAATATTTGATTGTATGAATACTTTCTCTTAATTTGTATTAGTAAAATCTCCACTTTGCAAATACGGTTCATGAAATAACTTAGTCATTTGAAATCTTTGTTTACTTCTGTGAGGGTTTATGACCTGCTACTGTATTTTTCATTTCCATATTCATTGTTTCATATATGAAAAGCTATGGTACATCCTACTGATCATATCAAAGCTACGGGTGTTGTGTGGGTACAATAAAAGCCTGAAGCCATTGAAGCAAGAAATACCACAATTCATATTGTCATTATACATGAGAGAACTTCAATGCATTTCAGGGAAGAGGAGAGGAGAGAAGAGAAGTTCACCACATACTGCGTTGACCACATCACAATATGGCCCTCCCTGGATAGATTCCCGTAGACCTGTGTTGCATGACTTTCCCCTTCCCTATTCTGGGATAAAAACTAAATGTCGTCAACATGAGAGAGAAGGTGATATGTACTTACAGCAGCTGTAGTATAAAGAGGCATTCATGTCTTTAAATGAATGTGAAAATCTAAAATGCTATCGTGCCATTCAGGGCTCTTGAGCCCATTCAAACTCTTAGCTCTTACAGGAGAATCACCAGCAAAACTAAGGATGATCATGGACTACATATGGCTGCAGGGAGCACATGCCCTCAATCAGTAAGACCGCAGTGGAGAGAGGGGGAGCAGCTCGGCAGCAACAAGTTCTTGGGTTCACGCATTCCATCTTTGCTCGCTGGTCAAATCATGATTTTCACTGGCGCTGGTGTCATCAGAGGTAGAAATCCCATGAATTTCCCCAGAGATGTTTCAGAAAGTCCTTGGATTAAGATTTTTGGATTTAAGCCAACCAGCTTCCTGATAAAACAATTGATGCGGTTCATAAAAATAATTGATAGATGCAAAAATGGGCGATGGTAGAAGACTGTGTAAATAGGCTATATATTACGAATGAGCCATTGTCTTTCCAATTCCAGCCAAAACGCTTTAATTGATATCTTTATTATTGTTATGTACTTGTTGTAACATATTTTAGTTGATTATGATTGTGATATTCGATGATTATTTTCGACAGTGTCTCTGGGCTGTGGGATCTGGTAAATGGTAAATGGTGCATTTATATAGCGCTTTTATCCAAAGCGCTTTACAGAGATTGTGCATTACATTCACCCATTCACACACACATTCATACACTGGTGGCGGAGGAAACCATGCAAGGCACCAACCTCACCGGGAGCAATTAGGGGTTCAGAGTCTTGCCCAAGGACCCTTCGACATTAACTCAGGGGGAGCCCGGATTCGAACTGGGAACCCTTCGTGCTCTAATAACGGTTTCTCTACCCCTGAGCTATGCCGCCCCATCTGGGATAGTACAAACTCACATGACATTCATAGTGGTGCGGTAACATTTGCATGATGACGCGAGCTCCACCAATGGCAATCTGAGACGTCGCTGCTACAAATTAGGATTGCGGGTAGTGAAGTATTTCTTCATGACATCCTTAATTAAACATTATTGCATTGATTGCATTGATTGCATACAGACGTGCAGCTTCTACAGGAGCATATGGCAACAAGGACACTTGTGGGTCCTCCTAGTTGCTACATTAAAGTCTAATGCACATTGGATTGTTAACAACAGAGATATTAATACAATTCTCTATGAAGAAAATGAATGGGATCTTTTCTTCCGACTGTACAGCTCTATGGCTCTTTTTCCAGGATGCTTTGCAACTCATTACTGCCTGGTACGGAAAGTGCTCAAAACACGACTGCAAGGCTCTAGTACAGTACAGATGGTGTTGCAACAAACAGAATTGTATGTGTATGTCATGTGACCATAAACAAATTGAACCCTTGATATTCCTTTGGTACAGCGATGTGGTGTAGCCCCAGTCCCACTGCAAAAGACAAGAACAGAAAGACGAGGCTGATACTATGCAGCCAATCAACACAATTACAGTAATTGTGTGTGTATCTACTGGCACACCTGGCACTCCAGCATACAGTCTAAAAAAACATACCCCACGCTCATTCATTCTGAAAGAAGAAATCTAGAAATAGCATGGTTGTAGTGTAGTCAATACATGTTGAGGATACATCTATATGGTTAAAGACACACTTTATAGTTTATATCAGAGCAAACGGTCACAGGACATATTTCATAAACCAAAACTTAGAACATTTATTATGATATAAAACTGTTGTGCTGATGTGAAAAGTATGTTTGTGCTCCTGCTCCATTATCCAAAATGTGCCCGATCCATTCTAGGATCTTGCCCCTGCACCTTGAGACTGGTATGTATTAACCTCGCCTACCAGGCTTTCTCCCGGGAGAGAGCCTGGTGTTCGTTCACAACAGACCGTTTGGTTTCCGCCTAAAGCGCGGAAACCACTAGAAGAAGCGGCGTCGCTTTGATTTGGTTCCCACCGTTTGTTTCCCCAATCCCTATTAAAATGCTCGAGTAGCCTAGTGTGGTCTTGCCGGTCGCTAAAAGTTGGACTAAAACATGCATGTACCAAACTAATTTTTCAAAAGCAAAACTACTCCGCATCGAGGAGTTTATTAGGTAGGCCCTAAAAGTATGTCCTTGAGCGCAGGGGAATTATTTTGGGTTAAAACTGTTTCCGGTGGATAGTTCCGGCGAAATTGTAGTCCTTGAGTACTACAAAACATGACGTTTTGTGGTTTCCGCTCCAGACTGGTTACAAACCCGAAAAGTGAAGTGATCCCAGACTAGGTATGTATAGAGGAGTAATAGAAGAGTGCATTGTGACATGAATTCTATTGAGAATGATTTTTTTTCCTATTTTCTACTGTCCCTTATATCTGCATCAAAAAAGATTTAATAGGTGTAAAAACCTAGATTTGATATGGTTAAGTGATGCAGAGAGAGTGAGAGAGTGAGACTTAAGGTATACTTAGGTATAATTACCCGACCCATCTACAAGAGATGATTAAATGGATCGATAAAGATCGAGGTGCAGCTGGTCACCAGCATGTTACTTGAATGACAAAAGCTGACCTTGAATCTTGCAATTGTTGCATAGCAAGGCATGGCGGACGGCAGTGTGAGAAAGCATCGGACAAACGGACAAAGCATATCGTCACTGTCGGGCAAAAACCTTGTATCTCCAAGTTTCAAATTTGTATGTTTTTTCGCGAAGTAAAGCCCTGCTTCATCAGACAAGGCCGTCGCACAAAAGTAGTGAAAAATATTTACATTTTTAAAATGATAAAAAACTAATGGTTTTGGACATACAAGGTTTCCAACCGACAATGACGATATACAGTAAATAAGAACATTTTTACTTGCAGTTTCTCGAAAAAACACGACAAAAAGAAAATCTATATATTGGTATCAGATATTATATAGACTCAAACAAGGCTCAGTCTTTATTTTCTCTCTCTACAGTATGTGTGCTCTCATTAGGTGAAATTATCAGAAAAATAGTGTCATGTTTCACACTTATAAGGATACGTAACATAGCCTTGTGTCCAAGGACCCTGCATCTTTTGTCATGTTTGCCAATACTTTTTTAAAGATGATGAATGAGTCGCTGTGCTAAAACAGTTCAAGACACTGGGAGAAAAAAACACATTTCAAATAGAAATACTGTAGCTCTAATGACCTATTTGGCCTCAGCCTAATGGAACTACCAAGCTTTGTCTCTACCACAGGGGGCAGCTCTGACTTAAAGGACAACTCCTCCCTAAATCACTTCTAGGCACATTTTCCTACTTATATTGATCCAAAAATACTGTCCATGGGGTCTATTAGGCAGAAATGCACCTGTTGTCCAGTTTCCCCAGCAGAACCCAGCAGCTGTCATAGCATAGAGTGGAGCCTATAAGCCTATCGCTTTTACACTATTTGTTGTGTTCAAATGTGTTTTTATTTTTCATGAATTTGTTACTAGTTGTCATTACAAACACATCCATGTCATCGCTGTCCCACACAAGCCATCACACTCTGTTAAACAGATGTTATGCTTTTATGTGTTTTGCGAAGTCCCGTAAAAGATGCCCTGTGATTGGCCAGTGCAGTCACTTTGATTGGCACATGTGCCGAATGCTCACCCCAAAACATTATTTATGAGATTGTGGTGGCTTGTGTGGGACAACCAAGGCATGGATGTGTTTGTAATGACAACTAGTAACACATTCATGAAAAAGAAAATAACTTTTGAACACAACAAATAGTGTAAAAGCGATAGGCTTATAGGCTCCACTCTATGCTGTGAGAGCTGCTGGGTTCTGCTGGGGAAACTGGACAACAGGGGCATGACTGCCTAATAGACCCCATGGACAGTCTTTTTGGATCAATATAAGTAGGAACATGAGCCTAGAAGTGATTTAGGGCGGAGTTGTCCTTTAAAGAGCCAATAAAGTAATACAAACATAATCAAATGACTACGACAACAACAACAATAATAATGGCAACAACAATGCATAAAACATGCATCACAAATACACAAAAAGAGCGCAACACTGATGAAATAAGATAATGCAGAGTAGACTGTATAACTGCAACACTGCCCTGACCAGTTTGTTCTGTGACAACCAAGCACACATTTCAGCACCATGGATAGCGTTTTCTCCTTAACAGCCAAACAAAGCCCTTGCAGTGGTTCTCAAACCTTTTCATATCACCAGGACCCCCCAAACAAGCTCTCTTTTTATGTATTTTATTTTTCCTCGATATTTGTTTGAAAATAGCAGATCCACAAGCCCACACTGCATTACGATGTGACAAGTTGTGAGCTTGTAGATCGCCTATTCCCAAATAGCCGATGTATATATGTATATATAGGTTCACGAACGTCCCATCTCTACATTGATGACACGTGTGTTACGTCATCCAAAAAGGACGTGCATCCACGCTTTGTCAGCAGTAAACACACATTATTAATATCATTATTATTGCATCAAACTGAAAAGGTTAAAGGTTGCAGAATGTGTGATGTGGATGAAGAATACCATGGTCAGCTGGAAGTAAGAGAGGTTCCGGGCGTCTCTGCCAAGAAGATATGCGTCAAATGCAAAGAAAACACAGCAGCTCTGGTCATCAGGGCAGGAGATGCCTTCTGCAGGAGCTGTTTCAAGGAGTACTACACGCATAAGTTCAGGGCCATGCTTGGCAAGAACAGGGTCATTTCCCCTGGAGAGAAGGCGCTCCTGGCTGTGTCTGGAGGACCTTCTTCCTGTTCCATGCTCTATCAGGTTCAAGAGGGTTTGAGTCTAAATGCTCACAAGAAGTTGAGATTCATACCTGGGATTGTCTTCATTGATGAGGGTGGCGCTCTTGGGCTGTCTGCAGAGGAGAGAGAGAGGACGGTAGCTGAGCTGCAGGCTGTTTTCAGAGCCACTGGCTTCACTTACCACATTGTACCTCTGGAACAGGTGTTTAATCTTCCCAGGTCGGTTCTGGAGCCAGGTTCCAGGGCCCCAGACCAACCAGCAGACCGCTACAAAGCTGCAGTAGACCACTTCATTAGCAACAGTCATAGGAAGCATGTCAGCCCAGAGGAACACACTGACCTGTCTCGACTCAGCATCCAGGAGGGCAGACCTGATGAGTCCAGTACCCTGGCCCTGCAGACACTGTTCTCCTCCGTGAAGACACTGACAGCCAAAGAAGACCTTCTGCACACACTCAGACGACATCTACTGGTCCATACAGCTCGGAGTGAAGGCTACACCAAACTGATGTTAGGAGACAACTGTACCAGACAGGCTGTCAAATTGCTTGCTAGTATAGCATTGGGCAGAGGAGCACAGTTGGGAATGGATACGGGTTTCTCAGACCACAGGTACAGTGACACAGTAACTGTGAGGCCGATGAGGGACTATTCAGCTAAAGAAATCTCCTTCTACAACTACATGTTTAAGGTTCCCTTCTTCTTCATACCCAGCCTGGACACTAAGATGCCAGACAAGGCAAAAGAGGAAGAACAGGTCTGAGATGAGACAGGAGATCAGTGAATTCCTATTGGATGAAGATGATGACGACTAGTACGAGGATAAGTCCTTTGGCTTTATGTTGACAGCTGAACATTCAACACTGAGAAATCATGGCCTCTCCTGTAGTCTAGAACCAAATCGCACCCTCTTCCTTCAGATTGCATTGACAACATGTAAATTGCTACCTGAAATATACTCAAATCTTTTTTTCTTTAAAGGACAACTTTGTTTTTTTTTTGCAACAGGGGTTCATGTTTTGGATTGTGATTGGAGAAAGGGGGGGATGTGTTGGGATGTTTTCATTTACTGCTTTGTATGGTTTTGGCGATTTTGATGACTGATTTCAGTGGCTGCATGCAAGTGGCTAAATATGTCTTTTTAGACACAATAAGCCAGCGATTTCTTTATTACTATTTAAAGTAGCCCCCATAAGTCACATCTGCCCATGAAAGATTGTGGTGCATCTTGGGAATGGGCTTGTTGTGTCTGAAAGGACATATTTGGCCACTTGCATGCATGCCCCCAACCACTGGGGTCAAAGTCATTGAAGTCGCTGGAAAGATGGGAAGCGGTAGATGAGGGCATTTTGACACCCATCTTTTCTTTTCTCTGGTTGCAGTCTGGGATATGAACCTGTGTTGTGGGAAACCAAAGTTGTCCGCTTGTGAGAGGATCATACAGTTACCACACTGGAAATAATCCCTAGCTGGGCAAGGGTGTTGCAGGCTGTAACTTCCCAAGCTATGCCATTTGCTGTTCTACATAAAGAGCAAATTATCCAATCTTTGTCACATTATGTATATTTCATTTTTCTAATAAAATGTTTAAATTAATCTTGAGGAGTTGTTATTTCATAGAAGAATATAGAGCTTGTGTGCAGAGTGCAGACAGGGGTCTCTCTTATCACAGGCCACTGCATTAACCAGTCGGCCAAGCGGCCAGGCACAATGGAGAGCGGACATTATGTTACACCAGGGGTCTTCAACGTTTTCAGGCCAAGGACCCCTTAGTTGAGAGAGAGAGATGAAGCAGGGACCCCCACAGCCTCTTCATAGATTCCATATAGTTTCGTTGTTTGACAGCACGATCATCAGTATAGTTTGGATTCATGTTAATGTGGGTTTTCACTTCAGATATACAGTATAACCACTTGTGCTTAAGGTATTCTATAGGAAACCCCACTCATATCACCATTGTAATATTCGCTAATTTTAAGGTATTTAAACAGGTCAGTATCATATATAAGACCCTAAATGGTTTATGCCCACCTCCCCTAAAGGAATTCATAAAAAGGAAGCCTGATAGAGGACTCAATACTAGAGCAATCACTAGAGGGGACTAGCGAAGTACCGTACCAGGTAACCGCTTTTGGAAAAAACACCCTTTCAGTTCAGGGCTGTTCAATCTGGAATGACCTACCTCTAACAATAAGAGACTGTTTGTCATTTCCATCCTTCAAGTACAATCTAAAAAAATGGTTAGTTGACAATCAAACCTGTGACCATGTATAGTCTTAATAGTACAGCTCATGTATGTATATTTGTAACTATCCTTTTTCTAATGTAGGGTACTGTTGGTAATATGTCTTGTTTTTGTTTTTGTTGTTTTCTTGGTTACAGGAGAAATAGTATTTATGTATGTTTTTAAACGCCCTCTCCTAATGTAGGGTTACTGTTTGTTGGTATGTGTCGTTTTGTCTTCATGTGGGGACTACGGACGAAATTTAGCATTCTTGCTAATTCTGGTGTATTTACATTGCTTTTATGTAGTGTTCATTAATATACATTGTCCCGTCTAAATAAACAAATAAAGTAAAGTAAAGTATACAGTATACGGTTTAAGAGGTTTAACTGATTTTGATGCTATATTAAAACATGTAGCTGGGGACCCCTGGTGGTCCTTGGACTGCACTTTGAGAACCACTGCATTATAGGACATCTGGATTAATGTGATGTGCATTGTTTGGTTCAATACATTTGGAAGGGCATTCTGGGTCATTTTCTTATAGTCATTGAATCTTAATTGAGGTTGGAAATACCCTACTGGACTGGTTGACTCCCTGAGGCCTAAAGTATATTTAACGAGTGAGCGATTACACACCCAATAACATTGATCAAGGTTTGATGATAATAACTTAGTTTTCTGTTCTATCTATAGTAGCAGATACTTTACAGCACATTGGCCCAGTGGCCACTTATGAGGCCCATGGGGGCCCATGCAGTGACAACTTATTATTTTGGACACCTTGAATCAATGCCAGAAATACACAGTCTCTCCAGAGCTTGTGAAGAGTTCTGAAACACAGGTTTGTAGATTAGGTTTCCAAATGCTAATTAATTTTGGAGGGTTATGTTTACCGTAATAAATATTGTCACTGAACATATACTGTACCAGAGACAAGAAGAGATTTAAAGGTGAGTGTTCCAAAGTAACACTCACTTTGTGAGTGTGTGTGTGTGTGCGTGCGTGCGTGCGTGCGTGCGTGCGTGCGTGCGTGCGTGCCTGTTTTGGCACATTTAACTGCACTTTCCTATGTGTGTGTGTGTGCGTGTGTGCGTGCGTGCGTTTTTGCACATTTAACTGCACTTTCCTACGTATGAGGATGGTGATGAAAATCATTGCCATCATTGTTGTTGTTATTAAAAGCGCTGGCGTAATAACCATTAAATTAAAAGATGTATTGTGCTCCAGATGCACTTCACTCAGCTCTGATCACTCACCCTGATATCACGCAATCTGATTGGTCAATCTCACTTGTTTGTTGCTAGGCAACCAAGGATTCACTTCTTTCTTTATTTCCAGTTATTGCTGCAGTTATACACCAAGTGCTTCTCCCTAGAATAAATATGATCGATCTCCTTACAGGTTATGCTATTGTCCTAGAGCTGTCTACCAACACACCAACCTTCACAATCTATGATACCAATGCCCCAGTTGCTTCAAACCTTTATGTACCCGGGGAATGAATGTTAAGCAACCAATGCCGTTTTCCCAGCCACTCATACAGTTCTACATGTTGGAACCTTGGAAGCTGCCTGCTCACGAGTCACGACTGCAGCTGTCCGTCCATAACTTTTCTGCCGCTGACAGTTACGGTGCTATATAATGTAGAAAGCGTTGTTTGAATGTTAACAGGGACAAATGCATGGACCATTAATGCCCTTTTTGTCTTTGTATTTTATATACTGTATAGCATATTACTTCAGTAGAACCTTTAAAAATCCCATTCATTTTCTTCATAGAGAATTGTATTAATATCTATGTTGTTAACAATTCAATGTGCATTAGACTTTAACCCATTTAGGCCTAGAATTATTGAATGCTTTAACTATTGAAAAATAGCAGATATACACAGCTCACAGCGCGGCACCGAGTGCCGCGCTGCGAGCTTGTAGATCTGCTATTTTTGAAAAAGTTGTGAAAATGTGTGCAAATCTTTGAATATATGTATTTTCAAAGCGAACGTTTGTAACTCAAAGGTCAGCAGGCATAATAATAATAATAATAATATTATTTATTTAAATTAAATTTATTTTTTATTATTTCCCTTATTATTTTAGAACTTCATGGTATTTTTGATGGTTATGCAATTACTCTTGCTCCCCCTAATCATATGCTGAGCTCTAATGCTGGGGATTAGCCTTGGCCTATTTTTCCTCTTTACAAAGCTCTAAAGGAACACTTTCACTTCTTATTCTGCCTTTTTCATTCCTCCTCTGCCTTTCTGTTGCTCTTCATTACAGTACTCACTATCATCAATGATCTTGCAGAAGCAAAACACATGATAATTTAATCATGCATGCCATGCAGCTGCAAGTGGAATCACTGCAGAGGAGACAAGTCTGTGCGTGCGTGTGTGCGTGCGTGTGTGACACATTTAATCATTCACAGTACTGACAAAACAAGAATAAGCCATTTGTTAGGTGTTAGGTGTCAAATTAACTTTTTGTATTTGTTGTTTTTTTTTTTTTTTTTTTTAACATGACCTCAATGGCAAATTATGTTCCTGTGATCCGTTACCTCAGAAGATTTCCTGAATTCACCTTCCACAGTAGAATCAGTAAGCGTTACAATATCTTACACGGTACCATTTTAACCACATGAAGTCTAGCATCTTTATTCCGTTTGAACATTCGCTGTAGGCTTAGGATTCGGGTTCGATTTGGTCCAGATAGAGCCATGTGGGACCCCAGACAACTAATACTGTACAGTATATGGTTCAAGTGGTTAAAAAGGATAATTGTGGGCTTGCTGAAAGGCGAGACCAGTATGTTATACCAAAACTTTATATGTCAAGTAAAAAAAAAGACAGACAGTACAAAGGCAGGGCTCTTAGCCAATGAGGAGCAGCCAAAGGGTAGATATTTGTGCCCATACATGGTGTTCCATACGAGCCCACACTGTTTCATAGGAACAGTTATCAAATAAATGTCTATACTTTTTGCAATATTTAACTTTTTACTATTTAAAATTGATACTGAATGGAAATCAATATGACGTCACGATGGTGTCAATATGACGTCCAAGATCGACATTATGCTATGCCATTATTAGGCCTGGTCTTTTTTCACTGTCTTCAACTCTCAATATCCGTCTCTTTTATGCCTCAGCTGATTGGTCTTGCCCTGCCCCTTTTCCCCCCTTTTTTATCTATGAGCACAATCTGCCCTGGGTTTGCTCCCTCGTGATTTGTGCTGTTAATGGTGTTCGAGAAGTTGTTGGAAATCACTATTTATGGACTCAAAGAGGAATTTTTTCTTTCTTCTCACTCTGGCTCATTTCTGGCTCCAGAGGTGTGACTGCTGGGTGGAAGGACACTCGTTTGGCTACTGGGGCACGTTTCTCATTTTGTGCACTGGAGGTCGTTCTTCACTTCTTGCCACAAAGCAATCTTGAAGATTTAAACCATCCCCTACCTACACAGTAAGATCCTGTTAAACTGATAGTTTTTTTTTTCTTTTTTTTTCTTTTCACATTTTTACACAAAGGGGATTTTACTGCATATTCCTTATTGCAGGTCTGACCATGATCTATAAACATACTGTACAAAAGCATCGTTGTGAAAATGCTCACAAGTCCTTTCATAATCTATGAGGGACAAAGGAAAGGAAGCAGAGAGCCTTCCACAGATTCAGCTCAGCAATAATTATAATCACAACCATGACATTTAAATAGCTGTGACAAAACATCACCATCTTGCCTTCATGTAGGCTACTTGTGTTTTAAGCAGAGATCTGTGTAACTTGTGTGTCCAGAGCGAATCACACAAACCGCTGGACCAATAAGTTCCTAACTTTGTATGCATAATGCCAGTAGGCTACAGAAGTACCTAGCCTGCAGTAAAACATTTACACCCTTTTATACTTTATGAGGCTCTGATCAGGCTGAAATCTTGCTATACAAGTTTGAAGTCGGTCAGGCCCATATATTCACATGACCATATATGGGCATATACTGTAGCAGTCGGATCTGTGGCTCTGGACAACCGGATCTCTGTATCTCTAGTTCTTGTCCCTTATATGGAGATTGCTGAAGTCAGTATATGCCCATGTATGGGCATGCATGCACTCTTTTGTGCCCATATATGAGCTGACTGATTTGTTTGCGGCTGATGCCATGATGACAGATTGAGGTTAGACAACACACTCCATATGGATGTGAAGTGAATGAGGTAAGAATGTGAAATTAGCTTCAGACTAGGCACTTAAAGTACGTAATGTTGCATTTCTATGCTTAATCAGAGGCATGGTCAGGTAGTTTCTGTGTAATAAATAATGTCTAATGAAGCTCTGAAGTTAAATCAGAAAGACCTAGTTATGCATGATTTTATACTTATGCTGACAGGTCACAACATGCATATTGCAATGCATGAGCTTGTAGATCTGCTAACGAAAACGGTTATACCACCTTCGGGAAACCGGGGCCTACAGTTATGCACAGAGTGAATTTAAACCTATAGCTGATGCCTATACGTGTGCTGTAATTTCAGACCGCTCCGCCACCAAGGCACCGTCTGCATCCCAAGGGAGAAGCTATTACTCTAAATATGTTCCGGATTCAATTAACTAATCAATTATATAAAAGTATCATTCATCTGTGACAGGGTTAACATCAAAATTATGTTCAATAAATTCAATTAATCCATGTCAAACACCAGTGGGGAACATGGCTTCCAAAATGCCCCAAACGTGATTCAATTGATGATAAGAAATTGGCCCAAGTAATGTCTACTATAAAAGAATCCATCCATCCATCCATCCATCCATCGGCCTGTCACAATTACTACATAATCGTCTAATTGCATTTATTTGGGTGACAATTAATCGTCATGTAAAATGTCATAATCGTGAGCCCTACCCACCCATCCATCCATCCATCCACTCATTCACTCATGCAGGTTGAGCAGTGCAGTCCAGATGTCGTCCCCCCCCCCCCCCACGGGGCACCCCAAGGTGTTCCTGGATCAGCTCAGAGATGCGAGTCAGTCCCTACAGCATGTCCTGTGTTCACCCCATGGTCACTGCCCAAGATGTGCTAAATGCTTCATTAATCTCACAGAACTGTATTGGGGTTGTTGAAATTGTCTTGTAAGAATAACTGGTTTTAGGTCGGATTAGTATTAAACTGCAATAACTGATGCAGGGCATAATGTTGAATTTGTCACATTGTAAAGAAAACTAGTTGAAGAGCAGGTTGATGTAGGGCTAGTCTTGTGTAGCCAGTGTACATTCAATGAATGGCCTAACTGGGTGGAATCCATTTTGAAACGGTTCATGAGTTGTAGAGTTGTAGGCCAAAAAGCAACGCGACCTGGTATAGCGCCACCATGAGGCCCATTTGAAAGATTTGAGATGGAGCGTCTTCCTTCGCCTACTGGGAGCGTGTATGCAAAGTTTGACGTGGATCGCTCCAGTGGTATCCGAGATTAGCTGTGCACACAAACACAAACATCTATACGTACATAGGGCATTCACCAAATATTCGAATATTCGAACATTCCAATATTAGCTTATTTTATTGTTTTCTCTTTAAAAAATGTATAGTTTATGGCTAGATAGGAAGTCATAATAATGAGTTGTCAATGCCCCTGGTGGAGGAATTTGTTAATGCTCTATACCAGGGGTTCTCAAACCTTTTAAGGCTGTGACCCCCCAAATAAACATATTTGAATTATTAAAGGTATTACATTTAATGTGACTCGGTTCCACAGATAAATATTGTGAAAATAGCAGATCTACATGCTCACAACGCCTCGTGTTAACACGAGGCGTTGTGAGCATGTAGATCGGCTATTTTCACAATGTTCGCCTCTTGCTTACTTAATATTTGACAGTTTGGCCAGTCCTGTCGAATATTCGACTATTCGAATACTTAGAGGTCGAATAATTAGAATACAAAAAAATCACTATTCGTGAATGCCCTAATACGTACGCACGCACGCACGCACGCACGCACGCACGCACACACACACACGCACATCGTCTCCTGCCCTATCGGCTTGGTGAAGATAAAACATTACCTTTTTAGACAATAGTCTAGAACAGTGATTTGTACCCTTCTTGAGTTCTTAACTAGATCATAGTCAAAGTGACCTTATGTCTGCAGCAGAGTAGAGGGGTGAACTGACAGTGCATCTAAATCACCAGGGTTTTAGCATCTAAACCACCAACGTTTTAGGCTGATGAAGAGTGAGAGTGCCCTATGCAGGACGGCCTTTAGAGGACAAAATGATCTGGTCCATCCAACCCCAATGTCTTGAATGAGGTCTGCGCATCCCAGGAGGCAATGAAAGGTTTAATAACTTGTCCTAAATGGCGTCTGCTCATCATAAACTGCTTTAATTTATAAGCTGTCATATGACAAAAATGTAAATCAGGTTTTAAGATGAAGATGTCCTAAGTGATGTGACACCCATACCAATATGCCAAGCTGAGATAACAGCCGAGGGTGAAAGAGTAAAAATAAATGTGGAAAAAGTAGTTAATGGTGGCCCAAAAGATAAGAATATGCCTTGTTTTGCATCATGAGCCAAAACACGTGCAATTATGTTAAAAAATAATCTTGTAACACTAAATCATTTGCACCCCTGGGTATTGTCAGTGAAAGGTACACAAAAGACCTGAGTGTACAAAAAGAAAATTACCCCCGTTGTTCTACAGGTTGAATATGGCATTTTAAACGAGTGTTTCTCTACATTTGATAAACTGGGTCCCAATTTCACAATCAACACATAACACTGTGCAACCAGATACAATAGAAAGAGTATAACAATAGGTATAACAATAGAAGAAGTATAACAATAGAAGAAGCAAGGTTACTCTGAACATTATTGATATGAACAACCACACAATCTCTTATTCAACTCAGAGACACGATCCATGGGTTCACACGCTCTTGCCTGGAGAATTAATGTTCCTCTCTTAGTCTCCATCAGTAGGGCCCATATCATCTATCTTTGGCATCAACAGATGGGGGACAAATTAAAGGGAAAAACCTGAATAAATTACTGTAGTAGAAACGCAATGAATGCAGATGCTTCCATACAGGTGTACCACATGATACAATTAAGCAATTAAAGGGATATTTCACATTTTATCATCTAATCAGGCTTTTGGGAACACCCAGAAGCGTTTTTGAATTTCTTCATTCAGTATTTAGATATTTGATATTCATTTCCTCCCATTTTCCTCCTTCCAGGACCTTCCTATACAAACCCATTATAAGTTCAAACTCCATTTTAACCATGATAGATTCAATGGAAACAACTGTCCTTTTTTTTCTGGTGACTATTCAGAATACGTGAGCAGGTCCTGGAAGGGGGACAATCGGGGAAATGAATATGAAATATTTCAATACTGAATGAAGAAATTCAAAAACTGTCCTGGGTGTTCCCAAAAGCCTGATTAGATGATAATGACAAAACGTTTTTTTGAGAGTGAAATATCCCTTTAACATGCTATTATGTTCTATATTGTGTCAAAATGCTGCGCAGGCCCAGTTGACCTTGATTTTGGATCAAGATAGTGAGAGGAATAGATCTTTAACTTCAGCAGCCATGGACATCGCTCACTTACCCACATGGTAGCTTCAGCACCATGGACAGCGACTGCCCCTAAAACAGCGATACATCAGACCTGCAATAGAAATGAAGGCTAAAAGTGACATTTTAATTTCGATCAATGGGAAGGACATCAATAAATAGGGTCGGTAGTTTACAAGTGCACGCGGTCAATGACCGTGATGCTTGGGCATTAGTGGCGCATGTCAGGAAAGACAGAAGAGCAACTCTTCCTCAGGTGAGAATGTCAATGCAGGACGTGATCAGACTATGTCAGCGAGAAAAGGCAGTCGACACCTAGTGATGGATTTTATAGTAGTGTTGCAGTTCATAAACACCTCATTACAAAGATGAATGCACATTGACAGTTCAGTCAACATAGGCACTGGTCTAAAGAGATGTGGGGAAAAAGTGATATGGTCAGATGAATCACACTTGAAGATAATGGTCCAGGCCTGACTTCTTGACCCCTACAGTGAGTGCACGGCTCTGTTAAGCAGCGGGGGGCATTGCTATTTTCCCATGCCCACCCCCTTCCAGGATGACAACCTCCATCCACAGGGCATCAGGGGTCACTGCATGATTTGATGAGCATGAGAAATGATGTGAATCATATGCTGTGGTCTTCACAGTCATCAAATCACAACCCAATTGAACGACTATGGGGAAAGGTTATTGAAACATTTGGGGCCATGGAAAACCTTTGCACAGCAATTCGCACTCATGAGCATCCTTCCTGTGTGTGTGTGTGTGTGTGTGTGTGTGTGTGTGTGTGTGTGTGTGTGTGTGTGTGTGTGTGTGTGTGTGTGTGTGTGTGTGTGTGTGTGTGTGTGTGTGTGCGCGCGTGCGCACG
Organism: Nannobrachium achirus; assembly: GCF_963921795.1. NCBI lineage: Eukaryota > Metazoa > Chordata > Actinopteri > Myctophiformes > Myctophidae > Nannobrachium > Nannobrachium achirus. The sequence goes on along the minus strand of NC_137826.1, from coordinate 23,193,104 downwards.
CGTGTGTGTGTGTGTGTAAATACAAAGTACAAAAAGGGAATACACTGTCTAGCCATTCAAGTTGAAATGAACTGGACTGAAGGGAACAATAGGGGCATGATTAACTCTTCCTGGGGCATTCGCACAGTAGCTACAATCTTCAGTGTCAGTTAATTCTGAGTGTAGAGATGGACCACACAGGTCACAGGTCCATTTGGGGTCAACATTTTTTTTGGGGTCCATTTTCACACTCTATCAGAGTTGAAGGAACACTGAGGAGTCTGCTTTCTGTGATGTTTCTTTGCATCAGCTTCACGGTAGTAAGGCTGCACACTAAATCACAGAAGAAACAAATTCACACTATTTGGCCACTGCCATTTCCAATCAGCAACAGAATGAACGTTTTCATTTGTGCGAAAAGTGTTCCAGACTGCCTCCTATAATCACCATATTCTCATGCCCTGCACTGAATATCAGGGCCTCCAAATCAACGTTATACCTTCCAGGAACAAAGAAATGGCCAAAATGTAATCAGTGACATTCCACACTTCACGCTTTACTACGTAAAACAAAACACAAACAGCATCCCTACTCTGATGAAATGTGTAATTGAAGCTTTTGAGCCATGGATGATCTTTGCACAGCAACTTGCACTCATGAGCATTTTGCTGAGGGAAAAAAAACTGGATCTCAGAAACATCTGGGGTACCCCCCACAGGTAAATTATTCCTTGTGGAGTTGTAATTGCCTTCAGCTGAAAAACGAAAGCCTTTATAATGACCCGAAGGGGCTCAGTGGGGGATCACCGTGGGACTCCGCGCACTTTAGGAGAGCTCAAAATGGATCTGATTTCGGTCAAAAATGTGTTAAATGCAAATAGAACAGAAGTGCTTACAGTATCCATCATTCACCTAAAAGTCAAAACTGAATTGGCTTGTAAATATGAAAATGCATACCGTACATGGTAAACCAGGTTTATTTAACAGGAGCGAAAATAGCACTCAACACACGCCAATAACAGATTGTGTAAAGTCTGTCAACAATATTATTGTTGAATGGTCTTTCCATTGTGATTCTACAGTATCTACATAAGATATGTTTAAGCAATGAATGTTATTTGTGTTGTTGCAGTCCTTTTTTATTTTATTTTATTCACAACGTGTCGCATCCGTGGTGTGTTGTGAGCTATTTTTTAGCACACAACACCGTTGTATAACAGAGTATAACTCAAGGGTCCAGCTCCAAAACTGATGAGCTGAGTGCAGCCAGGGCCCCTATGTTGGTCTGGGGTGCGGGCCTATTTCAGTTGGCAGGTTGCTTTTCTCACTCTGCAGTAGCACCCCTGGAGTTTTAATTCATTTGTTTGGTATGATTTTTTTATTTTTAGTTAATAAACCATTTTCTTTAATGAACCTTAAATCTAATGTTGTGTTCATTAGTAGGTTGCAGCTGTAACATAGTAGCTCGTTCCTTATTCCTTACTTATGTTTGTTTTGCGTGCATGTGGTTATATAGAGGGTATGCATCATGCCACTCATCTAGACCGAGTGGCAAAACAAAGCAGCGTGAAGCATTGGAGTTTGGAAGCGCTTGTTGGGAAACTCCTCCTCATTCCTAATGACTCCTCGTGACTCCTACTGACTCCTCGTGACTCCTACTGACTCCTCGTGACTCCTATTGACTCCTACTGACTCAGTAGGAGTTCCCGCATAACTTCCAGGTACGATGATGTCACACGATTGTGATTCCATTAGTTGAGGAGGGTAATTTTGTGCAGAACCATTGCATAAAGCAGGGGTTCACAAACTTTTTTGTCTCAGGGCACCCCATGAATATTATTTTTCATCCGAGGCACCCCTACATTATATCGTCGTTGTCGGGTGGAAACACTGTATGTCCAAAACCTTGTCTTTTTGTGTTATAAAAACTATTTAAAATAGTGAAAATAGCCGATCTACAAGCACACGTGTGCTTGTAGATCTGCTATTTTCACTACTTGTGTGACACTTTTGTATGATGAAGTAGGGCTTTTATTTTACCAAAAAACATACACATCTGAAACTTGGAGATACAAGGTTTTTGCCTGACAGTGACGATATTAATAATTTTCACTCCCAGCACCTTATATTTATAGCATATTTTAGTGATTATGTTGTGAGGAAAACATTGAGATAACAGCCATTAGGTTAGAACTGACTGAAAATAACTTTGTACTTCAAGTTTAAAATGATACTAAATATTTTTTTGTCCAAATAAATTCCAAATATCAAATTATCTCGTGGCACCCCTGGACTGCCGTGGCGGCACCCCTGGACTGCCGTGGCGGCACCCCAGGGTGCCCCGTCACCCACTTTGTAAACCCCTGGCATAAAGAACAGCATGCAGTAGGAAGGTCTGCTAAATCTGATGGTGAGGAGGTGTTCGACTATACTCAGAGCAGTTAGACGAGCTTAAAAACGATGTGCCAGGGGTTGTTTCCATCTGTTGGAGTGAACCGAGGGTAACGACTGTGGAAAATGCTTCCATGCTTTGCTGACGAATATGTGCTGGCTCATAAAGTTGCTTTCAGTGACAAGTCTCAGGTTGAGACCAAAAACCCTTGTTCTTCCTCCTCCTCCCCCCATTCGCTCGTGTTGCGAGAGGATGCTATTGTAAAAAATCGTATGGCGTACGACACTATTGCAGCAGTGGTGTAAAGTAACTAAGTGCATTTATTCAAGTACTGTACTTACAAGTACATTATTTAGGTATTTATTACTTTACTGGAGTATTTCCAATTTTCCAAATATTACGTGTTACCTTGTAGGTTTTGATTATTATTACAAAACATACGCTAACCAATTCAGCCCTATATACATTTCTAAAACAAAAAACCCTACCAAACGATGATGTATGTCACTGGTAGAAGGGCTTCTGAAGTGTCCACAGCCCTCCAAAGAGACGCAGACGGAGTAGATTTTTTTTAAACCATTTTTATCATGAGCATTAGTGAGGACCAATTATATGAAGATAGACTGAAAATGGGTGTCCTTTAAAGGCAATTCAGACTGCTGGTATATGCCATCCTCTAAGGGTAATTCAGACAGCTGGTAGATGTCGTCCTTTAAGGGTAATTTCAGACTGCTGGGAGGTCGGCTAGTTTCAGCGAGCGACACCGTCACACAACACAACAAGAATAAATGTAGCTTAAAGGGGCCCCACCATGCTTTTCAAAATATACATTTTATATGAATATTGGTCCATAATACGGTTGTATACAGGTTTTAGCCTAAACAACCACTCGGATATTGAAATGTCATGTTCTGTCTGTCTCTAATTCCAAGCCGTTTCAGATGCAATACCAAAATGCCCTTTGTTGGCAACGGGGCAATAACTGTCTTTGGGCTAAAATTGGAACGATATAGAGAATATTAGAGAACCACGATGAGAACCATGTAGAGTCAATCGTAATCCTCTCTGTATGGTTCCAATTTTAGTACCACTTTACCTACCTCATGGTTCTACCTCATATAGGCCTATATACCGGTATATAGTCTCAATAGAATAGCCTCCCAAAAAGTACCGCCCCTTCTCGAGGGGCCCCAATAGGAAATGAGCCCCTGTGACATAGAATGGGGCCCGATTTCAAAAGAGTACTGTTCAGACACGCCCATTCAGAAAATCACTGAAATGAAAGGCAAGGCTTAGTGAATGTGTTTTTTTGGGGCTGGACCAAAAAATAAATACAAATAAAAATGAGAAATTCATGGTGTAGTCCCTTTAAAGCAGTTTCGTGTCATGTACAATACATGCACAATTTACAAGTCTATGTTTGTGTGTAGTACACATGTCTATACTATGTATGCACATTTGTTTTATGTTTGTATTCATACACATTCATGCATATATTTCTCCCTCGCTTTTGATGCACTGCATTGCTTTGCTCATTTAACTTGTGTAGCACTTTGGTCGACTACAGTTGTTTTCTCCTTCTGATAAAAATAAAGTTTGACTTGATTAGATTTAACTGCAAATCTGTGGTGTGAACTAGGCTTTATCTGTTGTTGTGCAGTAAGTGGTTTCAGGGACTCTCTAGGTTCCTTTATGGGACTCTAATTTACAAGTCTGTAACTTTGACAGTGTACAAATGGAACCAAATGGACTCTAATGGGTGAATTTGGTTCCCTTTGTACACTGTCAAAGTTAAGGGGAGACCTTCAAATTTCAGAGTTTAAGAACCACTGTTGTTGTTGTTGTGTATTATGTTTTGTTTCAGGTCCAGCTCCAGACTGCTATGCAGCCAGGACACCTGTGTAGGTCTGGGGGCCGGGCCTGTTTCACTTGGCGGTTTGCTTCAGTTACTTCTCTCTGCAGCAGAGACACAGCCATTTTGTTTCATTTGTTTGGTGTGTTTTTACTTCAGTTAAAAACCCATTTAGGCCTAGAATTATTGAATGCTTTAGCTATCGAAAAATAGCAGATATACAAGCTCACAGCGCGCGCTGCGAGCTTGTAGATCTGCTATTTTTGAAAAAGTCGTGAAAATGTGTGCAAATCTTTGAATATATGTATTTTCAAAGCGAACGTTTGTAACTCAAATTCTGCTTCTGGGTGGTCCCTGGAACTAGATATTTTGAGATGGGGGTCCGTGGCTAAATAAATATCAGTTTGGGGGTCCTTCACATGAAAAAGTTTGAGAACCACTGACATAGTAGTCTCTCAAGAGCAGACTAACTGAGCTCCAGTTAATTGAAAAGGACCTTTTCTTTGACGATGGCTGGCCAGATTGCTGACATAGAATCAAAGGTTTTTCAAAAAACCTTAGAGGGATTCAAAAGACACTTATAGAGTCGGGTCAAAATTCCAATTTTCACGATTTTTCAAAAATAGCAGATCTACAAGCTCGCAGCGCGGCACTCGGTGCCGCGCTGTGAGCTTGTATATCTGCTATTTTTCACTAGTTAAAGCACAAAATAATGATACACAATAATGTGTACCTGTTCTGAATGGGTTAACAATCCTAGGCTCTTTCTTCAATACACCAACATTAGACCCGATGTTGTGATGTGTGCATTCTTTTATTGCGGTAAACAAGTCTGTAACAAGGTAACACGTGCCTGCCTTTAATTTACGCTGCATGAATGTCGAGAACAGTCATCTCTCCTCTGTTCTATAGTCCTCTCCATCAGTCCACCTCATTGACACAATCTGTTTGCTTGCTCCTGCCCATGTGTGCACACACATTCTGAAGATGCTTTCATTATCCGGCATCACTACAGCTTTGAACAAGATGTTTTTTCTCTCCTAATTGACAATGAGAAGTGCAGGAGTAGCTATGCATAACAATCATCCCTTTCGCAGAAGCCCTCAACCTTAATTGTTTTCTGGTTTTAGCATCTCATTGTGTCCTTGTTTCGCCTGCGCATGGTTTTAATGAGCCATGTGAACTGTCATGGCAACGAGTGAAAGTGCAGAAGCAGAACAATGGTGAAGATGTAGAGAAGGCTGACAGATAGAAACACGGCATAGCTTTAGCAACCTCTTGCCTTATAATGATGGCCTTATATAGAGATGTGCATGGTCAGCGTGAATAAATCTCATGGACTGAGTCGTATGGTTGCTGAGACCACTAGCATGCAAGATGCTATGCAAAGGGTTTACACATTAGCTGTTGATATGTAAATGCATAAATGTGTTTGTCTCTGTCTGTCTGTCTGTCTGTCTGTCTGTCTGTCTGTCTGTCTATAGCTGTCTGTCTATAGCTGTCTGTCTGTCTGTCTGTCTGTCTGTCTGTCTGTCTGTCTGTCTGTCTGTCTGTCTGTCTGTCTGTCTGTCTGTCTGTCTGTCTGTCTGTCTGTCTGTCTGTCTGTCTGTCTGTCTGTCTGTCTATAGCTGTCTGTCTGTAGCTAATCTAGGCCACACATAAGTACCTCACAATATGTGGACTGAAACGTGTATAATGGAAGTCTCACATTTGTTTTATCCACCTGTTTCCGCCAGAATTTACTGTAGAATTATTTGTGGGACACATCCGGTTAACAGCAGACATACAAGCTCACGTCGCGTGGCAGATGCAACCGCTGTGAGCTTGTAGATTACATTCAGCTGCGACGCCGGAAATGCCGCATGCACGCCTTCTACGCAATGCACGATGGGACGTTGGAAACTTGTGGATAGCTTTTCAATTTAAGAATTCGAATTTAATAATGGAAGTCAAAGAAGAGGCTGTTATTGTGCTGAAATCTTGTCCAAATTAGTAGCTAGCTATATACAGTATATACGTCAAAGGTGCAGAAATCTAACGTCGATTCACATACGTACTGTACAGGTGTCACCCACATAATTACTTTACCGTTAATAAGCATGATCAGCAATCAAATTTGATTACGCACAGGATGACAGAAGATATAACGCTGTTACATGAATATAGTAATATGATATGAGAAAAAGACTGATCATTAGGCTATTTTCTACAAAAGTTGTTTTAATATGCATAAAAGTAGCCTACTCGCAGTTTCTCCTGTAGTAGTTCCTGTCTGTGTTTGTACCGCGCCGCGTGCTAAAATAGGGTGGAAACAGAACGACTCCCGCGGTTAAGAACATCTGACTGACAGGGCTCATACTTTTTCATACACTTACATTCAGCTCTCTTCTCCTTTATGGATTTCTTGCTCTGGGTGTTTTGGCATTTTATTGGGCTCTCTGACTGCAGTTCTATTCGTGCCCACAGTTGTCATGGTAGAGAGGAAATGGCTGCTAATCAGAGCCAGTGTGATGAGATTGCCCTGCAGTTGTTTTGCTCTTTCCAGAATGACAGCGGTGGGTGCAGGCAGGGGCGTCACAAGGGGGGGGGGGGGGGGGAGTGGGACTGAGTTACTAGGGCCCAAGGTGGAGGGGCCTTCATTATTTAATGCTTAGGCCTATATTGAAAAATAGCAGATATACAAGCTGCGAGCTTGTAGGTCTGCTGTTTTTGAAAAGTCGTGAAAACGTGTGCAAATCTTTGAATATATGTATTTTCTAAGGTAACATTTGTAACACAAATTTTGCTTCTGGGGGGGGGGGCCTGGAACTAAATATTTTGAGATGGGGGTCCGTGGCCAAATACATATCGGAGGTCCTTCACATGAAAAAGTCTGAGCACCACTGACAAGAAACCTTAGAAGGATTTGAAATATTCAAAGACTTTCAAGATTTTTCAAAAATAGCAGATCTACAAGCTCGCAGCGCGGCACAGTGAGCTTGTATATCTGCTGTTTTTCAATAGTTAAAGAGCAAAATAACTGAAGTGAATCCAGGGCCCAGAATTTGGTGCGACACCCCTGGGTGCAGGGGGTTCCATGAATGGAGGGGCTGCAATGCAACGCCAGGCTGACAACAAACACAGCACAGAGAGGCTCTGTGTGAGGCGGCACTCTAACAACAAGCAGACTAACAGTGGTAGGAACCCACCTGAATGAGAGTCTGTTCTCTATGTATGTATGTATGTATGTATGTACTGTATGTTGATACTTAGCTTCATGGACATGGATGGGTGAAGGACAGAAAGGCTCCAGACGCCCTCTAGAGGATATTTATGGCATTACAGGGAGAAAGAGAGGGACTGCCCAAAGGAGGAGGGGGAGAGAGAGAGAGAGATAACAAGAGATTGAGAGTGAAGGAGAGAGAGAGAGAGAGAGAAAGAACGAGAGTGAGAGAAGGAGAAAGAGAGAGAGAGAAAGAATGAGAGAGAGAGAGAGAGAGAGAGAGAGAGAGAGAGAGAGAGAGAGAGTCTCAGCCAGGTTGAATTGGTTCCCATTTGCCTGAGGTTGAGGGAGAGGTTCCCTGGGTCACAGTAGTGGCCAGGAGATGGCATTGCCGAGGCAGGTTTGATCTCCAGCCAGTCAGCCTGTTATGATGGAAGATGAGGAAGCTATGAGAAACCAGGATCTGAATCAAGAATCAAGTGTAGAGTGGTTTTGTAAATAAATACATTTTTGATGCAATTGGGCCTGCTATAACAGCCAAAAATCGAAATGATTAAATGACAAAAAAAAAACACTGAAATTCCTGAATTCATGGGTACTCACTGGGTTACTGTAAGGCACACAAACACTGGGTCGGGACCCATTTGTGGGTCGTGGAAACATTTCTATGGGTCCCTTTATTTTTTTGTTTCCTACATTGTTTTCAATTATTATTATTTCAAAACATTTTCAATAAACATTTTCAATAAAGCAACATTTCTTATGAATTAAAAGATTTTGTCAGTCATTTCATGAAGAAATCAAAGAAATTCCATAAATTAGAAAACAAATGTTTAAGAAGTGAAAATAGCGGATCTTATGAGGTGAAGCTCGTCTATTTTCACTAGTTTGGGTGCCGGACAAATAACTCATTACTCCTTTGGGTCTAGAGTCGTTTGCTGTAAGGCATGGCATACGAGTGGGAAAATGTGTAGCCTATGAGGTCCTAGATGAAACAATAACTGTATCTAAACATAATGCTACAAATCTTGAGAAATGTCTTATTTGTAAAAAATATATATATCCTTAGGCCATTTATATCCTGAGGCTATTTATATCCTGAGGCTATTTAAAAAAAATGTTTGTCTCATTCCCAGTGGTCATCAAGGTGTCCGTACAAGCATACACGGACCAATGTGTCTGTGGCAAAGACTTTGATTTTCTGTTTTACACACCATTATAATTGTCTTATTTTTTATCAAAATACCCAATTATTGAATGTCAGTCTCCAGGTTTTCTTCAGAATATGTATGTACTGATATACTAGGAAACTACGGCACATTAGACACTACTAGTACAGTGGTTCTCAAAATAACTAGTGTACAAACGGAATCAAATGGACCCTACGGGTCTCAGAGTTACAGACCTGTTATGGTCATTCAGGGCTAGTTCTTTAGGTGTTTCTGGTAATATTATTGTCTGCTCATTTTGTATATGTCTGTGGCAAAAAAATGTGAACCACAAGCTAAAATGGCGATGACCCCTTCTCATCAGTATTGAAGGAGAAATCTAGCCTATCCCAAAGGTAATCTGACCACGTTATAATGAACCCTGGTGATCTAGTATGGTGGAGTGTACGTCTGTCTGATAACGATTTTAATCAGATCATCAGTAATCTGCAACAAATTACCTTTACGCTGACAAAGGCCCTCTGATTACATTTTGAGAGCAGCGGGGCCCCACGTCAGGATAACCGTCATAACTCTCTGGCTGGTGCCTGGGGAGCAAAGTGAGCGATAGCCATCGTAAATTCCAGGCCCCAAGAGAAGGAGGGGGGGCATTATACTGTAGGCTATATAGGCTACAGTACAGTACATACGGACGGACGGACGAGTGGGGAAAACCGATGGCTTTGCATTACTTTATGAATTAGAGAGGGGTCCCGCAGGAGAACATCCTTTATGCTGCTCAGTGGAAAAGGCATCATGCTCATCATCACTACCCGGCCGGCCTGATTCATACTACGCAGTACGACAGTGTCACTCGCCGAAAATAAACCATCTACAAGCTCACAGCGCACCGCGGATGCGACAGGGCGTGAGCTTGCAGATTGGCTGCTTTCTGCGCGCGGCACTGTCCCACGACGAGGCATACATTAGCCATTATTATTATTGTGCTTTCCTTCTCTGCGGTTGTGGCTCCAATAGAAAGATTATAGGCTTGTAGGCTTTCTAATAAAAGGGGAGAGAGACGGTTATACTTGGGAGAACGTTTCGCGTCAAATAAAAATGTATTTACTGTGTTGACTATAACCCCTTTCCTTTCAAAATGCAGCGCTATATTCAATACTGAAAGTAAAGACATAATGCATGGCATAATAAATTAGGTTACACTGAAAACAAAATGACAGTTAAAGGCAGTAAATAGAGATTAAACAAGAGGATGAAAACTAAAGGGAAATAAAAATGAATTAACCATGAAGGAAACTAAAGTTTATGTGGGTGAAGATAAGGTTGAAAACAAGTCTTGAATCTGACTCTCTGGGTCCATAAAGACACAGAGAAGCCTCTGCATATTATGCAGTGCCCCGTTCAGTGGTGTAAAGTAACTAATACATTTACTCAAGCACTGTACTTAAGTACACTTTTTAGGTACTTTTACTTTACTGGAGTATTTCTAATTGTCTATACCAGGGGTCTTCAACAGGGGGTCCGGGATCCCTAGGGGGTCCTCAGAGTTACTACAGGGGGTCCTCCAAATCTTTGTGTGATACAAACTTTTTTTCTCCTTTTTTATATTGACCACTTGAACCCTAGTATCCATATTCTAAGAACTTTAGCAAAAAATAGCAGATCTACAAGCTCACAACGCCATCGGCTATTTTTGGCAAAGAGGTGAAAAAGAGCGGGAAAATAGCAGACTAAGTACAGAGTGAAAGGTCAAGTTTATTAAGTATTGATGGTTCAAGTGGTTAAATATCTGAAAACACCCCTCCCAATGACTACTATGGGGATTAGCAGGGACGGAACTAGCATAGAGCACTAGGGGTTGGGGAATTGGCTTGATACTAAATTGGGAATACAGAGGGGAGGAATTGTTTTTCTTCTTTCTTTTTTTTTTCTGTACTAGACTTTGTTCTATTTGATAGCCTCAGATCACATGCTATGTTGTGCAACAATTACTGTGATGGGAATGGGATTTGGGGTATCATCACTATGCATACCTGCCTTATATGCAACACTGTTTCAATAAAAAAGATTTGAAAAGAAATATCTGAAAACACAAATTGACATGAAACCAAAATACACTGATGATCGTGCTGTCAAACAATGAAACTAAATGGAATCTATGAGAAGGTTGTGGGGGTCCCTGCTTCCTCTCTCTCTCAACTAAGGGGTCCTTGGCCTGAAAACGTTGAAGACCCCTGATCTATACTTTTACTTATACTCCACTACATCTCAGAGGCACATATTGTAGGATACTTTTTACTCCACTGTTTTTTTTGTTGTTGAAAACTTTCGTTTCTAGTTACTTTAGTTTGCAGATATATATTATTACATTATAAAACATATTGACAACTTTAGCCCTATTTCAGAGTACATTTTGATAACAATTCTTTTGCACTTTTACGCCAGTCAACTTTGAATTCCAGACTTTTACATGTAATGTAACAGAGTATTTCTATATTGCAGTATTGATACTTTTACTTACACCACTGCAGGCTAACAGAACAAAACGAGCTGAGCTACTGAATGTAAGTATAGCATTTCTACTCACCCTGTGACCATACATTATCTACTATAGTGTACATCTGTACATAGTCATCTCTTTTATAGACTCTAATTTAATTAGAAGCGCTCCATAGGCATTCCTTGCCTACACGACGTACATGTACTGCAAACTAAAACACCACACGTCAAGTTCTCAGTGCATAGTAATTAAATGGGTTCTCTGTCTTTTTCTCGCGCATATAGGCCTATTGTATCTCACGCCCTCTCTATTATATGTGTATGTAAGCGTATGTAAGCGCGCACGCGCACACGCACGCACGCGCGCGCGCACACACACACACACACACACACACACACACACACACACACACACACACACACACACACACACACACACACACACACACACACACACACACACACACACACACACACACACACACACACACACACACACACACACACACACACACACACACACACACACACACACACACACACACATTCACGAATAGTGACTTTTATTATTCGAATTATTCGACCTCAAAGTATTCGAATAGTCGAATATTCAACAGGACTGGCCAAACTGACCAAACTGTCAAATATTAAGTAAGCAAGAGGCGAACATTGGGAAAATAGCAGATCTACATGCAGATCTACAAAAAATAGCAGATCTAAAATAGCAGATCTACATGCTCACAACGTAGATCTGCTATTTTCACAATATTTATCTGCAGAGTCACATTAAATGTAATACCTATAGAATTCCAAGTGCTTGTCAGGGTTCTTATGACATCCTATCAAGCCAAGCTTTAAACCATGAAGAAACATATATATTTTTAAAGACAAAACAATAAAAAAATAAAAATAAGCGAATATTCTTCGGTGAACAAAGTCGAATAGTGACTTTTATATTCGAATATTCGAATAGTCGAATATTTGGTGAATACCCTAACACACACACACAGTATAGCCATTTCTTCCTATAGGCATTCTTTACCTGCATGTGAACCAAAACACCTGGTCAGGTTCTCAGTGAGCAGTAAGCTCCTAAGATAAGGAGAAGTGTGGCAGCAGGGTGGCTGAGGACCGTCCTCCAGAAAGCCCAGGGTTTGGCACCATGTATGGGGGAGTGGGCAGGGGAACGGGGACAGCAGATGGGACGTCCCATTAGCTGTGTCCTGTTAGCCAGGGCCAGCTGCCACTCTCCACACTGTAAAATCTTGAGCGTTCATTTACCTCCGACAGTGTACAAATGTTAACTTAAATGGACCCATAAGGGTCCGCTTTAGTTACATTTGTATGCCCTCGGAGTTACAAATGGACCAATTAACACTGAGGATTTTAATTATAGGCCTCCCTGTTGGCTTGTGCTCTCAAAGCAGTCCCAACGAAAAGACAGACAACAGATTTAGGCATAATTAATCTACAGTATTTATTCTTGTTGGCACTTTGCTGGACGCGCTCTCTCACACTCACACTCTCACACACGCACGCACGCACGCACGCACGCACGCACGCACGCACGCACGCACACAGAGGTGACCTTTGGTTACGGGTGCCAGATGAGTAGATTGGAATTAAAGGCGCCTGTGACATCGTATTCCACTGGACCTCAACTATTTATTGAACTATAAAGAAAATCCATAAACCCTGGCATCTTTCAGGGTCTTTGTCAGCCCAGGGCCATGGGAATTATCTCCAGCGTTTGGTTTTGTGGTATGTCCTGGTATGTCATGTCAAATCTGTCAAGCTGTTGTCAAGTTTGTCGTAAATTTGAGCATCCACCTTTTTCTTCTTTTTCTTTTTGCGTTGCTGCTTTCGTCTAACCTCGTGTACCTTACATACCTGCTGCTTTTTATGTACAGTATGTATAATACAGTATGTACAGTACATATCTTTGATTTGTCTTTTGATTCTCCTCTGTTTTTCTCCTCTCTCCCTCTCTCTGCCCCATCCCCTCTTTTTCTTTCCTGATAACTGAGAATGATGGGGCTTACACAAAAACACATTTCACCCACTTCTTTATACACCTGTGATGTGACAATGAAATTGATTCTGATTCTGATTCTGTATGCATCAATCGGATTCTGACCTTTCTCAGGTGCACACTAGCGATGTGTATTATGTCTGCCTGTGTACTGACAATCTATGAGGCATTTTCCACCCGAGTCCTTCCATGCAAATTATTTCATATTGAATGCAAAGCTGAATGCAAATTACATTTCTTTTTTTTTCTTCTCCCCAATACATTACCATAGAATAGAATACACTTGATTCTCCCAGTACACGACCAGCATCACAAGCAACCCAGCAAAGCTAGCTTTCAGATTAGCTCATGCTATCGCATATTAGATCACATAACCTCATGTTATCAGTCGCACGGAACACATGTGGCATTGGTGGTCTATGACAAAGTACGTTTTTGTATTTTTTGTACTTTGACTCCACTACACTTAAGCCCTATTTCAAGTATAGTGAAAATAGCAGATGTACAACCTCACAATTATTTAAGTTGTTTGATAAATTGTCTACATTTCAGGAGATTATACTGTATATGATTCAAGTCCTGGGGGTTAGTGCCTTATCCACTAGTTACCAGATCACATCACAACATGTTATCAATGGCAGAGAACGCATGGGAGTGACACAGTGAATTTCTGAGTTTTTATTTTCTTGTCAGATGGACCAAGCTGATTTCACCGTTCCAAGATAGATTCAAGATTTGTATTACATCTCATAACCACACAAGAGTAAAATGATTTGGTTTTGGTTCCTCAAATGAGAGACAAACAAAAGGGGAGGAAATAATAATTCAACAAAAACAACTTGCAGCTAACAGATCTTTCTATGCCTTGGGTTGGTTTGTTTTGCATGTGACTTGGATGCCGCTTTGCCAACATCAGGTGAGAGAGACCAGTTGAAGGTTTTTAATTGGATGAAAATGACGATAATTACTACTCCTGTACTAATATTACTATCGACGCTCGCTAAAATGAGTGTCAGAGTTACAAATGGGTAAATGAACACTGAAGGTTTAAGTATGCATTTTTCTGTATTTTCTTTTATTTTATTTGTCTATGGGGCCCCATAGTTTAACCTGATGTACTGTATTTTTTGTTTTTGTTTTTCTATTTTGTAGTTTCTTTATGTATTATTCAATGGGTATTGGTGTGGTCATGTTTTTGTATTGTCAACTAATCACTGATTGATTGGTGAAGTCTTGTTCAATGACACTGGGCGCTATTTAATGACGTTTGTCACTGTCATTTCTAGCGGACCCTGATGAAGGCCACATGTGGCTGAAACGCGTAGGTCGTTTTTTATCTTTGCTGCTGCTATGATTTGAAATAAATATTTTTCTACTTTGAGCCAAGATAGCGCCGCCCATGGCTGCTGTGGTGACTACGTGTTGCGTTCTGATTTGAATGCAAAAATGTAGTATGCCAAAGCAAATTCCTATGTGTATTACACAATGGTTAATAAAGAAATCTGAATCTGAATCTGAATCTGAACAGAGCTGCCTTGGATCCCTTTTTTGTTCCCCACCTTACCTTTGAACATTTTTGTCACTATGGAATGGAACTAAAGTT
>NC_137826.1:22858377-23175877 GCF_963921795.1 Nannobrachium achirus | reverse complement strand
AAAGGTGACCCCTGATGGTGTTTCCTTATTCAGCTCAACCTATTGGACCTTTATTATGAATTATTAACTGGACCTGTAAATGTAGGGGTTCTTTGTTGGGTTGCAACCATATCGGCCACAGATATGTTGCATTTCGTCACAGTGTTTCAAGACAGGCGTACGTGGTGCCAGAAGCGTGGCTTGATCCCAGTGAGCAGTGGTGTAAAGAAGAGGATGCAGTCGCACCAGGGCCTGGGTGTGGGCAGATGGGAACGGGGCCCCCCTGGAACGACTTTGACCAATTAATCAACTTATTAACACACCCAGTCTTAAAAATGTTACTATGTTACGCCACTGCCCGCGAGGCATGAGCTGAGCGAGTTCCCGCGCCCCACTCAGTGATGGTCAAATTGTGTAACACGGGGGTCTTCAACGTTTTCAGGCCAAGGACCCCTTAGTCGAGAGAGAGAGATGAAGCAGGGACCCCCTACAACCCATAGATACCATAATAGTTTCTCAGTGTATTTTGGGTTCATGTCAATTTTTGTTTTCAGATATTTAACCACTTGAACCGTCAATACTTAATAAACTTGACCCTTCACTGTGTACGGGTTTGCTCGGGTCTGCTCTTTTCACTGTGTACGGGTCTGCTCTTTTTACCCTCTTTACGAAACCTCTTTGCCAAATATCCGATATCCGATCTACAAGCTATTTTTGGCTAAAGTTCTCAGAATTTGGACACTAGTGTTCAAGAGGTTAATATAAAAAAGGAGGAAAAAAAAGCTTCTATCACACAAAGATTTGGAGGACCCCCTGTAGTAACTCTGAGGACCCCCTAGGGGTCCCGGACCCCCTGTTGAAGACCCTTGGTGTAACAATAGGATGGGAATCAGTTTTAATTACGTTGAAATTGCACATAGTATTTTTTGGGCTCAGAAACACAGTCATTACTGTGGTCTCCCAACTCGGAGCCCCAGAGGGGGCTTGCTGACTGTCACTCTGTCTCTCTGATCAGGGTGGCTATTTTTGACCGGGAGGAGCACCAGGTGAACGCAATTAAACTACCTGTTAGAATGGAACTAGCTGTTGTCAGAGCTCCTCTTTAAAGGCATTGCACCGTGTTGCATCATCAATCCAAGGAAACCCGGCGTGCGTCCATGTGAAACACGGTGCTGTTCTGCTCCTCCCAACAGGCCAATGCTGCAGTCAGCACAGGACATTTGATTAATTAGCAGCATTTTTCCTTCAGTGTCCACGTCCTTCCAGTGCTGATTCGGCTACCATTAGTCATCCCCTCATCAAAAGATTGCCTACCGTTCACTGCACTGATGTGTATGTGGGACGGGGGGGGTTGGGGGGGGGGGGGTTGGGGGACGGGGGGGGTTGGACGGCTCCACCAGGGGCGTCACACCAAATTCTGGGCCCTGGGTACAAGGATTCACTGCGGGGCCCCTGTGCTTTAACTATTGAAAAAATAGCAGATATACAAGCTCGCAGATATACTGTACAAGCTCGAGAGCTTGTAGATCTGCTATTTTTTAAATGAAAATCTTTGAATATTTCAAATCCTTCTGAGGTTTTTTTTAAAAACCTATGTTTCTATGTCAGTGGAGCTCAAACCTTTTCATGTGAAGGACCCCCAAAATGGTATGTATTTGGCCACGGAACCCCATCTCAAAATATTGAGTTCCAGGGACCCCCCCAGAAGCAAAATTTGAGTTACAAATTTCGCTTAACAAATACATATATTCAAAGATTTGCACACATTTTCACGACTTTTCAAAAATAGCAGATCTACAAGCTCGCAGCGCGGCACTCTGTGCCGCGCTGTGAGCTTGTATATCTGCTATTTTTCAATAGCTAAAGTATAAAATAACTAAGGCCCCTCCACCACCTTGGGCCCTAGTAACTCAGTCCCACTTTCCTACCCCTTGTGACGGCCCTGGGCTCCACATATGGTTTAGGCCACGGCACTGGGCTGATGGTATAAACAGACTGACTGGGAGAGGCTTCTGTGAGTTGGAAGCATGATAAAAAAAAGGAATGCAATATGGTTGAGATGCTGAGAGATATAATTGGCGCTTCTGATTGTGGAGCCAAAGTAATGCAATAGCAAGTGAAAGTAATTCACCGACGGTACACTATAGTTGAGGCGAGTAATTTTGGGGGATTATTACATTACTGATGAGAGCTGTAAGCACATAATAAGGAATCCATGAGTAATTGTAGCCTACATTTGAAAAAAAGAAACCCATCCAGCCCTCATATAAATGAAACCCAAGCGGGAGACAGACAGAAATAGACCTGGACCAGTTTATGGCTTACAGCAGCACAGATACACAACCCACATACAGTACAAAGGCCCTGCCTGCACACCATTTAACCACTTAAAACTCTACACAATACGTCAAATAAACGGAAAACAGCCGACCTACAAGCTCACAACGCGTTGCCAGGCAACGCGCTGCGAGCTTGTAGATCGTCCGTCTTCGCAAAAACGACAACCCCCGGAATAGGGACGGTAGGCCAGGGTTCATGCGGTTAAAAAAGAATAAAAGAATATGCTAACGCCCGGTGCTCACAATGGCAGGTGAGATAATGAAGTTAATTATGTGCTGCCTTTTGTGCCAGGCCACAAGTGCCGGCAGATGCCAGTTGCCCGAGGAACTAAGCGCTCACCCGCGGTCCTCCAGATTGCCCCTAAAAGGAATGCTTTTCATTGGCCTCCTGTCTCCTGTGGAGACTGCCGGCGCCCCCCGGGCCAACCTGCCAACGTGGGAGCAGGTGGGCCCAGCGTGGCCAGGTGGCCGCCTGCACCGGTCACTGGTCCACCACTGGCCACACACGTAGAAATATGGAAAATGTATTATATATAGCCTATACTGTATATATATATATATATATATATATCGTCGTTGTCGGGTGGAAAACCTTGTATGTCCAAAACCGTTTGTTTTGTATTTATCTTTTTAAGAATGATTTAAACTAGTGAAAACAGCCGTTCTACAAGCACACAACGCCTCGCGTTGCGAGGCGTTGTGTGCTTGTAGATCTGCTGTTTTCACTACTTTTGTGCGACGGCCTTGTGTGATGAAGCAGGGCTTTGCGAAAAAATGTACACATTTGAAACTTGGAGATATGAGGTTCTACAGTGACGATATATATTTTATATATATATATATATATATATATATATATATATATATATATATATATATATTAGAGAGAGTTTTCTATTTTCTATATTTCTGCAGAAGTATGTTGATTGTTATAGGCTATGATTGTATGAATGTCACTGGTTCTCCTTTACGCTGGTTCACTTTTGAAATGTTGTTTTCATATTGATTGAGTGATTGAATATTTTATTAGACAGAAATGTAAAACAGCACGAGTATAGCCTATAGTCAAAACACTTACCCCTCATCCCTGAAACCTTTTTGCAATTCTCATTATTTTGATTTTTTTTTTAAATGTTCAAATAGCTGATCTACAATCTCACAATGTGTCGATGTAGATCGTCCATTTGAATTTTTCAAAATAGTACAAAAAAGATAAAGACGTTTAGGGATAAGGGGTAAGGCATGGACGAAAATATAGGTTTCCATTGGGGTCCTTGGTATTCAATTCATCAACATTATAAAGTAGCATCAAAAACATTCAATATCATCAAAAACATTCAATAACATCACAAGTATAAAAAACATTATGTGCATAAAGTAGTTCCACTTTGATATTCCTGGTCATTTATAACCACTTTCAACCAGTTTTATTCCCCTCAGGGTAAAAGGGTATAAAATACCAGATGTACAAGCTCACAAGCTCACCGTGATGAGACCTGCTGAGAGCCTGCAGATCAGCTATTTCTGCTATTTCTGAAAATAGGACTTAAGTGGTTAATATCGTCGTTGTCGGGTGGAAACCTTGTATCTCCAAGTTTTACATTTGTACGTTCTTTCACAAAGTAAAGCCCTGCTTTATCATACAAGGCTGTAGCACAAAAGTAGTGAAAACAGCAGATCTACAAGCACACAAGGTGTAGATCGGCTGTTTTCACTAGTGTAATTTATCATTTCTAGAATGACAAATGGAAAACGAATTATCTTGGACATACAAGGTTTTCACTCGACAACGACGATATACGGTACTAAACACTAGTTCAAACTGCCTTGCAGGCTTGCACACATATGCAAACACACAGGCGCGTGCTCCTTTAGAAACATAAATATACATGACGGGGAGCAGCAGCAGCCATTAAGGAGGTGCATTTTAATTTTCAATTGTGCAGCTATCCTGCCTTTCCTGCAGACAATCACATTGTAAATATCATACCGTTTTTGATATTGGATGTTAAAGCTAGGGCTGTCACAATCTATACTATAATTTTGCGAATGTCTGTCTGAGTGAGTGTCTGTCTGTCTGTATGAAACAGCGTTTCTCCTCGGTGGCTGGAGCAATTGATCTGAAATCGCATCACCATCAGCATATGAACACACCTGACATAACTGTGAAGCCCGTTTGTCACTTTCACAAATCGTATGCTGTATAATAGCATTTTTATGGTGTATCTATATCTATTTAGCCTACAGTACCTTTTGTGACCACACATGTTAAGGGAGGGGCGCTGTTGTTCAGGCCATGCACAATCACACACAAACCCACACACACACACACGGGGGGGGGGGGGGAGTGTGTGTGTGTGTGCAGGCGGGCAGGCGGGCGGGCGGGCGGGGGGGGGTTAGCTCATATCTTTGAACGGGTAAGGGCTAGTTATTACATAACCGTCTAATCGCAATTATTTGACATAATCGTGATTATCTTTCATAATCGTCTTATCGTTTCCATGTTGAAAAATATTTAGATATTTTTTTTAAAGTAAATACATAGTGGAAATAGCCGATCTACAAGCTCACAACGCGTCGCACCACTATCAATGTTCTTTTTTTAAGTATAAAGTTGTCAAATATGTCATTCATTTCTTTGTATATTTAGATTGTGTCATATCTACCATGTGCAACTTCTAAGCCTAAAAGCCAAACAGAAACGTAATTGTCAAGGATAAAAACACAATGAAATCGTTAATCGCAATTATTTGAGTGACAATTAATCGTCATGTAAAATGTCATAATCGTGACAGCCCTAGTTAAAGGGATTTTGATGTAGTTTTGCTGTTGTTAATCTTGGCTGCATATTAACTTCAATTTCTTTCTTCCTTTTTGGATTCTACATTCACCATGAAGGGATGCGACAGAAAACTACAAAATATTCATCAAGTCACATGGAATGAAATGCATTCTGGAGGTGAAGTATTCAGGTCTAAACGGCTCCTACAGCCAAAGTACAGCAGAAGTTCAACAAGCATGCAATAAAATGTCAACCCATAATTAGTGAATTGTGCAGTACATACTGTATGCATAACATTTACAGTTAACATGCATAGTTTCCAGTGGGCATATACTTCTATAAATAGCCACATTTACACACATTAATACTGGACTAAGGTCCTCACATCTGGCCTCCCATTATTAAAGTCATAAGCACATTACTTAAACAAAATGTTGGAATAATTTCTGTGACAATTCTGTATAATAGCAAAGTAAAAGGAAGAAAACTAAAATCTAAAAGAGTTACAGTATACAAAAGCTCGACTCTACTACGAAATAATATGTTTATGATATGCTTATAACTCATTCACGTTGCATAATAATACGTGTCACGTGAAAGTGTTGCTGCCTTTTTCCGCCATTTCCAAGCCCCCACAGCATATCTGGGGGCTAACCCAGCTGAGTCTGTTTGGATTTCACAGCCTGTTACATTTATGAATATACATACTGTATAGCTGAGGCTCACTCTGAATGCATGTACAATTAACACATGAAGGGCGGTTATTATAGATTATAATTATATTAAAACAATGCTGAATTTAAATATAGTCAAAGTAGACAGCCTTAAAATATAACTAGAAATACTGTTCCTACGAAATAGTGTGGGCTCACAGTAATACCATGTATGGGCACAAAGATCTACCATTTGGCTGCACCTCATTGGTTAAGGGCCCTGCCTTTGTACTGTCGGTACAAAGGCAGTGTCTTACGTCATTTTTTATGAGAACTTGACTGATAGATTACGTCATTTTTGAGGAGAACTTGACTGATAGATTACGACATTTTTGAGGAGAACTTGACTGATAGATTACGACATTTTTGAGGAGAACTTGATAGATAAACCAGGTCAACCTGGTTGTGCCAGACCCCGGTTCTGCCAACCCTCTGGGCCTATAAATTTAATGGTACATTTATAGGCTGTCTGTCCCTTTATAGGCTGTCTGTCCCTCCCTCATGTCATCATCATTTGTGACATCATTGTGACCAAATATGGAGAAAAGAGGGAGGGACAGACCGACAGACAAAGCCTTTTGCTTTGTCTGTCGGTCTGTCCCTCCCTCATGTCATTGTGATGACATGAAGGCTTTGTCTGTCGGTCTATCCCTCCCTCATGTCATCATCATGTCATCATCATGACCATCTATGGAGAAAAACAGGACAGACCGACATTTGCTTATGTAGGCCTACCCATTTCATGGGTCTGGCAATAATGTAGATAACATACATGTGCTTGCTTTCAGCGAGCCCACGATAATAATAGTGCTGATTGTTGCATGATAACTAATACCACCAGAGCCATTGGCAACGTTCAAGTTCATGACGTAGTATATGCGCTGCCTTGGAAGCCTGTCTCAAATCCAATTGGTTTTTCAGGTGCCTCCGAACAAAACGATTGCCTTTGAAGGACAGTGACTAATCATAGTGTGAGGTGGGCAGCTGCCTTCCTCCCGGACCGAGAGCCATGTCTCCTCCTGAGGAATGTAGGCAACAAACCGATGCTGAGGATTAGTGTCCGTGTGCGAGGGGCTGGCACGCCTGACCCCGTGACATGCGAGCGAGCGACAGTCAGGCAATCAGTAACGGTAGGTCATAACCACCCACCCTGAAATACGGCCCAATCGATACCTGCAATGAGATGCGGCGTGACGAGGGGTCTATCAATATACCCCCCACCAGGGCAGAAGGAGGTTGAATCATAAATCAATCCTGCCTCTTACTGTACATGTAAGGCCGGTCCCTGATTCTACAACGGCACCTACAATGGCAAAGACAGCAAGCAGAGAGAGAGGCACGTCAGCAGTTTGTTGGAATTACAAACTGGGAAACGGGGTTTCACACTCGGTGGAGCTAGTTATGCAGAATCAACTTAAACATGTGCAGGGGAATGGGAGAATTAAGTGACTTTACAGCGTGTGACTTTTCTTGTAAATATTAATTTGTGGGGGGGGGGGGGGGGGGGGGGAACCAATACTGCTGAACACGAAAGAAGCGCAAGGATTGTTTTACACCGGCAGCCCTTTTGACACGACTGCGGGAAAAATACATTTTCAAACGGTTGAAATGACATTGATGGAATATGTTCCGCCATTGAGCTACTGGGTCCAGTGAATAGTACTTCATGTCCAGGGAATGACAACTAAGATCAATTCCACATGCGACGGAATGTATAAGTTTCCACCCCTTTTCTTCTCCTCCCCTGCGGCTGAACTTGCTGTCCCTCAGCAGTATGGCAAGATGAATGTGCGCAGAGACAGTTGCATGTCGCTTCTTCTATGATTTAGTGGCTTCTGATGCCTCTTACCAGGAGGGAGCGGAAACAAAGACCAATAGTCCCTTTTTCCCCACAGCAGCAGAGCCTTCTCCAGAGTTAACCACTTGCAGGGGCGTCACAAGGGGTAGGAAAAGTGGGACTGAGTTACTAGGGCCCACTAGGGTGGTGGAGGGGCCTTAATTATTTTATACTTTAGCTATTGAAAAATAGCAGATATACAAGCTCACAGCGCGGCACCGAGTGCCGCGCTGCGAGCTTGTAGATCTGCTATTTTTGAGAAGTCGTGAAAATGTGTGCAAATCTTTGAATATGTGTATTTTTTAAGTGAACATTTGTAACTCAAATTTTGCTTCTTCTGGGGGGTCCCTGGAACTCAATATTTTGAGATGAGGTTCCGTGGCCAAATACATACCATTTTGGGGGTCCTTCACATGAAAAGGTTTGAGCTCCACTGACCTAGAAACATAGGTTTTTCAAAAAACCTCAGGATTTGAAATATTCAAAGATTTTCATGATTTTTCAAAAATAGCAGATCTACAAGCTCGCAGTGCCGCGCTGTGAGCTTGTATATCTGCTATTATAGTATTTTTCAATAGTTAAAGCACAGGGGCCCCGCAGTGAATCCTTGTACCCAGGGCCCAGAATTTGGTGCGACACCCCTGACCACTTGACCCACTATTCTTGGTAAAACAGACCTGAGTTACAACTGTATCCACACAAACTGTCTTCGCCAAAATACATGCTATTTTTGTTTAATGTTCCCCCAAGAATAGGCATGTTGGGGTTCAAAATGTTTAACCATTTATTCGAATATAGCCTATACTGTAGGCTTACAAGCATAGAGTATGCTATTTACACTAAATTACATTAAAAACTTTGTGGGAAACATTTGGGATTTTCTTCATAAATGTCCAGATTTTCCACAAATAATAACATGCCCAAATTACACAGCAAACAGGAGGAGATGAAGGAGGATTTGCAACACACTTCTTGAGCCCAGATTCAAACGTACAGAGCCATTATGTGTTACTGTACTGTACTGTACTGTACTGTACTGTACTGTACAGTACGTCTGGTTTTAGAATTCAGGTTGCCCGCAATAGACTTTGTCCATTTAATATATTGTCGTTGTCGGGTGGAAACCTTGTATGTCCAAAACCGTTTGTTTTGTATTTGTCATTTTAAAAATGACTTAAACTAGTGAAAACAGCCGATCTGCTGTTTTCACTACTTTTGTGCGACGGCCTTGTAAGTTGTATGATGAAGCAGGGCTTTGCTTCGCGAAAAGATTTAGGTGCCATGGCCATAAGAACACTATGCCTAACTCTAACCCTAACCTTAACCTCAGTAACCCTAACTAAATTCTGACTAATGAACCTTCGGAGTAATGAACCTTCGGACTTATGGGCAGTCCCCAAGATTTACACATTTGAAACTTGGAGATACGAGGTTTCTGCCCAACAGTGACGATATACATACGTTTCCAGCGCCCCACAATCGTCCACTATTTAAAAAGCAGAGCAGTTTCACCAGCAAGGAGTCTTATGTTGATACCTTAACAGTACATTAACTGTAACCAATAACATGGTTTTTCATTCGCATCAGCAATAATTTAGTCACAGTGGGTGTGTTTTTTTGTCCTTTTCTAGTATGATAGATCATTTTGTAATGCAAACTCTTCACATTTCTTCTCTCTACCGTATATCTTTTCACCCACAGAGATTTATTTCGCCAGATGGCCTATAGTAGGTTTTAAATATGCATATTTAAGCTTTTGATCTTATGTTATAAAGCATTCCCAGCAGGCCAAGTCAGGTCCTGGCTGTGGATAAAGTACTGTACTATATGTGTCTTAAAGGGATGGATCTCCTGTAAGCATGAAGAGTATTTATTATTTCAACTGTCCGATATGTAACAATACCTGATACAAAAATGTTAAAGTTTTTAAATGGTTAATTGCAGCCAGGCCTGTGCCTTTTTGTGTGCAGCATTTTATTCATGGTGTCTTTCACATGAAAACATTTGAAAAGAGAATCATGGTCATTCAAAGAAAAAAATGCATTTTCTTAACAACTCTAAACATATACCGCCAAAAAAGCCAATCTACAAGCTCGCAACACATAACATTGTGATGGGTTGAGAGCTTGTATATCTACATTTGTATTGAAAAATAATCACAAACAGTTTAATAGTGTGATCTTATGAGACAAAAGGAGGGATAAAATATATCCCCCACCAGTGATAAAAATGAATGAGCAGACCAGAAGCAGAGGCATGAAGCCCCCACTCCTCCTTCAGGAGGACATTCACACATCACCATCCTGTTGACATGAGTCAGTGTGGTGTGGTGTCATGTGACGTGTTGTTCCTTGCGTGTTGCATGCATGCTGTTGTGTTCCTCCGATAAAAGGCTGCAGATATAGGCAGTGGCGTCAGTTCAGAAAAAGCTAAGGTATGGCAACATGACTGGTGCCTTGCCTTCGCGCGTTTGCAAGACACCAGTCATGTTTCCATACCTTAGCAACAGGCACGATACATTTATTTTAAGAAGTACATTCTATTTATTTCCCCCAAAATGTATATGGTTTCTTGGGCTGGATATGGCAGCCTGGAACAGTTGTTCAAGTGTGGCTAAACTTGGCGTAAACGTGCCACAATTAACAATAATGAATTGCACCTGTGCAGCTGACCTGCGGAACCTGGGCATATACTATTCTGTCAAGATGGGGGGAATAAAAGAGTGGAGAATATAATTATAATACCTTGTTACATTTTGCATTTGTAGTTATTTTACTGTAATTTAACAACACAATAACCAGAACAGATAGACAAAGAGACATTCGTGGATTTATATTTAAAGGTAACTTTTATTTCCCCCCCTGGACCCAGGGTATGGCAGCTGCATACCCCTCATAGACAAGATTGTGTGCACATCTCAAGCCTATATTCAGGCCAGGTGCTAGACATCAAGGTATCAGATAATGGATGGAGAAGAACGCCCGCACACTGTTTATATGCTCCAAAAAACGTACTTTTATTATAGGCAACTGCAACGTTTCGAAAGTTGACTTTTGCCTGATGAAGACGTAAAGTCGAAACGTTGCAGTTGCCTATAATAAAAGTAAGTTTTTTGGAGCATATAAACAGTGTGCGGGCGTTCTTCTCCATCCATTAGCTGCATACCCCTGCCATACCCAAATGACGCCCCTGGCTATAGGAACAAGGAACGAGGGCACGGCGCTCCCTTCCGCCTGACCCCTGGCTCTCAGAGGTGACCTCTGCTGGGAGATCAATGAGGCGCATCTGTGAGAACGGCTCCCTCAGGACGGTCCACATCTGCACAAATCACCGCCGCCTTGTCATCGCCGCTTTTTCCACATCCCGGTCAGATGGGATCGGAAAGGCACAAATGTGCCACACTTCCTACGGAACCGCGTTAGATCTTCTTCACACGCTAATAACCAATGGGTACTTATACCCAAGGGTCCGGTTGTCCGCCATGTCGGCCACATGTATGTAACACATCGGCAAAAAAAAAATGTAACAATAAAACGTCCAAAAAATACGTGGTTTCCAAAGCATCCAATTTGGATGCTTTCAAATATTCCTAAATATCTCAAAATGTCACTGGCGATACTATCGTTTCATGCTATATTTGTAATCACGGTAAGTCATGTCTAAAATGGCCCTTTCCTAACAAGAGGATACTCTTTTTTGTTTTACATTATAAAGAAGAATGAATGAATTTCAACGTTTCGGTCGGTAGACCTTCTTCACGCTTGAGGAAGGTCTACCAACCAAAACATTGCTTTTAATAAATGTACCTCTGGAACATGCAAGTGGCAGTGCGCGGGTGTGTTTCTCTTTTGAAATTCATTCATTCTACTGTTTCGTGACGCACCTGCTTGAGAAGAAACACTTCTGGGCTGTGGTCAAAGGTCAAAGGTCACAGTATTGTTCTGCCGTAGAGTCATAAGGGTCCAATCAAAGCCTAATCTTCTCCTCTCTTTCAAAATGGGCAGCTTTTTGTCTCCGTTACATGCTTCACAATCAATGTCTGTGTTTTGTATTTTGCCTTCCTGAACCCGCCCCCTCCCCACATATCCCCCCCCCTCCCACCCCAAGCGTACACACACACACACAAACACTAGGGATGGGACGATATGGAAATGTCATATCAATCACGATTATTGTGACAAAAGATCGCGATTTACGATATTATCGCGATAATAAAAATTCATTGTCCTGAGGTGGAACATTTGCCAAAAAATAGCAGAACTACAAGTAGATCGGCTATTCTTTGGCAAAGACATTTGATAGAGAGTGAAAAAAAGACTATCAAATGCGTATAATAGTCGGGGGCCTAAGGGAGATGACATGGTAATCTCGCGCTAATTAGTCTAAAAGCGCGAAATTTTGCACAGATGTAGCCCAGGGTATGCTCTAATGATTTAGCTAGGGCGCCCGAGTCAGCGACCTTCGGGGTCGCCACAGCGGCCAAATTAAGTTGGGCTCCCATCGACTTTCTATACAGGGGGAAAATACCCAGAAAAACACTTTTTTCTGGGTATTTAAGTTGGATTTGAGGGGTCTAACTAGGGGTTTGTAATGATGCTGAATCCATTGCAAGCATTTGTTTTGCACAAAAAACATTCATTGGGCTACAAATGGCCCAAGAAAACGATGGTTTAGTGATGAAAAGTGATGAGTCATCACTTTTCAGAGTTTTTTGGGTGTTTTCTGGAGCTGTGGCGACCCTGAAAGTCGCCGACTCGGGCGCCCTAGCTAAATCATTAGAGCATGCCTTGGGCTACATCTGTGCAAAATTTGGCGCTTTTAGACTGATTAGCATGAGAAAAAAAAACCCTAAGGCCTCCGACTAACATGAATGCTCACCCATACATGCATCGTTTTCTGATGCCATTTCTAGCCCAAGGAATGTTTTTTGTGCAAAACAAATGCTTGCAATGGATTCAGCATGATGACAAACCCCTAGTTAGACCCCTCAGATCCTACTTAAATACACAGAAAAAAAAATGTTTTTCTGGGTATTTTCCTCCTGTATAGAAAGTCAATGGGAGCCCAACTTGATTTGGCCGCTGTGGCGACCCCGAAGGTCGCCGACTCGGGCGCCCTAGCTAAATCATTAGAGCATGCCCTGAGCTACATCTGTGCAAAATATCGCGCTTTTAGACTGATTAGCGCGAGATATCCTTAAGTCCCCCGACTATAAGTACATTTTACCAATTATATAGAGGGTTTAAGTGGTACCGGATATGCAGCTCGGCAAATAAAAGGTGAATTGATCCCAGTGCATGACGGTCCGGAGCACAATATCACGATAAATTAAATCTCCACGATACGATTATCGTGAGTGTTTTTTATCGCGATAAACGATAATATCGCGTATCGTCCCATCCCTAACACACACACACACACACACACACACACACACGCAAACACACACGCACGCACGCACGCACGCACGCACGCACGCACGCACGCACGCACACACACACACACACACACACACACACACACACACACACACACACACACACACACACACACACACACACACACACACACACACACACACACACACACACAAACACACAAACACACAACACACCCTACCCCCACAGTGTTCCCTGGCCCCTCCGTTGCTTTACAGTATATGCGTTTCTACCCCCGGGTCTCACAGACATGCAGAATACTGAGCAGTGCACATTTAGGTTGACAGATTAGTTTACATTTGGTTTGACACCACGGGAGAAAGGCCTCGGCTCGCCTGCAGTCAGGACCACAGCGTTCTCTGGGTGGAATTGCAGTGTGAACGCATGCCCTGCCAGGCCAAATATGGCGGCCCCAAAGCCTCACCCAGCAGGACCTGCCCACGAGTTCACAGTCCCTTGCCTCGGAAATGTGAGGTGAATCATCTTATATGGTTGAGTTTATATGTACCAAGCAAAGCAGAAACAAGCCCCGGGGAAGATTCTGTTGCTAAATTAGTGGCCACTGAAGGCCCTGTTACGGAAGAATGCATAATCAGGCTTCAAGTGCGCTTAATTCAACACTGACCATCTCAGAGAGAGAGAGAGAGAGAGAGAGAGAGAGAGAGAGAGAGAGAGAGAGAGAGAGAGAGAGAGAGAGAGAGAGATTCACGCAGGGGCGTCAATTGGGTATGGCAGGGGTATGCAGCTGCCATACCATGGGTCCAGAGGGGAAAATAAAAGTTACTTTTAAATATAAATCCATGAATGCCTCTTTGTCTATCTGTTCTGGTTATTATGTTGTTAAACTAGAAAAGAAAATTTCGAAGAAATTTTAAGTGTGCCTGCAGCTCGCTAAGTGTGTGCAACCTTGTATGTGTTAACATTAGCATCTTTGTTAGCATTAGCATTTGTTAGCATTAGCATGTGTTAGCATTAGCAATATGGTTTCTTGTTTTTAAGAAATAGGCTCCTCCCACAAGTTCCGCAAGGCGATTACGTTGTCCCGTCGCTCCCGAGATCGTTTGTGTTTCGTTTTGAGAGGGTCGTTCCCCCTGAAGAAACACGTTTTGGCATGAAACGGTTACGTTTTGCGCGTTTGTGGTGCCCCCTATGGGTGGAAGTGGAAATGCTTTTGGGTATATGTTCAGTATAGCGCCCCCCACTTGTGGTTAAAATTTGGTGTTGACTGGATGTTTCGTTTGTGATTTATGGCTACTTCTTACAAAACGGGCTCCTCCCGCTAACTTTGGAACCCTGTTACGGAAGAACGGTATGGACTATCAAAATATCGTTTAAATATGTTTATCGCATGAGTGCATAGATCGTGTGTATCGATTTTTGTGACATTTGGAGAAAATATGTAGGAAAAGGAGCAAAAAGTGTGTTTTGAAGAAAATTCAAAATGGCGGAAAATATATCCTGACGCAAATGGGCGTGGCCTATATGAGGAGATGCGTCATGACCCAAGGAATCCAGGGAAAAAGGAATTTTAATTTTCCGACCCACGGTTCAAGAGTTACAGGCCGAAAGGTAAAGTGGACTGTTATAGCGCCACCATGAGGCCAACTGACGAAGTTATTTTTTATTTAATCCTTGATATCATTATAAATCTCCTCTCCAAGTTTTGAAACTGTAGCCCCTATGGTTTGCGAGAAAAAAAATATTGAATGTGAGTTTTTGCGATTCCCATTATAAGTCAATGGGTAAAATTAATTCACTAATAAATTAATATCAATTAAACGATACAACTTTTCTCTTAGAAAAGTAATAGCACACCATTCCCGGCCGAGCCGCACGTTTTGATGTATATATTGCGGTGGTGGCGTAAATCGTGCGGCAGTTATTACGGCTCCAAATTTGTGGGATCATTATTATTAATTAACTAGAAAAGAAAATTTCGAAGAAATTTTAAGTGTGCCTGCAGCTCGCTAAGTGTGTGCAACCTTGTATGTGTTAACATTAGCATCTTTGTTAGCATTAGCATTTGTTAGCATTAGCATGTGTTAGCATTAGCAATATGGTTTCTTGTTTTTAAGAAATAGGCTCCTCCCACAAGTTCCGCAAGGCGATTACGTTGTCCCGTCGCTCCCGAGATCGTTTGTGTTTCGTTTTGAGAGGGTCGTTCCCCCTGAAAAACACGTTTTGGCATGAAACGGTTACGTTTTGCGCGTTTGTGGTGCCCCCTATGGGTCGAAGTGGAAATGCTTTTGGGTATATGTTCAGTATAGCGCCCCCCACTTGTGGTTAAAATTTGGTGTTGACTGGATGTTTCGTTTGTGATTTATGGCTACTTCTTACAAAACGGGCTCCTCCCGCTAACTTTGGAACCCTGTTACAGAAGAACGGTATGGACTATCAAAATATCGTTTAAATATGTTTATCGCATGAGTGCATAGATCGTGTGTATCGATTTTTGTGACATTTGGAGAAAATATGTAGGAAAAGGAGCAAAAAGTGTGTTTTGAAGAAAATTCAAAATGGCGGAAAATCTATCCTGATGCAAATGGGCGTGGCCTATATCAGGAGATGCGTCATGACCCAAGGAATCCAGGGAAAAAGGAATTTTAAAGGAAAAAGGAAATTTTCCGACCCACGGTTCAAGAGTTACAGGCCGAAAGGTAAAGTGGACTGTTATAGCGCCACCATGAGGCCAACTGACGAAATTATTTTTCATTTAATCCTTGATATCATTATAAATCTCCTCTCCAAGTTTTGAAACTGTAGCCCCTATGGTTTGCGAGAAAAAAAATATTGAATGTGAGTTTTTGCGATTCCCATTATAAGTCAATGGGTAAAATTAATTCACTAATAAATTAATATCAATTAAACGATACAACTTTTCTCTTAGAAAAGTAATAGCACACCATTCCCGGCCGAGCCGCACGTTTTGATGTATATATTGCGGTGGTGGCGTAAATCGTGCGGCAGTTATTACGGCTCCAAATTTGTGGGATCATTATTATTAATTAATTAATTAAGTATGGGGGAGTACAATAAGTGTTTTGCCATTGCATGGCAGGCACACTTAATTACAGTAAAATAACTACAAATGCAAAATTGTACAAAATGGTCACTTTAACAAGGTATTATAATTATATTCTCCACCCTTTTATTTTCCCCATTTTGACAAATTGGTATATTCCCAGGTTCCGTAGGTCAGCTGCACAGGTGCAATGCATTATTGTTAATTGTGGCACGTTTACTAACATGCCAAGTTTAGCTGCACTTGAACAACTGTTCCTGGCTGCCATATCCAGCCCAAGAAACTGTAGAAGCATACTTCTTAAAATAAACGTATCATGCCTGTTGCTAAGGTATGGCAACATGACTGGTGCTTCGCGCGAGTGCAAGACACAAGTCATGTTGCCATACCTTAGCTTTTTCTGAACTGACGCCACTGGATTCACACAGACACAGTCAGTCAGTCAGATGTATGCTTACTTGTAGTATTATTGTGTGTGCTTATTTCAGGAATAAAACATTCAATATAGCTGATTGACTAGGATGTTCTCGCATCTTGAATACGGTTTATCTATGGTTTCTACAGTTTTATCTTAAATTAGATATGTCATCTTAGTTAACTGTCACAACGAAGAGTTCATCCCTAATTAATTCTCCTCCATGTACAGCCACCCCTAAAAGAGTACAGCACAGCTGTTTTGAGAGGACACAGGTCCCTTGGCTGAACTCTGCAGCCTCCGGTGTGTACACACGCACACGCACACACACACACACACACACACACACACACACACACACACACACACACACACACACACACACACACACACACACACACACACACACACACACACACACAGCTGTTACAGTAGGGGAGCGTGCATGCGTTTGGATAGCCGGGTGCAACAACAGAAGTGATTGTAGCAAAAAGAGGCCATTAATCAAATTGCCAATTACAGTATGTTGAAAAGATAAGCGGAAACCACGAGAGGCAACTTATGTATCTCTGTACCTGTCTTGAGTTGTGTGCTATGCCTATACTGCAATAATTCTCAGCCTTCTTCATTTTAAGGACCCCCAGTTTGATATGCATTAGGCCACATGCAGACCCCCATTTCTTAAGATTTATTTTAATCTTTGGTACCCCAATTTCCTGTAAATTAAACTCTGTGGACAAAATGGAATTTGGCTAATTTGTCCAGTTTCTGAGTTTCTGAGAGACCCATAAGGGTAAATGAAGTTCCTACTGCATGTACCTATAAATTATTTAGCTGGGGAACCCCTGGAACCCCCCCCCCCCCAAGGATCCCTTGGGATCCCTGGACCCCCCATTGAGAACCCGGTGATGTCGTTATTGTGCGAATACTAGTGCTAAAAGTAGACTTGTAAATGTGGTGCTGTTGCTCCAGGGATGTACAGTATGTGCACACCAACGTGCACAGGGAGAGGGGGTTGTGTTGTAATAGTTACCATGATAAGCAAGCTGCCCTACAAGCCAAGCCATGGCTATGAACTAGGGATATGGGACCATAATCGTTATTATCCTTTATCGTGATTAACGGGTACACATTATTGTGTTATTTTATGCTTTAACTATTGAAAAATAGCAGATATACAAGCTCACAGCGCGGCACCGAGTCTGTTCTTGAGAGACTACTATGTCAGTGGTTCTCAAACCTTTTTCATGTGACGGACCCCCAAACTGATATTTATTTGGCCACGGACCCGCATCTCAGGGACCAGGGACCACCCAGAAGCAAAATTTGAGTTACAAACGTTCGCTTTGAAAATAGCCTACATATATTCAAAGATTTGCACAAATATTTGTGACTTTTTCAAAAATAGCAGATCTACAAGCTCGCAGTG
Source organism: Nannobrachium achirus (assembly GCF_963921795.1). Lineage (NCBI taxonomy): Eukaryota > Metazoa > Chordata > Actinopteri > Myctophiformes > Myctophidae > Nannobrachium > Nannobrachium achirus. The sequence continues at coordinate 23,157,923 of NC_137826.1, read as the reverse complement.
CGGCACTCGGTGCCGCGCTGTGAGCTTGTATATCTGCTATTTTTCACTGGTTAAAGCATTCAATAATCCTAGGCCTAAATGGGTTAAAAAACACTCACAATAATCGTATCGAGAAGATTTAAATTCATCGCGAAATTATCCTCCGTCATGCACGTGGATCAATTCACCTTTTATTTGCCGAGCCAGATATCCGGTATCATTTAAAACGGACCTGGAAATAACAATAATACAGTCTTTTTTCACTCTACCAAAATCTTTTTGCCAAATAATAGCCGCCTACATGCTCACAGCGTTGCGACGCGCTGTGAGCTTGTAGATCTGCATTTTTTGTGTAAATCTTTACATATACCGGGTTCTCCAGAACCGGTAGATTCAGAACCGGTACGAATGGGCAATGCGTGGCCTGAATAAATATGCCACAGTTCAAAAGCTTTTCATGGCATTTCACCAAACTCGCTTCTCTCATCATGTCATGTATTCCATCGCACCATGGTTTGATCCTCACAAGATGGGAGTAGTTGTTGATTTTCCAACTGTTGATGCATGACAGAAGGTATGTAGTAGGGATGTCCCGATCGGGATCGGTGATCGGGTATGGGATCGGATCGGGGTGAAAAAGATCGGATCGGAATTGGGAGAAGATCGGGATTTTCTTTTAATATATTATGTACAGTATATAATTTATATAAAAATAAGTTTTATTTACATTTTTATTTTGATCCAATACTGCACAAAGTGAAAAAAATAAGCTATATCCATGGGTAATGTAATTTAATTAAAGAAAACAACCTTAAGGGACATGGTGAATGTGTTATTTTTTTCTTTTCTTGATGCATTGCCGAAAGATCGGATCGGGAAAGATCGGTATCGGATCGGGAACAAAAATATGTGATCGGGAAGCAAAAAACGTGATCGTGACATCCCTAGTACGTAGCATACTCTCATGAAACAGACAACAACTCACGTACTTTGAGCAGATTCAATCATAACAATTATCTTCATAGTCTTTTTCTAAATGCCCATCACTCGTTACATTTAATCCCCATAATGTGTTAAGGTGTAAGAATAAGAATAACACATCTTCCAGGAACAGATGGGCGCGGATTTTCACGAAAACAGGTGGGAATTACCAAAAATATCTACGGTCACCGTCAATGTCAAAGTCAGAATTATACACTGAGAGACGTGGAGCAGGAGAAGAACGTGTGGACATAGGGCTTGCAATGCCCAGGTGCATTTTTAACCCATTTAAACCCATTTATTCTAGAATTATTGAATGCTTTAACCAGTGAAAAATAGCAGATCTACAAGCTCGCAGCACGGTAGATCTTCTGTTTTTGAAAAAGTCGTGAAAATGTGTGCAAATCTTTGAATATATGTATTTTTAAAGCGAACGTTTGTAACTCAAATTTTGCTTCGGGGTGGTCCCTGGAACAGAATATTTTGAGATGGGGGTCCGTGGCCAAATAAATATCATTTTGGGGGTCCTTCACATGAAAAGGTTTGAGAACCACTGACATAGTAGTCTCTCAAGAACAGGCCAACTGAGCTCCAGTTAAGTGAAAAGGACCTTTACTTTGACGATGGCTGGCCAGATTGCTGACATATAGAAACATGGGTTTTTCAAAAAACCTAAAAAAATCAAAAGATACTTATAGAATCGGGGCAAAATTCACATTTTCAAGATTTTTCAAAAAATAGCAGATCTACAAGCTCGCAGCGTGGCACTCGGTGCCGCGCTGTGAGCTTGTATATCTGCTATTTTTCAATAGTTAAAGCATACAATAATACTACACTATAATGTGTATTGTGTACCCGTTCTGAATGGTTTAATTGTTACTGTTTTGTGCTGTGTCAATACCAATCTGCTTCCTATTTATATATGGCCCTTCACTTCCCATTTATATGCTTTATTATCCGATATACCATCTGTGGTTGTTTGGTGCGATCCATCCATGGTTAGCATATGGCCTGTCAAAGTAATGACTCATTAATCACCAGGAATAACGTTATAGAAACAGTATGGACACATTTAACTCCCACCTCTTCATCCCCCACACTATCAATGTATTGATCGCAACACAATAAATGTGTTAGATGAGCCGTGGACATTACAGTAGAGGGCCTGAGATTAAAAGGCCATTGGTCTCAATCCATTTCATAACAAGCTGGAGAGACACTGACTGCACAGACATAAATCACGCAAATCACAACTCTCTCTCTCTCTCCTGTTGTTCCTTGTCACGTCTAAATTTCAATTCCAGGAAGCTATGTTCCTGAATGTTAGGATTCTCGGAGTGGCTAGTGAAGAGAAGACCTCATACAGCAAAAAAGTGTTAAATCAAAATGCCTACATTTTATTTGTAATTATTATTATTTCCAAATTAAACCTTTTCAAAAAACATTCCACAAAAAGCTAAATCTTTAATGAATTAAGAACAAAATGTTTTTCATGTTAATTTCATGAAGAAATAAAAGAAAAATCTAAGAATCTAAGAATCTAACAATAAATTAGAAAACTAATGTTTAAGAAGAAGTGAAAATGGTTGATTTTTCTCTTTTGGGTTTTGAGTTAAAAGGTTTGGGAACCACTGGTCCAGGTCCATACAGAGGTCCAAGTCAGACTGTGTGGCTGAACTGGGCCTGGTATGAAAGATGAGCAACTTAACCCTGTGTTGACTCCTTACAATTAAGGGTCCTGGGAGAGGAATGACTCTTAAATATGTATTTAATCTTTTCCAAGGCCTGTATAAATGTCTCATTTCGTTCTGTGGCATTGTATGGTATTTCAGATCACACATGCACATACACATTGTGAGCTTGTACATTTTCTCATATGACATATCCTAAATAGGGAGGTTCATGTGCTTACCGTAAGTAACTGTGAATATAAATGTCATTCAATGCATGTGCAGATTTAACAAAACATCCTGCACCTCATGGTCAAATGTGCGCTGTGGTACAGGGTAATTAGCTGTAACAGAGTTATCTCATCTAGCCAGATAATGGGAGATCTCTGCCCTCTGACGACATCTAAATTCTATGTACAATAGTGGCTAAAAATTTAGCAATTTTAAAAAGCACCCTAGCGCTACAGAAATGTGATCCAGAAAATGTCAACAGTATCAGACAACGCAGATCAAAATGTACATATTTTGAACCGCATTGTTGGATGCCTTTAGCCGGGCATTACATGGGTCTGATGATTAGAGAGTAGAATGCTTGTGTCCGTGCATGGCTCATATTGCCCATATGGTAATCCTTAGCTGTTATCACATCATAGCTATACTGTATACCTGCATGACAAGGTCACAGTGCATGGATCTAATTTGCTTTGGCTTCTCCATTCCTCGGTGATAGCCACCTAATGTTGTAACTTGTGGCAGCGATGAGCAATCTCATCAATTAAAGATTTCCCACTTGAGTCCCAAAAGGAACGACGGCAGATTAACCCATTCTTCCCACCTGCTTGTGACTGTGCAAATGCACTTTACCAGAGGTCCTCTCACTGTATGTTTAGTGCAGTGGTTCTCAGCTTATGGGGACCCGCACATGGTTTTTGGAGGGTCCCTAGATGACAGTGAAGTGTCAATTTAAGGCATTTTAAGACCTTTTTAATACCTCAAAATGTAAAAGAAAGAAAGAAAAGAAAAAGACCATTACTGTATCAAAAGTAAGAAACAAACTATATCAAATTGTCAGATAATATAAAAAAGAGGATACATTTGTGAAAATAACCGATCTACAAGCTCACAGCTCACATCTACAAGCTCAAGTCAAACAAAACTGAATTCCCCAACTCCTACATTCCAACTAGGGCGTTCCCAGTTCAAATATGATTATTTTACAATACATCAACCAACGTATGCTGGTGAAATGTTAACCTCAAGAAACAAAAAGAAGTACAAAAGGTGGATAACTTGGACCCAGTCTGGGCTTAGTCAATCTGGGAACCCATTGGAAAAAAACAACCCAAATTCCTTTGAATTTGCCTCCGGGCCCCGGTCGGGGGCACCACCCGCGTCCACGGTGGTGCGTCTTTTTCATTCCTACTAACCAGTAAGACGCCTAAAGGCGAAAAGCGTCAAGGTCGCGCCATCTGTCTTGGCCATCTGTCTTGGACATATGGATTCTGTTCTGGGAATACTCTGGGATACAATCCCTTTTATGCCCATATATGGATATCCCTAACAGAATCCCTTTATGGAGATCCCTGCTCTGAGTATCTGACATCACTAATCCCTTTTATGCCCATATATGGAGATCCCTAACAGAATCCCTTTTATGCGCATATATGGAGATCCCTGCTCTGAGTATCTGACATCACTAATCCCTTTTATGCCCATATATGGAGATCCTTAACAAAATCCCTTTTATGCCTATATATGGAGATCCCTGCTCTGAGTATCTTACATCACTGTGATGTCACCTGTGATGTCAACCACAGTAACAGGCGTTACACGTATATATATATATACATACATACATACGGACAAGCTGTGCCGGTTCTGACAGTAAACTGCAGAAGAAGACTGTCTGCACATGGACTAGAAGTTAGAAATTGTGCGTCATTTGTGTGGTCAAGGTAGCAGGTAACAAAAATGAACCAGATTTTTGTTGTAGCTGTTATAATAGTCTCATGTTGATTTTCATCGTAGCACCAGCCAGCAGCCACATTGTACTAAGATGGCCCAAAGTGTGGGACACTGCCAGGTCTTCATTCTGACTCATTGCCTTAGAGAACAACTACTCTGAGATGGCCGTCCTTGACCCTGTGTCACACTAAACAAATTAAGACGCTGTGGCCACATTTATGCCAGGATGTGGAACAAGTTCAACGCTGGACTGGGACAACACACTCCGATGAGGAACCATGCCAAGTGCTTCATTTTGAGATTTGAGTTATAAGACTTCAACAGATGCTAAACACAAGGCTATAAAGCTTATCATATTAAAGAAAAACAAGCAAAAATAACAGGGTTTATGAGGTGTGGTTTCCCTTCATGAGGATTTACAGACTTAACGAGTCTATGACGTCAGTCCTTGGCCTACTGGCAGTGTGCACAAGACATTACTGGACAGACAGACTCAAAGGCAGACCATTTCCACACAGTTCGCCTCATACAGAGCAGTGTTAATTTCGACAGCAAATTTAGTTTTAGTCTTCTGAATCAAATTTCATTTAGTTTGTCATATTTTAGTCATCTGAAAAGTTTTAGTTTTAGCAGGCCACAATGGCCGATTTTACACTTGGTTGCATGCTTGTAGATCTGCTATTTTCAGAGTGCAACACCCGAGCTACTGGATCTCTTCCCCACTAGTCTCTCCCTAACATTTTAGTTTAGTTTTTATTTGTTGACAAAATTGTCAATATATTTAGTCTTAGTTTTGGTCAGGGTCATCATAGCTTAGTTTTTATTTCGTTTTTGTCAGTGAAAAAAGGTAGTAGACGAAAACAAATGTGTCATAGTTTTAGTCAATGAAATCAACACTGCTACAGAGCCACACATTGAGAAGGAGAAGCGGGACAGAGATGCCTGATGTGCACAGCAGGTTTTTTAAGTAGTCTCTCCTACGCAGAGGTCTGCATCACATGGACATGAAAGGCAGACAGGTGTAATGTCCGACCCTCGGCGTAGGCATTATATCCATGCTCCCCGCACCGTAACTCATTAGTTCACCACTGTCTAATTTCAAATAAATGCCTCCTGCCCTATCTCTCTCCCCTTAACACGTTCTTGTCTTCCTACACTAGTAGCTATAGCTTCTAATCTGATGGTGGAGGATCCCAGGTGTATTGTCTGAACACTTTGACTCTGACCCTTGCTCTCCTACCTATTGATTTGTTTGTTAGCTGAGCCTCGCAAAGCGGGCACAAATCTATTGCAATGAGGCTGTCTGTTTGTGTTTATATGTATGTACAGTATGTATGTCATCTATCCCAGGGGTGTAACGTAACTAAGTGCATTTACTCGAGTGCTGTACTTGAGTACAATTTTGAGGTATTTTCTTTACATTACTGGAGTATTTCCAATTTTAAAAGCAGAGGCAAATATTGTACTCATTACTCCACAACTATTTGAGAATTTTAGTAATTAGTTACTTTGTAGATTTTGATTATTATTACAAAACATGCAGAATAACCACTTGAGCCCTATATATAGTTTGGCTATTTGAAAATAGCAGATGTACAAGAGTTTGCTGATCGGCTATTTTCCAAGAAGTTTTATATATTTTATAGTATACATTTGAAAACGTGGGATATTTTACATAATGAGTACTTTAACTTTTTTCATTACGTGTATTTTGATCACAATATTTCGCAAGTAAGTTGAGTTTTGCTTAAGTAAATTTTGAATACCAGACTTTTACTTGTAACAGAGTATTTCCTTGATACTTTTACTTAAGTAAAACATGCAAGTACATGTACTTCTTCCATCACTGCTCTGTCCTTATATCTACTCACCAGAGGGTGCTGAAAACGGCAAAACAAATCTGGTCTTAAACTTACTACCAGGAATCAAATGAAAGGTGAAGAGCCACACAGCGGAAAAACTCTAGTTTGTCACATTATCTAAGAAATTAAGCATATTCTGCAGTCGCACTTTGTTAGTCTGCAGCAGTTAAATTACAAAAAATGAAACATTTAAAGATATATCACATAGTAAAATCCTCAGTGTTGATTTGATTTTGACATCATTATTGACCAAAATGCATAAGAATGTATGTACCTGTACACATCTGTCAAAAGTTACTAAACCTGGGAATCTGCTATAAATGGATGCGTTCTACATACTGTATAGCACGGTGCTGGACACAACACAAGTTGTGATGCAGTCCTTGACAAGGTCTTCTTTGTGGCTGTCTAAGAAGGGAACACTGTTTACCAATACACAAGTTATACTATAAGTATACTATACTGTATCATATGTAATGAAATGTACAGGTTATACTGTATATTATGTAAGTTAAACAGTATAGGTTGAAATTTAACTTATACGTTATACTGGAATTCATATACTGTAGGAGGTTATATTGAATGGTAATGTAACTACAGGTTTTACGTACAGTATATGTATGTAATATAACTTAGAAGTTACATGGCATCTCCTCAAGGCTCAACCCAAGAAACTCTGGACATCTGCAATTTACCACTCACCAAGTGGATGTTTTTTGTTTGTTTTTCATAAATTCTTAACACACGACCCCCCCAACCCATTTGCTTGTTTGTTTGTCTACCGCACATTCCATGCCGTTTGTCCCATCTAAACCACACCTGCAACTCCGCACAGCCATACAGTGTGCTGGAATGGCACTCTCCGGGGAATGTAAAAACCTTTCATTGCATCTCAAAATATTTATGAATCTAAATACAGTTATTTTGATCCAACTGAGTGAGTGCTAGTGGTGCATGCTTAAAATAAAGAGGGGGAGAAAAAAACAACAACTATATACACAGTATATCGTCACTGTCGGGTTGAAACATCTCATCTCCATAAGTTTCAAATGTGTACGTTTTTTTTTCTCGTAAAGTAAAGCCTTGCTTCATCACACGAGACTGTCGCACAAAACTATTGAGAATAGCCGTACTACAAGCACTATTTTAAATCATTTTTAAAATGATGCAAAACGAACGGTTTTGGACATACAAGGTTTCCACCTGACAATATATATATATATATATATATCGTCGTTGTCGGGTAGAAACCTTGTATCTCCAAGTTTCAAATTTGTACGTTCTTTCGTAAAGTAAAGCCCTTCTTCAACATACAAGGCTGTGACACAAAAGTAGTGAAAACAGCCGATCTACAAGCACACAACGCCTCGCGGTTGTGTGCTTGTAGATCGGCTGTTTTCACTAGTTTAAATCATTTTTAAAATGATAAATGCAAAACGAACGGTTTTGGACATACAAGGTTTTCATCGGACAACGACGATATACTATATATATAGAGAGAGAGGTAGAACGAGAGAGAACATCTTTGCAGACTCAAGCACAAAAGCCCATTTGGTCCATGTGAGACACCATTGACTTGCCATTGGGGAGGCTGGCTAATGGCAGTGAAAGGGCACGTTTCTGTGCCGAGCTGGGTGGAGCAACCCATCAGCGCTGTACTGTATGTAATGGTGCATGTAGTGTGTTCCACATGCACATATTACCATGTCTTTATGTCAGCTTAGAAACTACAAAAACAGTCTGGACCGCAGTGGAGGAAGAGTCATTATCATTCGTTTAGAGTCAGGCCGTTAAATGTGTAGAAAGAGTGCCCAGGTTTATAATGTACAGTATGGGTATGCAGGCTGCGCGTGCGTGTGTGTGTGTGTGTGTGTGTGTGTGTGTGTGTGTTTATGTACGTGTGTGTATCTGCATGTGAGTGTATCTGTTCATATCGTACCATATACTGTACGTGTGTGTTTAAAAAAACGTATTTGTCAGTTTAAGCAGCATCACACCACTCAATCTAATCAGTTCAAAGGCACAATGCCCAATGTCTGTTACATATTGTGAATTAATTATTCTTGTGCCTTTTTATGTGTGTGCATGTGAAGTGAGTTGAGAGCATGCGTGCGTGCGTGCGTGCGTGCGTGCGTGCGTGCGTGCGTGCGTGCGTGAATGTGTGTGGGTGTGTGTGTGCATGTGCGTGAGTGTGTGCGTGCGTGTGCACGTGTACGCGCGTGTGTGTGTGTGTGTGTGTGTGTGTGCGTGCGTGCGCACGTGTGCGCGTGTGTGTGTGCATGAATGCACGCAAGCGTGTGCATCCGTGCGTCTGTGTGTGTACTTTGTTATTGCAAAGGATATGACAGCGTATTACTTCCCATCCACCACTCCAGACCTCATATTTGTGAATGCATTATCTCGGTGGCCATCGGAAATGCATGACCACCAATGTATCATATTCCCTTTGAATCTGAAACATGGACAGAATTGGAGAAGGAAAAGGATATATGGAGGGGGGGGGGGTATAAGGTGGCAACTTACTGCTCTTTGGCAAATGCTTCATAAAAAGAAGAGGAAAGAAATAAAGAAAATGAAAGAAAAAAAAAACCTTAAATGCAGCTATATGTGCAGTGGAAAGCCTCTGCTCAGTGAATTTTAAAATACCTTTGGTACCATTGTTTTTTTTCCCTTCTCCTGTGTGTATACAAGCTGCAAGCAGTCACGCAGCTGTTTCCATGGCAATCTCTATCTGTGTGAGGAATTCATTAACCCTTTCTCGTAGGAGTTCCATGTTGAAATCCCACATAGAATACAGATAGGGAAGGCTAGGAGAGGGATGCCACAGTGCTATTTTATTTATTTATTTATATTTCTTTTTTTGTATACAAAATGCAACTATTTATGGGAGGGTTTCACATGTTGGATGTATTGTAGTGAAGGAAAAAAAAAAAAACAACATTTTTGGCTCAAGTCCAGGACATAACTGAAGGTGCATTTATTGTGCTTTAACAACCGTGTCTTTGATTAGAAATCTAAACCAGGGGTCTTCAACGTTTTCAGGCCAAGGACCCCTTAGCAGAGAGAGAGATGAAGCAGGGACCCCCTCTACATTGTACAAATGTGTGATGGAGATTCTCATCGATTTCATAAATAGATGCATATAGACTTGTTTGACACTTAACAACTTAAAAATCATAAATCGTCGATACTTATTAAACTTGACCTTTCACTCTGTACTTGTTCTGCTCTTTTTTACCTATACACCAAACCGTTGCCAAGAATAGCCGATCTACAAGCTCTCAAGAGCTTGTAGATCTGCTATTTTTGTCTGACGTTCTCCTCAGAGTATAGGGATGCAAGGGTTCAATTGTTCATTTAAAATAATTATCCTATCACACAAGGATTTGGCGGCCGCTCTGAGGACCCCCTAGGGGTCCCGGACCCCCTGTTGAAGACCCCTGATCTAAACACACTGGTATAGTGTTGGTTCTGTTTAACATGATGAATGACCGGATGAAGCGACTACCGTAGCCCTTTAAGACAGGTTTACAGGTAGATAGAGCAATAAATATTCAGGATTTGATAAAGGATGAAGGATAAGCGTGCTGATATTCAGCTTGATAAATAGAAGAGAAAGGGACATGGATATATATTCATGGGGTAGTGCTCTTTGCCATCTTATAGAGCATATTTTTTCTATACAAAGGTGTCATACGTGCAGCAGGCGCATGCACACAGACATATACTGTACTAGGGCATTAACCAAAAAGTCGACTCAGTCGACTTCATTACAGAGACTCCCACCAGAGAAAGTCGAAAGTCGAAGTTGAAAAAAAAAATATATCTATTGTGACAATAGCAGATCTACATGCTCACAACGCCTCGCATCGCAAGGCGTTGTGAGCATGTAAATAGGCTATTTTCACAATTTCTGCCTCTATATATTTGACAATTTGGCCAATGTTTCATTTGTCATTTTAGAGGTATTAAAAAAGTCCTTAAATTGGCACTTTAGAAATGTGAAGATACCCTCTATACACTTAAACTTTATGTTGGTTTGTTTACAGTTGAGTGAGAAAACAATGTTTCACATTAAGTTAATCATCTGGGGACCCCCCCAAAATAATTGGGGGGGTCGTGGTTTGAAATTACTGATATTGCCCGGATCGCTGGCCTAGTGGTCCCAATGATCTTCGCTGCATGTCTCTCCCCATCTCTCTCTCCCCGTTTCCTATCCATCTCCACTGTACACTATACAAAAAAATGTATGTGACCTTTTGGCCTATGGCTGGTGTTTCAGAAAACGCCATTCTATCAAAATCCCTGATTCTCCAGGGATCATGAATTCACTCAGCAAGTTCCATGACAATACACTCATTAGACTTTTTGATAGGCCTACTGTATACTGTAATGTGTGAAATTTGGAAACTTTGTGGGGTCACCAAAATCAGTAGGAGTCATGTTGACAAGGGCTCGTCTTTTTCTAAAGAATGAAGCGGTTCGGCATGGACTCCCGAGATACTCCTATCCTGACTGGCTGCCTGGGACAGAAGCCGTGTTGATTTAGTCGACTGAAAGAATGACGAAAAATGTTCGTCGACTACCTTTTTTCACTGAGGAAAACGTATTAAAACAAAAATAAACGATATAAAAACTAACCTACGATGACTAAAACTATATATTGACAATTTCATCAACAAATGAAAACTAGACTAAAATGTTAGGGAGGGCCTAGTGGAGAGGAGATCCAATAGAACTAAGACATTTATTTTATGTTTGGTTGCGCTCTGGTGTTGCACTGAAAATAGCAGATCTACAAGCAAGTGTATAATCTGCCATTGGGATACCATCAAAGCACGCCAAAATACATTTTTGTCAACAAAATCAACTGCAGATCTAGTCAACTAAAATCTTATATGATATTTAGTCGACTAAAACTAAAACATTTCAGATGACAAAACTACAACTAAAACTAAACGAAATTGTATTCAAAAGACTATGACTGAAACTAAATAAAAAATGTCCTGTCAACATCAGCTCTGGACAGAAGGTGCTCAGACATATGGACGGCGGTTAAAACAGCACAGTGCAGCACATCAACAGCAGTGAACTGCCAGGTCAGCTGGGATTCCCATTACAGTGTGGGGAGGGAGGCGGTGGAGGCCATTCTGCGACCATCGACGGTTTGCTGTTTTGCATTCTGCGTTTTGGTTCATTTGCTCCTCCTGGATAAACTCCAGTGTTTCCTCTGCCATGATCTTTTTACCAAAGCCCAGGGACATGCTGCATGGGCCCCTGATTCAGCCCGGGAAAAAGAGTTGGAGAGGCCCTCATTTTTATTGATTTTTTGTTATATTTCGTCGTTTCGGGTGGAGACCTTGACCTTGTATGTCCAAAACCGTTTGTTTTGTATTTATCATTTTAAAAATGATTTAAACTGTGCTTGTAGATCTGCTGTTTTCACTACTTTTGTGCGACGGCCTTGTATGATGAAGCAGGGCTTTGCTTTGCGAAAAAATTTAGAAATTTGAAACTGGGAGATACGAGGTTTCTGCTCGACAGTGACGATTTACTTTGTTGGCCGCCCAGCCCCCAAAATGGAAAGAAGGCCGACATTTTATTTAAATTTTTTCCCTAATGTCCAGGCCGGGAATGAACCGACCGTTCGGGAGTTGTCCCGCTTTTCCCAATGGCCAGCACGTCCCTGGTTGCTGTTTTGCATTCTGCGTTTTGGTTCATTTACTCCTCCTGGATAAACTCCAGTGTTTCCTCTTACCAAAGCCCCCGCAGCAACTGTATTTGGCAGCCAAGTTTATTACATGTTTGACACGGTGGGTTCAGCCGTGATGTCAACCGCCAGCGGCGACGGTTCAGTGCACTTCAGTGGCACTTTAGCTTGTGCTGATTGGCTGGCGGCTGTATCATCTCTTGGGGAAGATATGGCTTAAATTGCGCTCGTTGGTCAGCTACCGTATAACCCCGAGGGACGATACGGCAGCTGACCAATCTGTGCAAGCGTATTAAATCTCTGTCCTTTTATCGCTCCCATCAAGTAGGGTAAATAGACGCTGGGTATGTGATCATTTCTATTATCTCAGAATGAGTGGATGACAGCAGGGTATGTGAGTGTCCTCGTCATTAACTATTTAGAGTGGTAGCAATTTTAGAGAAAGTCCCCCGGTCCTTCATGACTTGATCTTGCATCAAGTCTGCATTACTACTTCAGTCAACTCTTGAGATTAACATTATGTTTATCTTGTGTATGCTGTTAAACAACACAAGAATATTTTCTCAAACAATTAAAGACCAAGCCGGCCCTTCCTGGCTGAAATTCCACAGCTGGTATCAGTTGCAAGCAGCAAGACTGCTTTTCTCAACATATTTCTTTCCTTTCTCTGCGAGGGAGCATAAGCGCTGGGTTACTGTAGCAGCAGGTACACAGTATATCAAATTAAGACCTTACAGCAGGGGTTTTCAACAGGGGGTTCGGGACCCCTAGGGGGTCCTCAGAGTTACAACAGGGGGTCCTTCAAATCTTGTGCGATAGAAACCTTTTTTCTTCCTTTTTATATTAACCACTTGAACCCCAACGTCCATATTCTGAGAAATTTTGCCAAAAATAGCAGATCTACAAGCTCACAACGCCTCGCGCTGCAAGGCGTTGTGAGCTTGTAGATCGGCTATTTTCGGAAAAGAGGTTTGGTGTAGAGGAGAAAAAGAGCAGACTAAGTACAGAGTGAAAGGTCAAGTTGATTTAGTATTAGACGGTTCAAGGTTAAATATCTGAAAACACAAATTGACATGAATCCAACATACACTGTTAATTGTGCTGTCAAACGATGAAACTATATGGAATCTATGAAAAATGTGTGGGGTCCCTGCTTCATCTCTCTCTCAGCTAAGGGGTCCTTGGCCTGAAAACTTTGAAGACCCCTGCCTTACAGTATACAGTGAATATACATATAGCATCAAGTGGTCCGTCTACCCCATGCTAATTTTGGAAGGAGTGAACCATGTGACCATTTGGAGATGTCTAACTGGTGTATGGAGGACAGATGAGAGTTTCGGGTCAGTCGTCTGTGTCGCATGACCGCAGGCCGGTGGTGGTTGGCAGGTGCGTCACACCAAATTCTGGGCCCTGGGAACAAGGATTCACTGTGGGCCCCCCATGAATGTTAACTATTGAAAAATAGCAGATATACAAGCTCACAGCGCGGCACCGAGTGCCGCGCTGCGAGCTTGTAGATCTGCTATTTTTTTTTTAATGTGAAAATGTGTGCAAGAAACCTATGTTTCCATGTCAGTGGTGGTCAAACTTTTTCATGTCAAGGACCCCCAAGATGATATGTATTTGGTTACGGATCCCCCATCTCAAAATATTTAGTTCCAGGGACACATTTTCACAACTTTTCGAAAATAGCAGATCTACAAGCTCGCAGCGCGGCACTGTGCCACGCTGTGAGCTTGTATATATACATATTCAATAGCTAAAGTTACTAGGGCCCCTCCACCTTGGGCCCTAGTAACTCAGTCCCACTCCCCCCCCCCAACCCCTTGTGACGCCCCTGGTGGTCGGGGCTCTGACTTCTCTGTTTCTCGGCGAGGAGGCAGGTATAGACTGTGTGCTGTACTGTGACCAGTTGTGTAGATGCTCTATCAAAGGCAATCATCTTACATTTCCAGGGTAAATGTTTTGAAAGTAGAGCAGGCAGTCCACTCCACTTAGTATGGTGTCTTGATGCGGACAGTAGGAAAGCTGAGGGGGAGCCAGCGGAGCAGGGGGAGGCAAAGGGTGGGGAGAGGGGGGTGGGGGCGGGGGCGAGGTGCACTCTGATGGGATTTGTTAACCAGTGGTGTAAAGTACAGTAACTAAGTACATTTACCCAAGTACTGTACTTAAGTACACTTTTGAGTACTTTTACTTCGAATCCACTATATCTGGATTATAAATATTGTACTTTTACTTCACAACATGTATTTGAAATCTTTAGTTACTGGTTACTTTGTAGATTTGATCGTTATTACAAATATTAACCACTTCAGCCATACATTTTGCTCATTTGAAAAAAGACGATCTACAGGCTGCTATTTTCAAAAGATGTTTGAACATTTAAATTTTGAATTACTTGTTACTTGTAACAGAGAACTGATATATTGCAGTATTGATACTTTTACTTAAGTAAATACTCCATTCAACCATGTGGAGTTTATGGCCTACACCACAGGTGTTCAATGTTGGGCCTGTCGAGAGAGGAAAATGACAAATAAAAAATTGCACCTGGTATCAAACACGACACACGTGCATATCTGTGGTGATGCCGGTCTCTGCGTACGTTCTATGACGTTAGTCTCGTGTGACGTTGGTTACTCATACGGACACTCATACGAACATAGAGACATACACACAAACGCCAGACGTACTGTAGGAGGGGTTAGCAAAGCTAAAAAAAATGCTGACATCACTGATACTACCCAGTGTCGCCACCATATGGTAACAGCCGCATGCTGAAACATGCCCAAATTTGTAGATGAGCATGGTGACATCTACCATGGTAACAGCCACTTGCTGAAACAATGTCCAAATTTGGAGATGAGCATGCTGACATCACAGATACTACACAGTGTCGCCACCATGGTAACAGCCGCATGCAGAAACAATGCCCACATGTGGAGATGAGCATAGCGACATCCACAATGGTAACAGCCACAAGCTGAAACAATGCCCACATTTGGAGATGACATTCGCCATCTGTCTGCATGCTGACATCACTGATAATAAACAGTGTCGTCACCATGGTAACAGCTGCATGCCTACATCACAGACAGGTATTGAACAACTGGACGTCAATGGTGACTGTTCTGCCCAACGGGCACCGGTCTGGGTTCTCCAACATTACTTCTACTCCTACATTCAATCCCTCATATACTTTGCATACCCCCTGGGCACAGGACTTGTATACAACATATATATTTCAATTCATAAGATCAGGTGATCAAATTTCAACCTCGGCATCCATTTTGCGTCATTATTGCCAAAACTGTTGTGAGCTTGTAGATCTTCTCTTTTCGCTATTTTCATTTATTTTAAGCCATGACAAAAAGTAAGCCATCATATGTGACATTTTGGGCTTGACAGCTGAGGCCAGCATTCACTATTCCAAGCCAGAGAGGTAGCATGATATGCTCTTATTGCTGCTCAATGTCTTTCTGCCAGACACACGCGCACGCCACGCACACGCACACACACACACACACACACACACACACACACACACACACACACACACACACACGTAGCTGTGAGTGTGCATAGCATGCAAACAAACACTTACACATTATGCACATTATAATAAGGCTATACCAACACACACACACACACACACACACACACACACACACACACACACACACACACACACACACACACACACACACACACACACACACACACACACACACACACACACACACACACACACACACACACACACACACACACACACAGACAGACAGACAGACAGACAGACAGACACACACACACACTCTTGTACACCCTACACAATATTTATATTATTCAAACACCTCCCACACACATGGGCAGACACTTATGATTGTACATATAAACATAATATACAGACACCCAATGCACATTGCACACTTACAGATATACAGTATGGGGCCTTTTCCACCGGCAAAGAACCGGTTCCAGAACCAGTGCCGATTCAACTTTCTTGGAACCTTGGTTCGTTCTTGCGAACCGGCTTACATTTCCACCAGATTGAACCATGATTGAACCAGAGGAACCAAGGATTTTGTGGTTCCCGTTCGGAACCAACTTTTACAGTTCAGAACCAACTCCGGTTCTTGGTGGAAAAGCTCACCGCTGGTTCATCCCATAGGTGGGAGAAAGAACCTGAACCGGTTCTTCGCCGGTGGAAAAGGCCCCTATGTGTTCTGTAAGTACCAGTCAGAAGTTTGGACATAGCTTCTCATTCAATGTGTGAGAGAAGCTGTGTCCAAACATTTGACTGGTACAAAAAATTAAATGTACTGAAAAGTACAAAATAAATAAACAACACAGAATCTAATAATGGCCTGCATGGCTTTCATGTGTAACTCGGACTGCATGATGTCACCAGTCTATGGATCAGTTATCTACATACTGTATGTGGCCAATGTTTCAACCCAATCCAACACACAACATTAGGAAGCCATCCTATGCCATCATATGGAAAATCAAAACACTGCATGATACATGTTTATCACATGACCGCAGTGAATTCTTAAAGCAGGGGTCTTCAACGGGGGTCCGGGACCCCTAGGAGGTCTTCAGAGTTACTACAGGGGGTCCTCCAAATCTTCCAATCCTTTTTATATTAACAACTTGAACCCTAGTGTCCATATTCTGAGAACTGTAGACAAAAATAGCAGATCTACAAGCTGCGAGGCGTTGTGAGCTTGTAGATTGGCGATTTTCGGCAAAGTCGTTTGGTGGAGAGGGGAAAAAGAGCAGACAGTTTATTAGGTAATGATCGACGGCTCAAGTGATTAAATATCTGAAAACACAAAATGACATGGATCCAAAATACCATGATGATTGTGCTGTCAAACAATGAAACTATATGGAATCTTTCAACAGGTTGTGGGGGTCCCTGCTTCATCTCTCTCTCAACTAAAGGGTCCTTGGCCTGAAAACTTTGAAGACCCCTGGCTTAAAGAGACAGTTCACCCAAAAAAACTACTTTTTTCCCCCTATCGATTACACACCCCTTGGGGACTCGAATTCATGGACTATTTTAGCACCAGTGGTCCTTGAGGGGGTTCCAGGTGGTCCCCAGCTACATGATGGAGAGTTGGTAACCAAATGGACCCTCATATAGATCTTTAACTCTTGGGAACGTAACATGAAACCAAATGGACCCTTATGGTTCCATTTGGTTTCATGTTACACTCTCAAGAGCTCCATTATTGTTAAACATATGCATTACTTAATTTACAAGAAGTCTACACACTTAAGAGAATGTAGAAGAATTCTTATTTTGACCAACGTTTGGCTGTATAGTGCTATCTCTTCTATGGTACCGCCATCAATACAGCATGGAATCCTATCCAGCAACAACAAAAAAGTGTACGTTTTGGGTGATATGAAACCAAATGGGCCCGTAATTGTTTAACACCTGCATTACTTAATTTACAAAAAGTCTACACAATTAGAGAATGAGGAAGAATTGTTATTTTGTTCAACGTTTGCCTGCTATCTCTCCTATCGTCATTGTCGGGTGAAAACCTTGTATGTCCAAAACCGTTCGTTTTGCATTTATCATTTTAAAAATGATTTAAACTAGTGAAAACAGCCGATCTACAAGCACACAACGCCTCGCACCGCGAGGCGTTGTGTGCTTGTAGATCTGCTGTTTTCACTAGTGTGTGACGGCCTTGTACAATGAAGCGGGGCTTTGCTTTGCGAAAGAACGTACACATTTGAAACTTGGAGATACGAGGTTTCTGCCCGACAACGACGCTATGGTACCACACATCATTACAGCATGGAATTATGGACAAAATCGTATCCAACGATAACATAATATTGTACGTTTTGGATCTGAGAGACTAAATGTCATCAAAACGTGGTCCATGGCTCAAATTCCCAATAAATAATGGACCTTGATGTGAAAAAGGTTTGAAAACCACTGCACTGTTAGAGTGAGAAGGATGAAGGAGCTGTCCATGGTGCTGAAGTCAGTACTCTGGTTGTCACAGAGGAAACTGGTGCCTAGGGATGAATATTGATCAGCACACACACACACACACACACACACACACACACACACACACACACACACACACACCCCCTTAGGGATCATGGCATTTATGATCAGATTTATGATCAATATTTATCCCTATAGGGCCCGGGCATCAGTTTCTTCTATGACAGGCAGAGCTCTGGGACATTGATATTCTGTGTACAGTACGGTATTTAAGGAAACAGGAACTGTAAGAGGACCTGTAAGGAACTGTAACTCTAGCCTCTGATGTCATCCGGGCCTTCCGCTTCTTTTTCTGTCCCGGTTAGATCCAGTTTGGCCTCGTTGACCCCTTTTTTTTATGAATTCTTACGTTTCTTGGCAATCTGACGCATGTAGTGACGTTCAACAGCAGACTGACATATAAGGAAGCTGTTTTTTTTCAGCCATTTGTTTTAAACCCATAATTGAATGTTAAGAATACCAGTGACTTGTAACTCAAGGAATAAAAAACATCTGTTTTATTGAACAACATACTATTTTATTATGTTATTATCATAAATTGTAATTCCTTGCAGTAATAACAATTATATTTAAACCAATGACAACTAACCCTAACCCTATCAAAAACACCAAACATTTCTTGGTGATTGAAAACTTTTGAATTATTCTTACTGTAACAATACAGTCTTCGGGGAAACTGATCCTTCTACCTGCAATCTGTCTTGTATCTTGGTTGAAGTGAATGCTCTGGTAATCTAATCTATCTATCTTGCATATATAAAAAAAACCACTATGCTCGAGTCTGTAACAGAAAAGTGGCGAAGCAGAATGAAGAAGACATGACGAAAACGTGATGAAATACTCCTTAAATGCCTCATTTAAATATTGTCCTCTATTTCGAGTCAATCGGAGTACTTGACAGATATGAACAGCGAAGGGTAAAAAGAGCAACAGAGTGACTGGAAGGCTCCAATGCATTAACCATGTGATACTATTTATATATCGGAGGAGTAAGGGTGACCCAGTAACTCACATGTGTTATGCAACATATGAACGAAGAGGGAGGGGGGGCAGAAACACGGTATCATACACATTTCAAGGGCTTGGGATCTCATTGTCATAGAAGCCAATTAGGCAGCGGTGGCAGGCAGCTCTGGTATCAGGTAAGCCTGGGAATAGCACCAATACGCTGAGTGAGTGAGACAGGCTGGTGGGCGGAAGAAGTGGCTCAGGGGGGGTATTGTGTGGTCGTCTGGGAACCCAGTTCAATACCCAGCAAGCAGCTCCACCTGGCTTGTTATTCCCCAGGCATGTTGTGGTGAGTGAGTGGATACTTCTGGCAAAAGCCAATCGTTTCCATTGCGGTGTACGCCCGGTATGAAAATCAAAGTTTTGTTAAAGTTAAGTTATCGTTGCATTTTTTTTAAGTCTAGAAAAGAAGAAGCGTCATAATTATCATCACTGTCGGGAAGATACCTTGTATCTCCAAGTTTCAAATGTGTATGTTTTTTCATTAAGTAAAGTCCTGCTTTATCGCACAAGACTGTCGCACAAAACTAGTGAAAGTAGGAGATCTACGAGCACGGGGTGCGAGGCGTTGTGTGCTTGTAAATCGGTAGATCGGTTTAGTTTTAATCATTTTTAAAATGATATTAATACAAAACGGTTTTGGACATACAAGATTTCCGCCCGACAACAATGTTATGTTGCCATGGGGTCAAGAATACTAAGCATGTCTGCTAATTTATACAGTATAGGCCACTTCATCATACAGTCTATTTCTCCACACTGTACTATAGCTTTGTACTGACCCTCTTCCAAGCAGGGCCTCTGATGACATGCAGCCTTTGTTCAGCAAGTCAGCAAAATGGCATGTCTTATCAACACTGACCCACTACACTCTGCAAAGCACCTGGCAACATTTCAAATGTCATGCAACAGTACACTCATGTCACATGAAGTTTGAAGTCTTTGTTTAGACCGGTTACGACAATACAGGCCATTCGTTTGGTCTTGTAAAAGATGTATGGATTGAGAACCAAGTATAGACATATGATAGGTCAGATGGAAGTTGAATGGTGGATGTCAACGCTTTTCCAATGTGAAGCCTGAACTCTATTGATAATCCTGCCATGAATTAAATTAAGAGCGACTGATTGGACAAAGGGTTTGCTGATTGCTGATAGATTGTTGTCAGTTGATGGCTCAACTTCACATGCATGCTGACACTCTCATCACGTCATGTTTATTTTTGAAAAACAGGGGAAGAAGCTTAAGAAAAAGGTTTAAGGGACTGTGTCCACCAAAGGTGTTTATTATGTTATGTTTTGAATTGTTTTCCAACACAAGCACTGTGTATTTACAGTATGCTGTGAATATTAATACTGCTACTAATTAATAAAGGCAATCATCTTAATAATAATCTTCATACAAAGTAATTTACAAATTCTTTACAAAGTGCCTTGAAAGTTAAAGAGACCCTCATACTCTGGAACCGAACTCTAGTGATAAAAAAAAAGAATAGAGGAAAGGATTGCATAATGTGGTAGCGTTATAAAGGGACATGGCACTGTATAGTCTACTCTACATTCTCCAGGTTTCAAGTGTGAATGGCTCTGAACTGAAGCCTGATTTGTACATGTACGTTGTATGACCTGAACCGAAAACAACACATCTACAAAATCTGAGTTTGTAGATTGGCTAAATAAATAGGCATGAGCAGAGGTGAGGTGAAGACATGGAGGGTGAGACAGCTTTCTAGTGGTCCAGTGGGTGAAATGGCCACTTTGATTTTTTTTAATTAGCATTCTGAACATTTGAAAGTGCTGACTAATAGTTCAATAATAATAGTTCAAAATGTAGACATATTTAATAAAGTTGCACAATCCCCTATCTAGTATATTATTCTCACATCTGACCTATAAGCTTGCAGTGCATTGTACATTTACACACAGTATACACGTGAGTCCCCTGGAACTCCCTTACAGACCCCTGGGGGTCCCCAGACCCCACTTTGAGGACCATTGTGCAAGAGAACAGGTCATGGAGGTCACTAAAATAGTTCTTCCTCAGGGGAGCAGGAATGAGCTCACAAATTTCATGGCAATCCTGAGATTCTTTGAGTGCAGTTCATCTACCATGTATGAATGTGCTCAGTTCATGGCAATAATAATTACATTTTGAGATATCTTAAGTGCAATTGCAATTTCATTTCATTTTGTTTTCCTTGTGCCTAAGGGTGGCGCTAGAGGAATGGTCATCATGGGGTTAGTAGTGCAACAGTTAATCGAACTAATTGATTTAATAGATCGACAACGACAAGCAACCGTGAGCTTGTATAACTGCTATCACTATTTCCGCATGACTCTGTTGTGCGGCGAAGTATAAAATAATACTTACGTCTTAATCAATTATTTGATGAATTGAAAAAGTAATGAAAAGAATAATCACTAAGTAAATAAGTGATGGTTTCAGCCCTAAATGGGGTCACCAAACATAGTAGGGTTCAGGCACGTGCACACATAGACATCAAAGGGGGCTTGAGCCCCTGCCCTTTTATCTGTCTGTAAAAAGTGCCCTCTCCAGACCATGAATGCAGTTTTCACTATGGTGAAAGAAATGAAAATGCCCACTTTCCATTATGCCATACCTGAAGGCAGCATTCAAGAGAATTGCCTTGTCCAAACTCTCCTGAACTTGAATGCAGCTTGCCCTCTCTGTGTAGAAATACATGGCGTATTCCACATCGCCAGTTACCAAAATTGCCAAAAATAGCCGACCTCCAAGCTCACAACGCGTCGCAGCACGATATTTTCACCAAAGGGCCCTTTTAGAAATTTCAGCCCCTGCCTCTCTAACATTCTCTGCACGTCCCTGGTAGGGTTCATCCCCCAGAGAGCATGATTAATATCAGCACTCCGCCCATCACATTGTGAGATAGGCCTATCTTATGCAAGTGGAATAGATATGTTGTTTGGGAGTAAATGGCTGGAACCACCTGACGAACAAAGTCCATCCTTAGAGCGATAAAAAGCACACGAGTCAGCAAAAAGAAAAAACTGGGCAACAGCATAATATAATACAATAATGGTAACGAGATAAGTGGCCAAACATTGTTAGAAATTGAAATTAATATAAGGAAAATGGAGCTCAAGTATTACAATAGAATGCAACCTGATCGCCAGAATATGCTGGATATTGTCATCATTTTCACTTTGCCCTATTCATTGTGGAGCTGTAACATTAGGCCTCAACTGTGACATTATACTGTATAGATGAAGGGCCAGGAGAAACTCCTCTCCCCCCTTTTCTTTCTTTCTTGACGATGGGGAGTGGAGGGATTCTTCAGTTATATACAGACCAAATGTTGTACAGTATATACAGCAGGGGTCTTCAACAGGGGGTCCGGGACCCCTAGGGGGTCCTCAGAGTTACTACAACTTTTTTTTTCTCCTTTTTTATATTAACCACTTGAACCCTAGCGTCCATATTCTGAGAACTTTAGCCAAAAATAGCTGATCTACAAGCTCACAACGCCTCGCAGCGCGGGGCGTTGTGAGCTTGTAGATCGGCTATTTTTGTCAAAGAGCTTTGGTGTATGGGGAAAGAGCAGACTAAGTACAGTGAAAGATCAAGTTTATTAAGTATTGACGGTTCAAATGGTTGAATATATGAAAACACAAATTGACATGAATCCAAAATACTCTGATGATTGTGCTGTCAAACGATTCAACTATATGGAATCTATGAAAAGGTTGTGGGGGTCCCTGCTTCATCTCTCTCTCTCTCAACTAAGGGGTCCTTGGCCTGAAAACGTTGAAGACCCCTGGTATGCAGTATATAGGGCCATAGCTCTAACATATGTCAACGTTGGCATTCTGTGTTGTCCCCTTTAAAATATTGATTAAGTGAGTTATATTCGCCTAGTGCCTCGGGTCCAGACAATGATGATGATGATGGTGATGATGATTATGATGTAAAAGAAGGGGTGCTGCTCTCCCTGAAAACTGCCACATTTCAGTTTTTTGCCAAATTGTCTTTTTATTCTAAAGTACTGAAACAGCACAAAGTTGATATCAGCTCTATGACCTACTGACACCGCAAGAGACAGCAACATCTCTGCTCCTTAAAGGAGTCTCCTTTAGCCACTTAGAACAGTGCTTTTCAACCCTGTTCACGTCAAGGCCCATTATTTATATAGCATTTGAGCCACAGACCAGTGTTTGATGAGATTTAACCACTCAGACCCAAGACTTTGAATATTTCGTTGTCGTCGGATAAGATTTTGTCCACAATTCCATGCTGTATTGATGTGTTAGGAGAGATGACAGGCAAAACGTTGATCAAATAACAATTATTCTATATTATATCGCCTTTGTCGGGCAGAAACCTCATATCTCCCAAGTTTCAAATGTAAATTATTTCGCAAAGTAAAGCCCTGCTTCATCATACAAGGCCGTCACACAAAAGTAGTGAAAACAGCCGATCTACAAGCACACAACGCCTCGCACCGCGAGGCGTTGTGTGCTTAGATCGGCTGTTTTCACTAGTTTAAATCATTTTTAAAATGATAAATACAAAAGAACGGTTTTGGACAACAACGATATAATTGTGTAGATTTCTTGTAAATTAAGTAATGCTGATGTTTAACAATAATTTAACTCTTGAGAGCGTAAAATGAAACCAAATGGACCCGTATGAGTTACAGATCTACAAGGGTCCATTTGGTTCCCAACTCTCCATCATTTAAGTGGGCACCACCTGGAATCCTGTCGAGGACCACTGGTCCCTGAAAACCACTGACTTAAACCCTCTGGAGACGGTCAACTGGACCTGAGCTGGATCCGTCTGCAGATGATTGTCTTAATGTGCAACATTGTTTTCTCACTCAACAGTAAACAAGCCAAAACAAGTGTACGTGGACATTTCTAAAAAATTACAATTTAAGAACTTTTAAGACCTTTTTAACACCTCTGAAAAAATATATACATATATTTGCATCAAAAGTAATCAACAAACTGACAAAACATATATATATATTAGACTAGTTAGCCTGAGGCAGAGGCAAACATTTAGAAAATAGAAAGATCGACATGATCAGCTATTTTCACATGCGATATTTATCTGTGGAACCGAGCCAAATCTAAATTAAATGCCTCAACTCCTATAATGGGACAATGGGGGTCCCCAGTTCAAATATGATATGGGGGGGGGGGGGGGCACCACACACACACACACACACACACACACACACACACACACACACACACACACACACACACACACACACACACACACACACACACAGCCGATCAACAAGCTCATAGATCTGTCTGCCATCTAATCTACTAATGCCCCCCCCCCCCATGGATGCTGGGGTTCAAGTGGTTAAATGAGCCTTTGCGCATAGACTTCGAAACATCACAACTGCATCGGTGCTCGCCGCGTTGCTAGGCAACTGGACAGCACAGAGATCCCCGAAGAAAACCTCCTCTTCTGTACGAAAATACAAGCTTGTTTCATTCGTGCATATTAGCCATTTGCACACATGTTGGATATTAAGTGTGTTTTTAGGTAAAGTTTCAAGCGCGAAAAGGCAGTTTAGTTTCAAAGTCACCCAAATGATTCTTGCGCGCGTGTTCCGCGCGCGCGTGCTTCTTTAAAAAAAAAGAACGTGGCAAAGTGGAAGAAATGCACGAAAGCCCACCACCACCACCGACACACTCCCAGCATTCTAATGGGCTTCAGAAAGAAGACATGGCAATGGTTAGGCTGTCGCTAAAGAATTCACCTTAGGTGTCCCCCCTCCTCCCCCGGCCGGGTAAATGATCATTTCCACCAAAAAAGAAAGACAGGAGGAAAGAAAAGAAAGGACAGGACAGAAGGTTTCTTCATCATGGCTCTTTCAACTGTCCAATTGGTGTCATTTGTTCTGTGTTTAGAGGAGAAGATGATGTAGCTACGGACCATAAGGCGCCCAACAATCGCCATTTAAGCACGCTGGACAGCGCACGCATGCATGCACGCATGCAAAGGCAGCAGCAGGCTGGACTTTCCAATAGCTTTGCACAGGTCTGGACAGTCTTAACGTTGGGATATTAGCCTACATGCACTATTATACGAGTCATCCAGATTTCTCGCCATCTAAATTTCTCACCAGAGGAGTGATAGAGGCTGCTACTCTGACGTCTGCATCAGATATTAAGCACGGTGCTTTTTTTTTTTTTTCTTCTTCTTTTTTTTCAACGTGCATTTTCCCCTCGGTGACTTTGCGCTGATCTACATCATCAGCGGCAGCAACGAAAGGGGGGATTCGGAAGGTTTAATTTTTCTTTTCTTTTTTTTATTTGGGAAAGAAATCCGCCGCTCGATCTCCACCGCGGTCCAACGCCACGATAATAACGCCTTACAAGCTGAAAACAAATTGTTGAATTGTGTGGAATTTTAGTCAGTAGTGTGTGTCGCGCCACAGCATCTCTCTGGAACCATGCCTCTTCTGCAGATCTGGACTGGGAAATTCCATCTTCCAATTTAAGAAAGAAAAAAAAACGTCCAAGACGTCGCTGCCTGAACATCCAACGGGTGTCATTTGATTTGTGCCAGACGTTCTTTTTTCTAAGGGATAAGGCTACTTGATCATCACTTTTAAAAGTATCGTGTCAGGCTGCTTTCTGAGCAAAGATGTCTGATCTGCTCCTGCTGGTCGAGGGGCTCTGTGACCTGCACGGATTTCCATAGCTCGAGAAAAAGAAACAGCCAATTAAGAGGTTTAAACCAGTGTTTTAAATGAAGTCATTGCATGCGTAGATGTAGGCTAGTTTATGCGATGTTTTTTTTAACGGCAATTATTTTTTGATTGCCAATTTTACGTTTTTGTTTTGGGGGGGGGGAGGACCACTGGCGGTTGGATTATTGAAACCATATTAGGATTTCGTGGAGATGTTGGGTCGTCAAGGAGACAAATTATGTGGAATTTTCTCTGCTTTGGCGGCTCTGTCCTTCGTTTGCTTTGTTCAAAGGTAAGAGAGAGCACTCTGACTGAGACCATCCCCACTGATAGACGTGGATCACACGTAACAATCCTTCTACATTATCCAAATGTGTAGATTTCTTGTGAATTAAGTAATGCAGGTGTCTGACAACAATTGAACTCTTGAGAGCGTAAAATGAAACCAAATCGGTTTCAATACAGCCTACACTCTACAAGAGTTCCAGATCTGACTATAGGGGTCCATTTGGTTAGCAACTCTCCATCATTTAGGGTATCAGAGCACTTTGATTGCAAGCAGCCCCCACTGATGATGAACGTGCAATAAAAGCCATTCCGCGAGCAGGTAGAATGCGTGTCAATCGCATTAACGGGCCCACTTATTATAGGGATATTGCAAGCGATATATGCTCTCCATAATACGATTCTGTGAGGCGCGCGCGAGCGCAAAAGCACCGCGTGCACGACACATCCAAGCCTTTGTGAAACACATATAGCCAACTCCCGATATCAAAAATGGTCATTTACAACAACGCACGGGGCGAGTTTCAAGCCTAATCTCCTTTGGAATTACAGCCCATTTAGGCTACAAGGCTTACTCGATGATTAGGTGAAATAATTTGATCAATCAGCCCACGATCAATAGGTTACGCCATGGCAATCAGCCATCAGATGAATTAAGCGTCCAGAGGTCTTGGCCTTTCAGATTTTTCTTTTTCCTTTTTTTGGAGCAAACATGAATGACTACAGCAACAGAATCACAGAATCAACTTTACAAAACATAAATATCCATCAACACTATCAGAAATTATAGGCTATAATGATACATATTTCAAATACCAAATGTAGGTGAGGTTGTCATATTTGCCTACATGCTGTCAAATTATTAATTTAATCATTTGTGCAATAATTAATTATAGGTCTATTTATCCTGTAGCTATAGAGGCTCCACATCCATATACTATATGATTGTGGTTGTTGTTGATGTTGTCTTTTAGTTGTTGGCTTAGTAAATGGAATGTTAATGCATAATGGCATGATCACTGTCACATGATACCCATAAAGATCAGTAGTTTTTACATCAGACTGTGAATCTCTAGTACTTGGACATGATCCCTTAAGGTATACACTGGAGCTCCTTCAACCTCAGGAGGATTTGAGTTACAATTGTTAGTGGTTCCCTCACATCCCAGTCATCCATTTTGACATTTTGGAATTTTGATTGCAGTCAGTTGGCCTCTATAGACACCCCAGTCATCAACTGTATGCATGGAATACACCAGCCATTCTCAAAGTCGGGTCCAGGGGGCACTCTGGGTTCCTTGAAGGGGGGGGGGGGGGGGGGGGGTAACCAAATGGGCCCTTACGGGGTGGGGGGGGGGGGGGCCTTGAAATGACAGATTTTGAGAACCACTGGAACACACAATGTCATAATGTAGTAGTGCAGGGGTTCTCAACCTTTTCAAGCCGCGAACCCCCAAAGAATCATATTTTAACGGGGGACCCCCCCCCACCCCCCACCCTGACGAGCACTATAAGAGTTGAGGCATTACATTTTGTATAACATGGTTCTATTGTGAAAATAGCAGATCAACGCCTCGCAACGCGAGGCGTTGTGAGCATGTAGATCCGCTATTTTCACAATTTCTGCCTCTAATATTTGACAATTTGACCAATGTTTGTCATTTTAGAGGTATTAAAAAGTCCTTAAATTGTCACTTTAGAAACGTGCAGCCATATACCCTCTATACACTTAAACTTTATGTTGGTTTGTTCACTGTTGAGTGAGAAAACAATGTTGCACATTAAGTTAATCATCTGGGGACCCCCCCAAACAAAATAATCAGGAGACCCCCCTGAAGGGGGGTTGAGAACCCCTGATGTAGTGTATTCCAGGTGTGGAGGAGGGACTGCCAGGCTGTTGTCAGGTCACAAACCCCACACAGTCCTCAGCTTTCCAACAGGCTGAACAACACCTGCATGACATGAGCTAATGGAACATCTGCATGGCACCGGCTAACTGAAGCATGCAATGTCCCGGACTCCTCCATAGCACAGCACACAAGTGATTTTTTAACCGACTTCCTCTTCTTTCAACCCCCCAAAAACTTGTTCTAAGCACACGTGCCCGCGTGCACGCACACACTTGCCCTACACATGCACTGCACACATGCACTGCATGCACGCACGCACGCACGCACGCACGCACGCACACACACACACACACACACACACACACACACACACACACACACACACACACACACACACACACACACACACACACACACACACACACACACACACACACACACACACACACACACACACACACACACACACACACACACACACACACACACACACACACACACACACACACACACACACTCAGCTGGTGAGCTGGGCTCCAGGTCACAGCACCAATTTTTCAGGTGTCAGTCATGATAGCCAGGTCTACTGTACATTCCTACTCATTACATGGGTGTATTTGGATGTGGAATCCCATCTACAAATGCTTTGGGTTCTGTACCCTTAAGAAGATGTGCTTAAGTGTTCAAAATGATTCAAAACGGTTCACAGTTTTTCAATCTGAAAATACCAGATCACAACACGTTGTATCACAATGTGTTGTGATCTTGTAGAACAGCTATTTCCCAAAAAATAAATAAATAATATCCTATGTATAAATGAGAGTTAAGTGGTTAAACAGATTTTGATGCTATTAACTCATTTTTTCTGGGGACCTAGCTGGAACCTGCTCAAGGACCCCTGGTCCTGGGGGTCCCTGGATCCCACTTTTAGAACCACTGATTCAAACCGCTTAGCTCCACTGCATGCATAGGCCTACAGCATAATTTGCACTTTGAGCACTGTAATATTATACCGGGTGGGGTCTTTGATTGTTAAACGATTTCAGTCCACGTCAAAATCCAATAATTTGATCCAATTATTTGATGTTCACATACTGTAGGGACCACTAGGTTCCTTGATCCATCTCTCCAATACCTTAGAAAGTTACTTGTGAGAGGTTAGTATCATCATACAACACAGACAGTGATTCCGGAAAAATGTGCCACGGCATCGGCCTACTATTTCAGTGCTTTGTGCACCACTGATTTCCCAATAAAAAAAAAGAAAAGGATATTCAGTAGCAGATCTACAAGCTCACAGCACACCGCAGTGTGATGCGTTGTGAGCGTGGCTATTCTGACTTGCCCGTTTGTGGGCTTCTGGTATAAAAAGTGCGAAAACCTCAGGTGTTGAGAGTCAGTTCATAGCAAACAGTGAAGTGGGTCTTGGTAGGACTAACACATAATCATTGTAAACTTTAGCATGTCGCTGCAAAGTTGTGCCAACACACTGTATCTCAGGGGGTTCCCAAACTTTTTTTTGTCTCAGGGCACCCCATAAATATTTTTTTAATCCGAGGCACCCCTACATTATAATTTTCACTCCCAGCACCTTATATTTATACTAGCATATCGTCGTTGTCGGGTGGAAACCTTGTATGTCCAAAACCGTTCGTTCTATAAAATGTACTAAACGAGTGAAAACAGCAGATCTACAAGCACACAACCCCTCGCATTGCGAGGCGTTGTGTGCTTGTAGATCGGCTGTTTTCACTAGTTTTGTGCGACAGTCTTGTATGATGAAGCAGGGCTTTGCTTTACCAAAAGACGTACACATTTGAAACTTGGATATACAAGGTTTCTGCCCGCCAGTTATGATATTTTAGTGATTATGTTGCAAGGAAAACGTTGAGATAATAGCCATTTGGTTAGAGCTGACTGAAAATAACTTTGTACTTCAAGTTTAAAATGATACTAAAATGTTTTTTCAAGTGTCCAAATAAATTCCAAATATGATCAAATTATCTCACGGCAGCCCTGGACTGCTGTCACGGCACCCCAGTTGTGCCCCGTCACCCACTTTGAAAACCCCTGCTGTATCTGACAATTCATTCATTCAGGGCAGTGGGCGATTACTTCTTTTCTTTTCTCAGCGGCTGTTAGAATATCAAACTGAACAGACTATATAGTATTTTGCAGATATTCAGTGGCGATGACAATCTCACTGCGGTGTTTATTTTTCTTTCAACTGAGGTTTTTCTGTCAAGGGATGGCTCTACCTCTGCTACTTTTGACTTCTTTCTCAAAGGTGTTAGGCTACATTAAGTGTGACCCTCAGATAAATTTATGTTCTGGCACAGAGACTACACTTTATTCAGTTACCAACTAATGGTTGATGTTTTTTAAATGCAGACTTAGGGTCTACCACCTTTTGAAATCCGACCTCATCAATTTAATTAATGCGCGTGCACACACACACACACACACACACACACACACACACACACACACACACACACACACACACACACACACACACACACACACACACACACACACACACACACACACACACACACACACACACACACACACACACACAGAGCAGTATTATTCTGTTATATATTCATTTGAGGCACGCTAAACCACTGGTTCTCAACATGGGTTCAGGGGACCCCTCGTGGTCCTTGAGGGAGTTTTCCGGGTCGCCAGCTAAATAATTAACCGTTATAGGAACCAAATGGACCCTTACGGGTCCGTAACTCAGGGTGTACAAATCCATTTGGTTCCACTTGTACACTCTCTGAGTTAAAGTAACACTGAGCATTCAACAGTAATGTATTGCGCTCTCAGAGACAAAGATTTTATCAAATGGGTGTCAGCGATCCAATGCAGTGGTTTTCAACCAGTGGTCCGGGGACCACCAGTGGGTCCTTGAGGGGGTTCCAGGTGGTCACCAGCTAAATGATGGAGAGTTGGTAACCAATTGGACCCTTATAGATCTTTACCTCTTGAGAGTGTAAAATGAAACCAAATGGTTCCGCATGACTTAATTTACAAGATGTCTACACAATTAGAGGATGTAGAAGAAGTATTATTTTGATCAAGGTTTGCCTGTAACATTGTATCTCTTGGACCAATACAGCATGGGATTGTGGACAAAATCGTATCCAACAATTATAGAATAATATTAAAAGTTTTGGGTTCTGAGAGGCTAAAGGGTGGTCTGTGGCTCAAATGCTGAATAAATAATGGGCCTTGACATGAGTGGGACCCTGGGACCCCTAGGATACTGTGAGGGAGCTCCAGGGCGGTCCCCAGCAAAATGGGGAACAGATTGATTCTCGACATTATTTCCCTCCACCTCAAAATGGGGGTCTAATACGTATCAAGTCTGTGGATCATGGAAGTGTTTGAGAATGACTGGACTAATAACGTTGCTGTCAGGTGGAAGCCTTGTATGTCCAAAACCCTTCCTTTTTTTATTATTAATTTAAAAACAAGTTAAAGTGGTGAAAATAGCCGATCTACAAGCACACAACACCTCGAGCCTGCGAGGCGTTGTGTGCTTGTACTGTAGATCGGCTATTTTCACTACTTTTGCACAACACTCTTTTATGATGATAGGGCTTTAATTTATGAAAAAACATAATATTTTTAAACTTGGAGATACAACGATTACATTTCGATAATCAAA
This sequence comes from Nannobrachium achirus, assembly GCF_963921795.1. Lineage (NCBI taxonomy): Eukaryota > Metazoa > Chordata > Actinopteri > Myctophiformes > Myctophidae > Nannobrachium > Nannobrachium achirus. The sequence continues at coordinate 23,126,200 of NC_137826.1, read as the reverse complement.
CTGGGGGATCCTTGGAATGAACAAGGGTCAGAACCCCTGCCCAAAACCTTTCGCAAACTTCAGTGTTGATTTCGTCAACTAAAACTATGATGAAAAATGTTTCGTCGACAACCTTTTTTCACTGAGGAAAACTAGATAAAAACTAACTAGAAAGATCAAAGATGCCATTGAAAATTGCAAGTGTGGTTCCCATGATGCGAATTTCGCAAAACTGAATAAACTAATACATTATGGCCATATATGGAGATCTCTGTGTCAGTCCTTGTCCCTTGGCTCTGACATCACTGTGATGTCAGGGGAACCACACTAACAGAATCCCTTTTATGCCCATATATGGAGATCCCTGATGTCATCAATATTAAGCCCATATCTGTGAATGCCAATATATATATACTGTACATGTCAGTCTAACCTAGTATAGAATATACATGATTCTGTTAGTGTGGTTCCCCTAACAGGACTTCATATGGGAATGCCCTAGCCTGATTTCAGACTCAGCTGACGCTTGAGTCTGACATTGTGCCCCGACTGAACGATTTCCAGGGGAGGGACTTTTGTGCGAGCGTGCACACGCGCGGCCCCGCACAAGTGATCGCGACGCACGGCGATCGCGAGTCGACGCACAGTCGCGGCGTGTGTGTGTGTGCCAGACAGTGCTGCTTCCACACAGAACTGCGACCAGAAACATATAATCAACATTAACAGCTTGGTGAAATCAGTGTGCGGGCATCTCTCTGTGTGTGTGTGTGTGTGTGTGTGTGTGTGTGTGTGTGTGTGTGTGCCTGCCTGCCTGCCTGCCTGCCTGGTGTGTGAACTTCCTGAAATGTAATCGTTTCAACTGCTGCGCGGATTGGATATTCGTTAGACCCACCCCCACCCCCTGCGCTCATTGGAGAAGCCACAATTTTGGATCGGGAAACTGCCGATTCATTTTAGTTAGGTAAAATTAGCCGAAAGTTAAACCAATCTGGGAACTAAATCAAAATCAATATCTTTCTTCACAAATGTGTTCATAAAGGTGTCTACTATCACCTCTGAACTTTCTCAATCACAACTCCCTTGGGGAACTTTGTGGGAACCAATCAAAGTTGGGGGTATCGGGATACCTGGGACTGGGATTAAAGGGGATAAAATGAAAAAAATGCCAATATGAGCATATGGGGTGTGTAATTAGGGTATTTTCGGGCTGCTGAATCCATTCCAACCATTAGTTTTCAGTTTAAATGACTCCTTGGCCATAAAATAGGCCTAATTGGCTAAGGCTTAGCCAATCATGTCATTCGAGTTCACCTGTGTCCCGTTAGTCCCTGTGCTTAAACCCTTTTGAGTGTTCCTTGTCAGATTGTATCATTTTATCATGTGTGTCATGATGTGCGCTTACCCACCTGTAATATTATATATAATATTATATATAATATTACATAATATTGGCAATTTTATTGCCAATATTATGTCTCATGGACACAAAAAGGTAGTTTGTTGTGGCCTATTTTATGGCCAAGGAGTCATTTTTACTGATAACTAATGGTTGGAATGGATTCAGCAGCCCCAAAATACCCTAATTACACACCTCATACGCTCATATTGGCCATTTTTCATTTTTTTCCCCTTTAATCCCAGGCCCATGGGATACCCCTAACTTTGATTGGCTCCCACAAAGTTCCCCAAGGGAGTTGTGATTGAGAAAGTTCAGAGGTGATAGTAGACACCTTTATGAACACATTTGTGAAGAAAGATATTGATTTTGATTTAGTTCCCAGATTGGTTTAACTTTTGGCTAATTTGACCTAACTATTTACTCAACTCCAGACCAGAGAAACAGTCCACTCTGAGAGTGGGCGGGGTCTATGGGCTGGAACCAGGCTAGGAATGCCCAATAGGCTCTATGCATATACGCCATTTTGTTCTACTTCCGGGTGTCTTTCGACTTCCTTCACAGGTGTTACTGATGATACTAATGAAGGGTCTGTTTGATTTATTGTACAGTGGTTCTGTAGTTTCAAGGACCCCCATAACTCTGTACAAATGGAATCAACAAATGGAATCAAATGGACCCTTGCAGGTCCATTTGCTTCCATTTGTACACTGTCAGAGTTACACACCTGTATGGGGACATTTGGAACCCACTCAAGGACGCTTTGAGACCCACTGGTGTAGCAGAGTGTTTCCAGTGAGCCAACATGCACAATATCAGCACCCTGACTCTGTTTGACCAGAATGGAACAGAGCCTTCATTAGTATCATCGGTAACACCTGTGAAGGAAGTCGAAAGACACCCGGAAGTAGAACAAAATGGCGTATATGCATATAGTCTAACATCCAATCCCTTTTATTCCCATATGGAGATCCCAGTCTGTAGAACCAAGCACACTGGTTAGACTGACATGTATAGTCTCTATAGGTTAGAAAAGGCGAGGTCGCAGCACGGCATGTTGTCGCAGCGCGTTGTCGCGGTGCGTGGTCGCAGCGCGGGTTGTGAGCTTGTAGATTTGCTTGTAGATCCTCTATTTTCAGCATTCAAGTGTAAAATCAGAAGCCATCAAGGCCTGCCAAAATACATTTTTGTCTTCAAAATCTATTGTAGATTTAGTCGACAAATATCTTATATTTAGTCGACTAAAACTAGACTAAAATTACTAAAACATGACAAAAAAACTGAAATTTTCTTCAAAAATGTTCTTTTCTTTATGACTAAAACTAATAATTGCTGTCAAAATTAACACTCATGGATTCTCTCTCTTCAGCTCCTCTTCTGGGAACACAGGAATGTCCTTGGCCAAGACCACCGTGGACAAGCTACTGAAGGGGTACGACATCCGTCTCAGGCCTGATTTTGGAGGTACGTGCAAATCACATCTGTTCCCGGAGCTGGAGTAGTGTTAATCCGAAGCCATCATTTAACTCTGAAAATGTCAACTGAAAATGTTTACAATTTCACAGTTGAATTAACACTCCAGATGGACCCTTAAAAGCTGCATGTTGTGTGAGTTGCATGCCTTATACCTGGGATTCTACAGTGGGCCCCACGCATTGGAGACCAAATCTCAGCCGCTCTTCCTAGAGGCATGCCCTGCTTAGGGGGAGATATTGTGCTTATGGGCTCCAGGCAGTGCTTCTTGTCCAGGGTTCGTCAATATTGTCCGTATACACCAGGGTTCCCCAAGAGGCGGCCCGCGGGCCATTTGCGGCCCGCGGGGGGCTACTGTCTGGCCCACACCAACCCCAGTAAGAGCAGCAACAACACTAGTATATCGTCGTTGTCGCGTGGAAATCTCGTATCTCCAAATTTGTACGTTCTTTCGCAAATCATACAAGGCTGTCGCACAAAAGTAGTGAAAACAGCAGATCTACAAGCACACAACGCCTCGCACCGCGAGGCGTTGTGTGCTTGTAGATCGGCTGTTTTCACTAGTTTAAATCATTTTTAAAATGATAAATTCAAAACGAACGGTTTTGGACATACAAGATCTTCAGCCGACAACGACGAAAACTGTCGCTGGAGTAGTGGGAACGCCACCGTCGCCCCCTGCAATGTCGTGGCCCTCGGCTTGGTACCCTAGACGTAATTCGGCCCTTGGGGAAAACTAATTGGGGAACCCTGGTATACACGGACAAATGTGTCAGTGGCAAAGACTAGGCCTGTCCGTGACACATTTTAGATCTTCTGCTTTACACACCATTATAATTTTCTTATTTTGATCTTAGGACCAAATTACTGACTGTCAAGTCTCCAGGTTTTCTTCAGAATATGTATGACACTGATTTACTATGACACTATGGCATATTATCCACTAGTATAATGTTATATTTGCATGGACCACCATAACTCTAAGAGTGTACAAATCTGCGTTTGAGTCTGAGTGTACACTCTCAGAGTTACAGACTCTTTATTGTGTTTCTGGTATAATATTATTGTCCGCTCATTCTCATTCCGCTTTATGTCCGTGGCAAAAATGTAATGTTTACAATGCAGATGTATACATGATGACCCCTGTTCTTGTAGACCAGTAGGGCCCTATCTAAAACCACCAGGGTCTACATTTCTCAATGGAAGAGTAGGGAGACCACCTCTCCAACTATTGCAGATATGCTATAGTTATAATGTATTAACATACCGTACTCTGCCATACTGATTAGTTAAAATAATGCTTTAGTAATTCAAATAAGCTCTGGATTGAGTCTTAAAAGGGACCATTCTTAACTCTTTTAGTGTTGAATTAACACTCTTGTCATTTACTGTGTATCAAGGCTATTTACAAGTCAAGGTTTTCTCTTTTCAACGCAAAGATATTTACTTGTCATTTCTATGAAATCTGTTGAAGAGTTAGCCAGTGGCAAAATCTAGGGAACGGCTTTGAAGTGACTGTTACAGCACCATGTCATTACTATGCATCTATTCACATATCCAAGATGGCTGCTTCTCCAGAAGTAGGGCACGCAGTGAGACACTGTTGAACATCGCATAGTTCTCCAAACCATATGGCGTTTTCAATACAATACTATTATTGATCATTTGAACCACAGATACAGTATGGTTAAAGCCATTTATACTGTATTATTTAAACCAATGTTCTTTTACTAGAAATGTTTTGCATGCTGTCATTGTCAGAATAAAGCAGGGTGTAATTTTCATACTGGACCCCGTGAAAAACAATTCTACTCTTATCTTATATCGGCAACCCATTATAGCCGTAGGGATGGCAGCCATATTGGGCTGGTCTCCAAAAATAGCCGATCTACAAGCTCACAGTCAAAACGTGACACGTTGCATTGTGAGCTTGTGGATCGGCTGTTTTTGGTGTAGAGGGAAAGAAGTGCACAGAGTAAGGGGTCAACTCATGTCCAGTACAGAGGGTCAGAGTCAGTGGTTCCCAAAGCCATTTGTGGGTCACCGACACATATTCATGGGTCACGACTCCAGTAAAAATCCCATATTGTTTTTCCCTACAAAAAATACAATATATATTTCAAAAGATGGAAAATCTTTTGAAACATACCAACAAACACATCTAAGAATTTCATAAATAAAGTATAATAATAATTAAAAAGTAGTGAGCTTGTAGATCTGGAGGACGATAGCACGATAAATTAAATCTCCACGATACAATTATCGTGAGTGTTTTTTTTATCACAATAAACGATAATATCGCGTATCGTCCTATCCCTAGTGTGAGTATGCCTGCATGTACTGTATCTGTCCTTTGCGTATCGCAAGAACTGGCTGACCTATTGACTTCACATTCACAAGTATGTAGGGTTTAAGCGCTTAGACGTTACAATTCAGTCACTTGCTGATGGGAATGTTTTTTTTTTTTTCTGCTGTTTTCACTAGTTTGGATCTAATTTCTCTTTTGGGTCTCCAGCTACAGTACAAAGTTTGGTAATAGCCGGGGACCCAGTCATCAAAATGGGAGGGGACCTGTGATTTTCTGCCGTACTTTTTATTTCTGTTTTATCTATTAGTTTGGTCATTAAGGTCCACAGAATGAGAGGCCTGCTCTGCTGGAAACTTCGCGAAAAAGAGTTATGGCCATTTGTGTATTCACTGTCCCACTAGAAATATTAAAAAATAAAAAATAAAAAGTCTGCTAATTAGCATGTGAGGGGTCAAACTAGGGTTCTTCATGATTCTGAATCCATTGCAAGCATTTGTTTTGCATGAAAAACATTCCTTGGGCTAGATTTCAGCCCAAGGAATGTTTTTCATGCAAAACAAATGCTTGCAATGGATTCAGAATCACAAAGAACCCCTAGTTTGACCCCTCACATGCTACTTAAAGCAGATTTTTTTTTTTTTATATATATCTAGTGGAGTCAATGGGACAGTGAATATACAAATGGCCATAACTTGTTTTTGCGATGTTTCCAGCAGAGCAGGCCTCTCATTCTGTGGACCTTAATGACCAAACTAATAGATAAAACAGAAATAAAAAGTACGGCAGAAAATCACAGGTCCTACCCTATTCCTTGAGCTTTTGGGCTTGTGGGTCCCCGGCTATAACGACTGGTCCATGTGGTTAATTTCTATGTACAGATTTCCATACTGTAGAGGCCACTACCCACTGCCTTAGCGTGGATGGTTTGGGGCATAGTATGTTTAAGGTCACTTGGTGATGATGTCATATGTCAACACCTAATGACCTTGGGGGCAATGTTCTGTGCTGGTGTCTCTACTCAGTGGTGTAAAGTAACCAAGTACATTTACTGAACTTAACCCATTTAGGCCTAGAATTATTGAATGCTTTAACCAGTGAAAAATAGCAGATATACAAGCTCACAGCGCGGCACCGAGTGCCGCGCTGCGAGCTTGTAGATCTGCTATTTTTGTCATGAAAATGTGTGCAAATCTTTGAATATATGTATTTTCAAAGCGAACGTTTGTAACTCAAATTTTGCTTCTGCGTGGTCCCTGGAACTAAATATTTTTTGCTGATATAGAAACATCAAAAAATCTTAGAAGGATTCAAAAGACACTTATAGAATCGGGTCAAAATTCTAATTTTCACTATTTTTCTAAAATAGCAGATCTAGCTTGAATATCTGCTATTTTTCAATAGTTAAAGCATAAAATAATGATACACAATAATGTGTACCCTAACTGAAGTACTGTACTTTAGTACAATTCTGAATTATTTATTTTACTTTACTTATTTCTTTACTTATTTCCACTATATCTATGAGGCAAATATTGAACTTTAACTCCACTAGGCCTACAATTATTTGAAAACTTTAGTTACTAGTTACTTTGAAGATTTTGATTAAGCTTTTATTACAAAACATACATCAACCACTTCAGCCTTATATACATTGCGGCCATTTGGAAATAGCCAATCTACAAACTCGCGATGCATTGTGGGCTTGTAGATGTTTTTTTTATTTTATACTATTGAAAACTTGAGAAATAGGACATTCTGCATATAATGACTACTTTTTACTTTGAGTATTTTAAGTACATTTCTATACCAATACCTTTGTACTTTTACGCAAGTACATTTTGAATTCCGGACTTTTACATACAAGGTATTTCTACATTGTGGTATTGATACATTTACTTAAAGACGTGGTGCCATAGTTTTGTACTTTTTCTGTTTTGTATGTGTCTATGGAGTTAACATTACTCTAATAGACCACCGGATGTGGTTATAATGTGCAAATGTAGCTTCCCTGTGTATTTTTGGTTTCTTCCTGAAAGTTGAAAGCCTCTGATTCAAAAGGCTTGATCAAAAAACTCTGATTTAATGACATCAGTAAATCAGGAGGACGGCCATTAATTTGGCTGATTGGTGCTGCCGAGATTTTGTGACTCCCTGAACCGAACCAAACTAAATTCGGCATCGGCCCTAAAGATAGCTAACCTCTAAATGTGTAACGCTAACCCTAAACCCAACCAGATGGCATCATAATGGCAGATTTTACACATGGTTGCATGCTGAAATTAGCCGACCTACAAGCTAACAACACGTTGCAGCACTACACATTGTCTGAGATCATCTGACAATGATTTTCAGAGCACAACACGTCTTTCAGTTCTACTGGATCTCCTCTCCACCAGTCCCCCCCTTCTCCAAATTTCTAGTCTAGTTTTTATTTGTTTTAAATTGTCAATATATTTATTTAGACCTTTGTTTTAGCCATCATAGCTCAGTTTTTATTTCGTTTTCGTCAGTGTAGATCTGCTATTTTCAAATGATTTATACATTTGAAAACTTGAAATGGGACACTCTGCACAATGAGTACTTTCTACTTTTGGAAACTTTAAGTACATTTTGATGCCAACCTTTGCACTTTCACTCAAGTAAATTTTACATTCCGGACTTTTACTTGCAACAGGGTTTCTACATTGCACCTTTACTTAAGTAAAAGAAATGTGAGTACTTTGTCCGCCACTGTCGGCGTGTAACTCCCAGTGTGAGTTTCCCAAGCAGAGAGCAGCAGCAGCAGCCTTCCCTTTCCTTCCCCTCAGGCCACAGAGCTGTGTAGTCCATCACAACATCAGTCAGCTGCTGCTGTTCTGACACAACTGCTGACCACCTTCAACTCCACAAAGTGAACAAAGAGGGCTTTAATTTGGTGGTGCTATAGGGCTCTGGGACAGATGAACCGGCACGTCGGGCACTGACAAAGATTATGTTCAGAGTATAGTGTAGGCTGTATTGACAGCTATACTGGAGGTCCATTTCCATGGGGCGCTAGACGGGCGTGAATGATCCATTGCCATTGGACTATGTCATAATAAAGTTTCTGTTTCGGCCTGGCAGTCCTTATGCTACAGAGTATTATTATTTCATTTTTCACTTTGCATTATTGTTCAGGTATATGTAAATTCCTTAAATTAGAACACTCAGAAATGGTACCGTTACACTGCCACCGACTGTGACACCTGAACAGCCTTAGCTAAAACCAGCATGTTTATTTAAGATGCCTTTTGAGACAGGAAAGAAATTGTAGTGAGAAATGATGGCAATTAAGCCAGGGATGTTGCTGTTGATGACAAATCAACCGTTTAGCTATTGGTGCACGCCCCACTACCGCATTTAAGCAATAATACACACGATAACAGTACACATATACTGTACAGCTATAAATTATACGCATTGCATGTGTATCTTTCATTGGCGTGTCTTGAAAACTGTCCAAATTGACTCCACTCACGTGTTGCTGGGTGTGATAGGTCAAATAGGCGGTTGTCCAGGACCACTGACCAATATGTTCATAGGCATATATTTAAATCCAGCTGTCCAGAACTGTGACTATGCGTGCACGTGAGTGTGCGTGCAATCCGTGCATACAGTATGCATGTGTGGGAGTTAGGGATGGGACGATATGAAAATGTTATATCACGATTATTGTGACAAAAGAAATCGCGATTTACAACATTTTGCCAAAAAATAGCAGATCTACAAGCTCACAACGCGTCACAACGTGACACGTTGTGAGCTTGTGACGCGTTGTGAGCTTGTAGATCGGCTATTTTTTGGCAAAGACTTCTGTGAAAAAAAGACTTTATCAAGTACGTATATTATTACCTTTTACCAATTACAGAGGGTTTAAGTGGTACTGGATATGCAGCTCGGCAAATACAAGGTGAATTGATGCCAGTGCATGATGGAGGACGATATCACGATAAATTAAATCTCCACAATACGATTATCGTGAGTGTTTTTTTTATCACGATAAACGATAATATCGCGTATCGTACCATCCCTAGTGTGAGTATGCCTGCATGTACTGTATCTGTCCTTTGCGTATCGCAAGAACTGGCTGACCTATTGACTTCACATTCACAAGTATGTAGGGTTTAAGCGCTCTAGATGTTAAAATTCAGTCACTTGCTGATGATGATGCTTGTTTTTTTGTTTTTTTTAAGGACAAAAAAAGACTTTTATGGCGGTGCTTGATTACGGTGATGTTTTATGTTTATATGCATCCTCTAAGTCTTCGAACAATCAATACACTTCATCATAGGGCATTGAGAATGATTCATTGCTAATTGCAAAGCACTCACTCACGCGCCATTGTATCTTGTATTGTGTGCTGGGGTTGGCTGGCCTGCTGCTCCGTACATCCATAGACACACTCAGTGCTGTCTTCATTTACAAGGAGGACCCTGGATCTACATCCTACTTAGCTTGGTTCGGAAAACTGTCGGTTACTGTCTTCACTCGGAGGATTTATTTCTACTGACTGTCTGCAATGCTTCACTGAGATTCGTGCACTCTGTCTGCTCTCCCACCACTTGAAATTCCTCAACAAAATGAGCACAACCACGTTCAATCTGGCGTTACTATGTTTTCCTATGTTAATAACAGGGACGATTTTCAAAAGATTATATATCATACATGGGCAACTGGCGGCCAGGGGGCCACATGCGGCCCCCACCTTCGCTTAATGCGGCCCGCAGGTTACTACCGGAATACTGATATATTATTGATTTCAGCTGTTATAATTCCAAACACAACCTTCTTTAATTCCGTCAGTCTAGATATTAGTAGCTTTGTATTTAAGTTCATAAAGTTAACATGAGTATAACTAAAGCCGTTTGAAATTAAATCAAAATGTTACATTTCAGGATTCCAATTCAAAAATAAAAAAAATATATAATTCTGGATTCCAATTCAAAGGAAGCAAAAATAGCCGATCTACAAGCTCAAAAGCATCGCAGCGCGATGCGTTTTGATATGCAATATGCAATATGCAATGTGGCCCTCTGGAGTAAAGGTGGAAATATAGTGGCCCTCGCCATCATCAAAGTTGCCCACCCCTGTTATATACTGTATATCGTCACTGTCGGGCAGAAACCTCGTATCCCCAAGTTTCAAATGTGTTAATTTTTTCGAAAAGTAAATGCCTGCTTCATCATACAAGACTGTCACACAAAACGAGTGAAAATTGCTGATCTTATAGATCAGCTATTTTGACTATTGTAAATCATATGAATAAAAAAAAAAAAGGAACGGTTTTGGACATACAAGGTTTCCACCCGACAATGACGATAATATATATGTTCTTATTTATTTTTTGTCATAATGACACATACAGTATAGCGTTGACGTCGCTAAAAATGCAGAATTTGTCTCACGGTGTGGCTCCGGTGTGGATCTTAGATTTAAGGTGGCCAGATGATGTCATCTGTCACCTGTGACATATCTATGACGCATTTAAAAGCTTTGATTGATTGATTGCATACTTTATTAACAGTTTGCCAACAAAAACATGCACAGAAGAGGACAGTTCCATACAAGCCAAGGCCTGATAAAAGGATTAAACCCAAGAAAGCACTATGGCTTGTATCCTTTGCGGTCCTGTGAGTAGCGAGAGTGCACACAACAGGGACGTGCTGGCCATTGGGAAAAGCGGGACAACGGTTCATTCCCGGGCCGGGCCAGGCCGGCCATTAGGAAAAAAATAAAAATAAAATGTCGGCCTTCGTTCCATTTTGGGGGCTGGGCGGCCAACAAAGTAAATCGTCACTGTCGTCGGGCAGAAACCTTGTATCTCCAAGTTTCAAATGTGTACATTTCTTCGCAAAGCAAAGCCCTGCTTCATCATACAAGGCCGTCGCACAAAAGTAGTGAAAACAGCAGATCTGCTTTATAGTTTATAGTTTAATACATTTTTTAAATGATAAATACAAAACAAACGGTTTTGGACATACACGGTTTCCACCCGACAACGACGAAATATAACTCATTTAATTGGCCCACTGGCTTGTCACTTGTCATGATCTGAAATGGCAAATCTTTGAGTAGCAGCAGCGCTATGGAGAGAGATCTCTCTCTATAGCGCGCAATGAGGGCCTCTCCAACTCTTTTTCCCAGGCTGAATCAGGGGCCCAGCACGTCCCTAGCACACAAGAAACGTGGCGCTGATCGGTCCAGTGTTTTACGAGATTAGCTCTGGACAGACACTCAGACCTTCTTGTAGAAGGCTATACCTCTTTCAAAGCCGTGCAGTGAAAATGAGAGGTACTAACAGTAGGCTATATGTGGCGTACTGGCAGTGTGCATGAGAAATGTGGCACTGATCAGCAGTTTATGAGATTAGCCCCGGACACACAAACAGACACACAGACGGTCTCTTTTAAAAGACATCTAGACCAGTGATTCTCAACCCTTTCTCCTTTCCCAGTTTGAGATGCTTGAGGCCACGGACCCCCTCTGGGACCCCAATCTATGTCACCTATATGTGCAGTATAATCCTCAGAGTCACACAACTGTATGAGGGTCCATTTTTTCCAGGCCAATGGGACCACCCACTACATATTGTATAACATTGTGTTGGAGATTTCATAGACAGAGGTAGCTTCATAAACTTGTTTGACAGCACTATCATCAGTGTTGTGTGACTCGTGTCGATAAAATATTTTTTTGTTTCTTTATTTACACAATTCAATTACATTTTACACATTGTCTTTTCTATTAATTTGTTGGATTAATGCTAATGTGTATTCTTGTGTATTCTTAGGCAGTTAGCTTTTTAAACCCTCAATATTTAGTCAATTTGACCGTTGTTGGCTCACTCGGTCAGCTCTTTTTCCTCCTCTACACCTACTCTCCGAAAATAGCCGATTCACAAACTCAAAATGCCTCTTGTGAGCTTGTAGATCTGCTAGTTTCGGCTATCCCCCATCACACAAAGATTCGGCGGACCCCCTGTAGTAACTCCGAGGACCCCCAGTCTAGACCAACTTAAAGCCAACTAACCCTAAGTGTATAGATAGAGTGTATCTGCACATTTCTAAAGTGACAATTTAAAGGGACTACACCATGAATTTTTATTTATCCAATTTTTATGTATTTTGTTGGTGTCCCACCAGCACATTCTATCCTCACAAAGTACTATTTCTGACCATTGTGTCTTTCTCAGTTTATGGGCCGATCTAAGTAAGCAAGTCTCAGAACGGGCTGTCTGATTTTAGGTCCGATTGTGACATCACAATCGGGACCTACTGCTACTGCTGTGCTGAGTAGGAGTTGGGGAGGGGTGGGCAGGCCTGAGAAGGAGGCAGGTGGAGCTGGGAGAGGGTTGGGGAGAGGTGGGCAGGCCTGCTTAGCAGGAGGTGGGGAGGAGTGTGGGGCCAAAACTGTCTCAATAGTGCATGGGGGGGTCCCCAGTTAAAATATTATTATTTTGGGGGTCGCGGCCTGAAAAGGTTGAGAACCCCTGGTCTAGACTCAGACTGCAGAGCCCCGCCGTAAAAAAGAAAAAAAGCCCAAAGCGACAAGAAGGGATAGAAGGAATGAGGAGTGCTATAGCCGAGGCGGCGAGGTATGAGTCTGAAGCGGTGAGTTTTCAGACTGAGTTAAACTCACACTTGGGATTTGACTGTGTAGATCCAGATGAAAGGCCCAGCCTGCAGCCACTTCATTCAGACCACATCCTCCTCTCCTCCTCGCCATTGATCTCTGAGCCAAACTGGATGGTCAGCGGACCCCGCGATTGGCCGCCTTCAGCGCATCCTTTCAGTCACCAGTGGTGTGAAGTAACTAGGTAGATTTACTTAATTAAGTACTGTACTTGAGGTGTTGGTACTTTACTTGAGTATTTCCGATTTCCAATACTTTTACATAATCCACTTTAGCCCTATACCTGTAGGATATTTACAAATAGCCGATCTACAAGCTCACAAGCTTGTAGAGCTTGTAGATCTGCTATTTTCAGACATGTTGTACTTTTAGTTTTGGTACTTTAAGTATACTTTGATGCCAATACTTTTGTACTTTTACTCAAGTACATTTTGAATTCCGGACTTTTCGGAGTATCAGAGTATTTCTACATTGCAGTATTGATACTTTTTTATGAGTAAAACATTTTAGCACTTTTTCCACCACAGTCAGTCACACATACCCAACCAGGCCGCTAACATCAGCGTTGCTGTGATCGTTTCTCGTCCTATTCTTATTGTTATGTTATTCGTTGCTCAAACTTTTCTCTTCTGCTTGTAGCAGCAGACTGGCAAGCGTCTTGAGCTGGTTTAAATTAGATTAAAGAAAGACTTGCCATTAGCATACTCTGCTAATGGGGAGTCTTCCCGTGTCTTCTCCCCTTTTTGCTCCCTGTTTGTGTGGATTATTGGCTTTGGCTTTAACGTCTTAACAAATAGCCCATGGATGTGTTGAACTACGAAAGGGAGACAGAGTGAGAGAGAGAGAGAGAGAGAGAGAGAACCTGTACTAAGCAGAATTCAAATCACCCTTGTTGAATTTGATTAAGTAACCACAGAAATGGATAGCTATGGTTAGAAAACAGAAACAGTGGCACCTCGGTAGTTATTTTGCTTTTTACTTGACTATATTTGACACGATCCTATAGATTCACCCGTGACTAAACTGCTTATTATGCTTATAGGGTAATTATTGTACAGTGATTATTAAGTGGCAGTGACCGGTGCTCGATAATGGCTGTAAATGCATTGAGTTACTTTTACTTTACTGGAGTATTTTCCAATTTTCAGTACTTTTACTTCTACTCAACAACATCTTAGAGGCAAATATTGTGCTTTTTACTCCACTACAATTATTTGAAAACTTACTTTGTAGATTTTGATTATTATTACAAAAAATACATTAACCACTCAAGCTCTTCAGTAAATACATTCCAGCCATTTGAAAATAATAAGCTCACAATGCTTTGCGAGCGTCACAAAGCTCGTAGATCTGCTATTTTCAAAAGATTTACATACATTTGAAAACATGAAATAGGATATTCTGCATAATGAGGACTTTCTACTTTTAGTAGGCTACTTTAAGTACATTCCAAAATACAGTACCAATACCTTTGTACATTTACTCAAGTACATTTTGAATCCCAGACTTTTACTTGTAAACTATATTGCAGTATTGATACTTTTTCTTAAGTAAAACATGTGGAATACTTTTTCCACCACGGAATACAAGCTGTTGATTAACAATCGAGACAGGTTCAATGGGGCGTCTGGCTGGCACAGGGGTAAAGTTCCTGCCCACCAAGCAGAGACGAGGGCTTTGAATCCTCTGCCTGTCCACCTGGGGAGTGGGCACTCCAACCAACACTATAAATGACCTTTAGTGACCAGCGTGGCCCAAGAAGAAACATATTTTCAGTCATGCTGTACAATAGATCAGAGGTCTTCAACGTTTTTCAGCCCAAGGACCCCCTAGCTGAGAGAGAGAGATGAAGCAGGGACCCCAACTACATAGGCTATTGTATAAAACTATGTTGCAGATTCAACTGTTTCATAGATTTCATAGATGGTTGCGGGATTCATGTTAATGTGTAATTTCAGATAGTTAACCTTTTAAACCCTCAATATTCAGTCAAGTTGACCGTTGGCTCTGTACTTGGTCTGCTCTTTTTTTTCCCCTCTACACCAACTCTACAAAAAAAAGAGCCGATCTACAAGCTCACAACACCTCGCAGCGTGAGGCGTTGTGAGCTAGTACGTCTGCAATTTTTGGCTAATAATCCCCAATCCCCATCACACAAAGATTTGGCAGACCTCCTTGAGTAACACTGAGGACCCCCTAGAGGTCCCTGACCCCCTGTTGAAGACCCCTGATCTAGATTCCATCGTAACTTGTGTTGTTATTGAGTGCCGCTTGGTTGAGAAACGAGGTAAGACCATAGACATTCAGTTGACATGAAATCACATGCTGAATGGCCTACATATGACTGAAATGGCAAGCTTATCTGAGCCAAATGGACAGCTTTCAGCGGCAGCCATGTGGGTGAGGAGGACTGGTTAGTGATTGGATTTAACACCCATCCTCTTTCACAGAGAGGGTCAGCATCAACATAATGCTTTACCAATGCACAGTCTATGGTGTCCTGCGCGCTATTTAGCGTGTAAAAAAAAGAAGGAAAAAAAAACAGGTTTTAAGCTACTGAAGTCCTGACGTCACTGCCGCTAGATCGCGCTAAAACCCGGGTTCACATTGTTATTTTTTGTATTGATATCCCCTTAGGGGAACCTTAGATCACGTCACATAAGAACCGTGTTCCTAAAATAAACTAATCATCTGGGCGTTTCTGTTAGGGGAGTTGCTCTGCATCATTTATCATATTATTCTATATATTGGATGAATGCAGTTTTTGCAGCTATAGTTTCAGCACTTGCCCCAGTCGAAGCTGACCCACGTTGCCAGGGCCGTCGTACAGATTTCTGGGAGGGGGGTCAAGATCAAAGACCTGCCCCCCCCCCCCCCCCCCCCCCCCCCCACCCCACCCCCCCACCTCGGTATTTCGCCCAGGCCGAAAAATACGTGTTTTTCATGGGAAAATGTTCATTTTTAAGTAAGAAAACTGTTAAAAACAGTTCTACACGGCGGCAGAACCGTTTAGGCTTAATATAATAGGGTTTATATAAAGCATGATGTCTTAATCTTACCTTGGGAGAAAGTTCTTTAACAGTCACTCAAATCTTTCCTACACAAACTAGACTGCTCCCGAGTCCCGTTCAATGCCCCCTGCCCATTGACAGAAATGGGCAGGGCCTATATGTGGAGGCGTCATGAGCCAAGGAATCCAGGGGATAATAAATGCTGATTGTAGGACCAGAGCCGCTGCCAGTCATTAGAGTTCCCTACTCACAACTGGCTTTCAGGTGCCTCCCGCACAGCAACGTGCGCACAATTTTCTTTTCTTTTTTTTCCCCGGTTCGGGTCGGGTGTCTTTGCACGATTCTAACTCAGTTATACGCGGATTGCTTCTGCACGCTGTAACAGCAACCACGACAGCCATAAGCTACAAACAGCACAGCGGCCAGTTCTCTACATGAAGATAAAGGCTGGGCTCAGCCACAGCATGCATGCACAATGGATGCGGCGCGTTTCATGTAGTAGATCGTCTACAACATTGCCGCCTCAACTAATAATTTCTTCCTTTTTCTTTTCTTTTCTTGTTGCCTCTTGGGGGGGGGGGGGGGCATTTTCCCTCAGTCACCTAAACGGTGGGGAGGCAGAGACAAACTGACCAATGTCTTCCCTCTCCTATGGTAGCATGCATGTGCAGTTTCACCATCCGGCCTTGTGGCCTGGCGAAGATAATACAACATTTTACATTTCATTATATATTTTTTGATGTTCATCTATGACATGCCCAAAATACGTTTACCAGGGTTAATGTGGTGAAATTGCTTAATGTTTATCCAGCAGGCAAAAAATATGAACTTTCACATTTTGAATTATTATATTAGCAGCCATTTCTGCCGTTAGAAATAGTTCCTCCATTGTATACATCTGTGTGAACCGATTCTTCCACTCATTAAAACACAATGGGATTAATTTTCTGAAGCTTGATTGATCGATTTCTCGTTTCTCCCCTAATTATATTATAAATAAATTAGAGTTTTGCCTTTTTTATGGCAAGCACGTTCTTAGCATGGACCCCGTAACTAGCAACAAAGTGTTTGTGACTGATTGTAAAAGCTAAAAGCTTGTCTGTTGAAATTTTGTGCACGGCACAACATGCTTCCGCTTGAGACCTTGCGTGAGATAATGTGTTTGTCTCCCGACTGGCTGACTGTTTATTATTGGTGCTGGAGGTCTCAAGCCACGGTGGGCTGCGTCTGGACTGCTGGCCAGGGAAGGGGGGGGGGGAGGGGATGAATCTGCCACAGCCTCCGCGTCTGGCACCGTTATTGATTTGTGCACGGGAAGCTGGAATCACGGGCCACAAACATGCAGCGTTTCCCAGCGTTCCACGAGGCGAATTAATTACATTTACAATTTAGACATTTAGCTGACGCCGTTATACAGGGTACCATACATACAAAGCTTCAAGCTTACAACGAGCCTCAATTCCTATACTACGTTGCAAGCAAACAAATCGTCGTTGTTGTGGGGTAGAAACCTTGTATGTCCAAAACCGTTCCTTTTTTTATTATTATTTTTAAAACGAGTTACAGTAGTGAATACAGCAATAGCAATTTCCACTACTTGTATCACTCTTGTGTGATGAAGTAGGGCTTTAATTCACGAAAGAACATACATTTTGAAACTTGGAGATACAAGGTTTCTGCCCGACAGTGACGATATGCAAGGAGCACGAGGGATCAGAATCTAGGACAAGATTCCTGTGATCTTATAGAGTGATTGTGAAAGAGGAAAGCATTATAAGAAAAAACGGGAGAGCTACTGTAAGGAGAAAGGTAGACGTGATTTTCTCTTTAAGGCAAGGTCATATTAGAGTGAATTTGACTTAATGGATTCATAAGGAAGTAGGTGAAACAAAGGCAACATTTTTTGTCAAGTCAAGTAACAAAAGAGACGAGAGAGCTCAGCTTAGCTGTCACCTCCGTCACAGATTCGTCCTTCTGTAGGACGCATGTTAACTCTAGCCGTCATCAGGGATGGGACGAAAATTTCATATCACGATTATTGTGTCAAAAGAAATCGCGATATACGATATTATCGCAATAATCAAAATCCATTATCCTGAGGCGGAACATTTGCCAAAAGTCATTTGATAGAGAGTGAAAAAGAAGCAAAGTCATTTTATAGACTGAAAAAAAGACTATCAAGTACGTATAGTACTTGTAAAAGTACCTTTTACCAATTATAGAGGGTTTAAGTGGTACCGGATATGCAGCTTGGCAAATAAAGGTGAAATGATCCCAGTGCATGACGGAGGACGATATCACGATAAATTAAATCTCCACGATACGATTATCGTGTTTTTTATCACGATAAACGATAATATCGCGTATCATCCCATCCCTAGCTGTCATCATCACTGACATGGGTTTTATCATCTCGGCTTCCTCCATTAACAAAGCACAGAGGGTAGCATTTCACACGTACTGTGAATGTGTCTTAACACTGAGCTGCTAACCCCGATACAGCCGCCACGTGAAGCACACAAGACGCATGTGCGTTGCGTGCACCGGATGTCAAAATGACGGTCGAATTTCCTTCATCGCAGCTGATTATATCTTCACTATTAATAAAGCTGCTTAACCGAAAATGATGCTGCACAGGTCATTTTGTGCTCATGCATGCACTACCGCGGACCACAGCGGTCATTAGGGTGAATGCCCCTGGGTTATTTTATTTAGTTGATAAATGACTATTCCAAATGACTGAGGTAAGCACTTTTTGTGTCCGTGACTTTGGGTACAGATTGTAGTTGTGAACAGAACGTTTTGTTGTAATGACTGGCCAAATGTTACTGTACATAAAGACTCACTTGTTTTCCGTTCTGGTCCTGGAGGCTCAGTAATTCTACTCTGGGTCTGAATTAGTCGGTGGTTAGATGTCAACAGCAGCGTAGGTACATTAATAGACTAAAAAGAGTGCTCCACAAAGCATATACAGTATCTCTGCTAGGCTGCATTGCCTACTCAGGGCTGTGTAAGTCGTGGGTCGCAGCCATCAGGACCCGAGGAAGCTGGGGGGGAAAATAATGATTCTACAAGATTTGTGGAAACCTAGCCTGATTTCAGACTAAGCTTCCTGAAGCTTGAGTCTGACATTGGCTCCATTGTAAGCGATTACAAAGTGGAAGGGATTGGTGGGAGGGGTTGGTGTTTGACTGACGGACCCTCGCACGCCTGTTTCTGCGTGCGGGAGAGTCCGCACAGCACTGTGTCCAGAGAGTGATCATGTACAGTACATACTTTACTGTTGTTCTTGAGATTAAATAAAATAAAATAAACTATCAAAAAGTAAACAGACCTGCCTGTGCATGATCGCGTATCGATCAAACACCATTCACATCGGCCGTTTCAGACGTGGGACTGTTAACTTATCAAAGATTTCTTTTAAAACGGCCGAGTGTCAACAGCGGGAATTAACATAGGAATCTGACTGGATGCAGTCGCTCCTCCCCCTCCGAGTCCGCACTGGCTGTAAGTTGAGTCTGTAACAACTACACAGGTTCAAACTTGAACGGTCCCCACTGATTGGCTTGTCGTTAGACTCACCTCCGACTCTCATTGGATAATACATTCTTGTACCGAAGAAACTCTAGGTTCAGATTACACCACCAGACCAAGAGAGACAGTCTGCTCAGAGAGTGGGCGGGGTCTATGGGCTGGAGCCAGGCTAGTGGAAACCCCTATGGGTGAAAGCGCTTTTGGAGTTGCAGTCTATTAGAGGGGGTTGATTCAATGTAGCCCCACCCCAACTTATTTCAGAAGCCAATAGACATAATTTTACTTCATTGGTGGACGAAAAGTTGGATGCTGATCAGTTCAATGGTTTGTGAGATTAGTTGCGCACAAACGGGCAAACAGTAAATGTTCAGGAAACGCCTAAAGACTTTAAACGGCACATCTGTATGTGCAAATGTACTTGGCAAATACCCGATAACAACTAAATGGGACACAGTTCTATTGATTTTATTTAATAAGACAAAACAACAAATGATCTGTGAAAATTAACAATAAAAAAAAAGAAAAACATATAAAGCGTAATATGACCCACATTTGACACAAACATTCTGTCGAGGACAGAGCACGAGATGCAAACACTGATACTCTGAAAATACGCTTGGCAGCTACTTTACTCACACACACAATCGCAGAGCAGGAATCAGGTCCCTTAGGAGGACTGAGTTGGGCTGTTTTCACCGGGGGGCTGAGCAAAGAATGTTCTTACCGTACCGTACGCCCAGAAATGTTGACTAATCACTTTCGGCCACTTCGCTTGAATGGATGAAACAAGCCAAGTTGGAAAGCACAGTGAGATGCAGGTCAGCCCCTCTCCAGGGACACTTTAATTCATGGTTGGAAGTCATTGATAGAAGAACGCAGCTTATAAATCTTGCAAAAGCGAGGTGCTTTTGTTGTTCCTGGAGGGCCTGGATGCAAACCACTGTGTTCTTTCTATGTATACAGTAAAAGCCTCAGTGTTGATCCAACTGTGAGAGTGTAAAAATATATATATATTTTTGAATTTCAGAATTATATTAACACTGAGGATTTTACTCTGTATATTAACACATGGGAAGCCAAGGTTTCTAACATTTCTAGCTGTTGCTGCTGCCGCCGTTCACTCACGCTTTATTTTGAAGAGCCTCGGAAGCTTCGTGTACGTGAGTGTCCACTGACGATTGAGGAAGAAAATCCATTTGTTTACAAACGCTCGCGAAACTAAAATCCAAACCGCGGCCGACCATCGCAGTAAAGTGTCGCCGTGAAAACAATCAGATCTCTGCTTCCCTGGCGTTCTTTGCACCTCATTCATAGATAAAGCCCTTTTTATGTTTCAGCCTAGAATGGAAATCAATGCAGCCAGGTCGTGCCATTTTCTCTCTCTCTCTGAGCTACGGGGTGACGTATGGACTAGGGTCATTCACAGGGCACGCAGCATGCACATAGAGCTGTGCAGTTAACCCCTTGTTGTCTCATTCAGGAACGAGACAACTCCTTTTGGCAGAGTGACCCCTAGTGGCCTTATCTCATTACTGAACGAGTTTGGCCCCTTGGGTGTTAATACTTTTGTTGTTGCTTGTCCTAATGGATTTAGGGGTCTTGTATTTCAAGGCTTCCAACCAAAACTGTATGTTAGTGTTTAAGCTCCATGGATCATATATGAAGACTAAACTTGATATTAACACATTGACCGCCATTTTAACATACCTCCGTACTCCCACCTGCCATTCGTCTCCATAGACTTCCATGTAATTGGGTGTGCACGGATCATGCACACCCATGCCTAGATAATGCACCACGTGTGTCCACATTGCTCACAGCTTTCAAACAAAAAAATCCGAATGGAAATCCGTTCAGGCATTCATGAGATAACAGCCACTATGTTTAACAAAGATGGCTGCCAAAATGGCTGCCATGCTTGAAAGATGGGGTTGCTATGGGGGTTAAACATGCAATTTCGCGATTGCTATCATGCCTACTCCATTTTTGGGGGTCAAAAAAAAAATTTGAAAAAAAATTTTTTTGAATTTTTTTTTTTTTTTTTTAATTCTCGGGACTATCGGGCCTGGCAGGGAAAGACATTGGAATAATCTCGGGACTATCGGGCCTGGCAGGGAATGAGTTAAGATGAATAATCACAACTGACTCACTAAAAATGTGAGGTAGCCAAATTGTTCATCTTAACTCATTGAGTGCCACCCTAGTCACCACTAGAGGGCGCCCAGTGGCCATAGAAAATCCCATAGAGATATGCTGGTATATGCAGAAGCCCTGCAGCCATGACTTGCCTGAACACTTTCCTTTGTGCATGTACAGGAAGAGGATGAAGTTAGCTTGAAGTTAGCTATTGGCTACCAAGCATTTTAGAAGCCTTATTTTCGTCAACTTAGCCATGATTAAACCTTGCACACCTCATGCATGGGAAAAAAACAGAGAAGAATGAGCTCTAAAAAATCCAATGCAATCCTGGATTGCATTGGAGTGGATTTGTGCAGTTTGTTCACAGCTTTCAAACAAAAAAATCCGATTGGAAATCCGTTCAGGCATTCTTGAGATAATCGCCATTATGTTTTACATGTTATGTAAACAAACATGGCTGCCCTGTATGTTAGATGGGGTTGTATGGGGGTGGAACATGCAAAATCGCGATTGAAATCATGTTCACTAGATTTGATGGGGTCCAAAAAAAAAAAAAAAGCCGAACTAGTTCGGGATCGGCACTCTGCGATACGCTAATAAAGCCGAACTAGTTCGGGATTGGCACTCAATGAGTTAAGCATTATGTGCTGGTTGCTCTGTCTTGGTTCAATACCACTACTGCTAATTTAAATCTGATGCAAATGTAGCCAAATATTTGGTTACATTAGTACACTCTGAGTTAAATGAACACTTGGGGTTGTACTGTGTAAAATAGGGATGGGACGATAATCAATGTTATCGTTTATCGTGATAAAAAACTCTCACGATAATCGTATTGTGGAATTTATCGTGATATCGTCCTCCGTCATGCACTGGGATCAATTCACCTTTTATTTGCCGAGCTGCATATCCGGTACCACTTAAACCCTCTATAATTGGTAAAAGGTACTTGTAATATACGTACTTGATAGTCTTTTTCTCACTCTCTATCAAGTATCTTTGCCAAAAAATAGCCGATCTACAAACTGTGAGCTTGTAGATCTGCTATTTTTTTTGGCAAATGTTCCGCTCCAGGATAATGAATTTCGATTATCGTGATAATATCGTAACTCGTGATTTATTTTGTCACAATAATCGTGATATGAAATTCTCATATCGTCCCATCCCTAAAATATCCTGCAAAGATGTCTGTCTGTTCACAGTCAAGTGTGAAGAATAGGGAGACAAAAGAGAGAACGGGCTCACAGGACAATAGGACCCTCAGAGATGCCTTGGTTTAATATAGACGACACGTTTTGTGTCACACTCCAAAACCCATTAGGGGTACATTTTTACACTATCAGAGTTAAATTATCATTTGGGGTTTCCCCTACATACAGTATGCACATGTAGAGTTTCTCCCCTGTTAACAGTTCCCATAGAGGGAGCATGTCTGTTCACACAGGGTAAACGATCTTGTACGGTACTTTGCAAAGCATCAATGGAGGTTTACGGCAGAATGTCTGGAGGCTGTTTACCAAATGAATACATGGAGCAAAGTCACCGTGTTCTAATATTGTAACATTATCCCATCTTCTCCATTGGTATTTTTTTGTTCTACGCTTTAGAATAACCAATTACCGCAGAACACATTTTCTCTGTTTTGCCACGGAGGAAGAAGCAATGATGCGACACTCATTCCCATTTGCTGTCACTCCTTCAATACCG
The DNA here is from genome assembly GCF_963921795.1 of Nannobrachium achirus. Lineage (NCBI taxonomy): Eukaryota > Metazoa > Chordata > Actinopteri > Myctophiformes > Myctophidae > Nannobrachium > Nannobrachium achirus. Next base: position 23,103,003 of record NC_137826.1, on the reverse strand, counting down.
GGGCACATCCTTCATAGCGTGGCTTTATCACAGACAAAGTGTTGCTCAACAAAAATGTCACACTTTCAATTGCAACCCGAAGAACAAAACTGCCACAGAGAACTAAACATACTCTTTCTCGGGTCAGGATGAAGCTGAGATTTCAGAGCCGACTCTCGCTGCGTGCGGTATTCAGCCGTGACTGTACCCACCTGGTCTGGGAGCTGCACGCTCGGTTTACCAGTATGACTCGGCTCAGTGGCGGTTCGCGCCTCTGAATATGGTTACCGGCAACCTGTCCGCCGTGCACCACTGCAGCGTGTGTTTTTTCTTTACTGATCTCTTTTCCCCATTGAGCCCCGATGAGTCCCAGCTGCAACCTGATCTCATTTGTAACAGCAAAGCTGCAGATACAGACAGTAGGAGCCATGAAATGCAGTGAAATCCAGTGGGTGAAAAAGTATAGCCACATTCTTAATCTAATCATGTCTCATTTCACAAAATGTCTAATGTATAAAAAGTACAAAACATCAAGTACAAGTACAAAGAATCGCAACACATTGTGAGCTTGTAGAATGTTTAGAGGGCTGACGTGGTTAATGTATGTTTTGTAATAATAATCAAAACCTACAACTTAAAGGAGTAGTTCACCCCCAAAATGACATTTTTTTCTATTGATTACTCATGCCATGGAGAGTAGAGTTCAATAATATTATATATTTTTTTGTCAACAATTTGATTCGAGTAAATTTACCCCCATTGATTCCGGATGGGGACCCGTTTCGAAACGGGTACATTTATTGTTATCACATTTTTGTCTTAGGAATGCGACAAAAAACTAAAAATATTATTGAATTCTAGTCTCCATGGCGTGACTAATCAATAGAAAAAGTCATTTTGGGGGTGAACTACTCCTTTAACTAGTAACTAAAGTTTTCAAATAACTGTTGTGGAGAAAAGGTACAATATTTACCTCTGAGATATAATAGAGAAGAAGTAAAAAGTATTGAAAATTGGAAAAATACCTAAAGATTTTACTTTACACCACTGGCTGTAGCTCTTTCTTAAATGTTCCCTTTGCAAGGTTTATCATTCCAACGTTTTTTTTTACTGAACATTTTGTTGTATACAGTGTATGTAATGGCACAGACAATGTCCCTGTTTGCCAACGTACATTTCTTTTGTACATTTTGGACTAAGAGAGGGGAAAAGATAACATTGTCCTGTTAAACAACAATGCCTTTTCTCCTTCTAATCTATTTGTTCCTCACTTGATAACCTCACCCGCAGACTTCTCTCATTATCTAATACTAATCCCAACCTCCCTCTGACTCTGCAGCATGTCTCAACAAGAGAGCAGTGAATCTAACTGTGTAACTTTTAAACAAAAGTCTTTCACCGGTATATATTTTTCACAATAACTATTCCAATAGTTCTTTGACAATTCATTCTCTATCACAATTTGAGTAGACGCAGGAACCGGAAATTAACGTACCAATAATGCATTTGAAAGCCAAGTATGGATTATGAGCTATTCACTGGGCACCCTCTGGCCTACCGGTCCAGGCGCATACCACATAGGCTCTGAGTCCCGATCCTGACGACCTTTGCTGTGTGTCACTGCCCCTCTCTCTCCCCCGTCATGAAAGCCCAAAAACAAATCTTAATCAACAGGTCAAATAAAAAATGTCACACACCAGGAAAACTCAATGTCTCGACTCTCGAATTATACAAACCAAATAGGCCTATGGCCAGTGGTGTAAAGTAACTAAGTACATTTACTTAAGTACTGTACTTAAGTACAGTTTTGATTTATTTGTACTTGAGGATTTTCAATTTCCAATACTTTTACTTCTACACCACTACATCTCGGGTCCAAATATTGTACCTACTTTTACCCCTCTACATTTATTTGAAAACTTTGGTTACTAGTTACTTTGCAGATTATTATAATAGGCTATTATGAAACATACTTGGCCCTATTTTATACCCAGGCTATTTGAAAATAGCTTTGTGAGCTTGTAGATCTGCTATTTTCTTACTTTTACTTAAGTACATTATGATGCCAACAGTTTCATACTTTTACTCAAGTGTTTTGAATTCCAGACTTTTACTTGTAAGGGTGCACACACACCAAAATATCGTCGCTGTCAGGTAGAAACCTCGTATCTCCAAGTTTCAAATTTGTACGTTCTTTCGTAAAGTAAAGCCCTGCTTCATCATACAAGGCTGTGACACAAAAGTAGTGAAAACAGCAGATCTACAAGCACACAACGCCTCGCGGTGCGAGGCGTTGTGTGCTTGCAGATCGGCTGTTTTCACTCGTTTAAATCATTTTTAAAATGATAAATGCAAAACGAACGGTTTTGGACGTACAAGGTTTTCATCGGACAACGACGATATGGTCGCCAGCGGATAAACTCTTTTGGTGCGCGGCTGACTAAAAGCGCAGCGCATTCTGTCCCCAAGACAGTGACGTGCCTGTCAGTCACGTACCATTCCGCCTCTGATTCACCCGATTGAACAGAGGGGAAGAACCAGAGCTCCAGCATAAACGCAAGGTCGGCGTGGCACACAGATGTCCTCTCCTGACATGAAAACGCCCCCTTCCCATTGAAATGCATGGATTCCACTCTCATAGGTACTTTGGTGTGGGTGCAGCCCTGACAGAGTATTTCTACATTGCAGTATATCGTCGTTGTCGGGTGGAAACCTTGTATGTCCAAAACCGTTCGTTTTGCATTTATCATTTTAAAAATGATTTAAACTAGTGAAAACAGGCGATCTACAAGCGCACAACGCCTAGCACCGCGTAGATCTGCTGTTTTCACTACTTTTGTGCGACGGCCTTGTACGATGAAGCGGGGCTTTGCTTTGCGAAAGAAAGTACACATTTGAAACTTGGAGATACAAGGTTTCTGCCCGACAACGACGATATGGTACTTTTACTTAAACTGATTCACAGCCAAATCGCCAAAAATTTTGGGGAGGGCTGAGGCAGCCAGATCGCCAAACGTCGCCTTTCTGATAATTTTCTGATTTTTTGGGTATTTTTTTGAAATTTTTAGAGCTATAAATGACCATTCTAGGTTCATATAAGCTTCAGCAATGATATTGCGATGGAAATGACGTCATCGCCGGAAACCGGAAATCGAGCGTGTCTCCCATGTACACAAGCATATTTGGAGCTGTGTGGAACACAAGCTCCCCTATACGTGGCCGTGTGTGTAGGTATGTGGGTGGGTATGTGGGTATGTGGGTGGGTGGGTGGGTCTGTATGTAGCCTGTATGTAGTAACCCTGGGTGACCAGAGAGGTGCTGTTGAGTCTAGCCTGCCCTGAGCATCAACTGCAATACACACACACACACACACACACACACACACACACACACACACACACACACACACACACACACACACACACACACACACACACACACACACACACACACACACACACACACACACACACACACACACACACAGCTCCACTTCGAACAGAGGTTCGATTTTTTTTTACATTGGAAGCCATTACAGCAACTCCGCTCTATCTCACGATCAAAACGTCGGATTTTGATCCGGTTTGAAGTGTCTGTGCGTCTATTGGGCATCTAAGGCACATAGTCGCTAAATGTTTTAGACCATCAGGCGCGCGTATGGCGTGCACGGGTCCCGCGCCGTTCCATGCTAACGCTAATGCTAAGTGGATGGACTGGTTGCTAATTTGAGGCCTTCTAGCAATCGCCAGAGACCTTAATCGTTGGCGACATCTAGTGTACACTATATAGACTACAGCCTACCAAAATGTCATGCATATGAGGGAGATCTACTGTGACTCTGAAAAATTAATAATATTCCTGGCAGTATAGGCGCAAAAGCATATTGTAAATGGCTGTGAGTGAGTTGTTTAAGTAAAACATGTGAGTACCTTTTCCACCACTGCCTATGGCAAATATCTGCATGAGTGAAAAAAGAAAGAAGGAAAGAAAGAAGAAAAAAGACGTCAGCAGACGTCTACAACTCAATCCCCCATACTGTGATTTTTGTCCTTGGTCCACATTGATTAAAGCATGCTGGACATCAGCAATGATTCATGACATCATGGTTATCTGGAGATCAGTCAACACCTTTGGCATTATGTCTTCAGCACATGCCACTGGTCTGCTTTGCATGAGGACTGATAACGCGTTTCGCCGTAATTCAGCCGCCCCCCCCCCCCCCCCCCCCCCCCCCCTCACACGCGCGCACTCACGCACACACAGCCAGTAATGCCTATTCAGCGCAAAACAGGACTCTGTTGTCACAATGGCAGGATGGATGTTGAGGCATGTACAAGTGATCTGTAGCCTGATGAAGAGAGAGAACACCCAATGATTTATTGCAGAGGGAATGCGGGGGGGGGGGTGGAAAGGGCTCGGGGTGGGCGCTTTTCACTTCTCCCCTCCCCGTCTTCGTTTTATTTAATTTTTTTTGCTCTTTCTTAGATTTTCTGTTTGAGTCAAATGAGGTGTGCACATGCATTATAGCGTGTATGCACGGGCAGGGAAGTGGGATGGGGTGGAGAGAGAGATAGCGCGCCACGTGGAAAAGGAAATACTTCATCTTCAGAATTCAATGTGTTGTTTTCAGCAATTTTGAAAGTGAAAGAGGGAGAGAGGGGAAAAAAAGAAAATGCTGATAGAATTGCACCAGAACGTATCACAAGTGGTCTGCAAGGTACAAGAAAAAACCCTAAGGTCAGACACTGGAGGAGGCATCTTGCATGCGGAGCATTTTTTCTCCCCTTCTTTTCTCGACTCTCCGTGCACCCTGTAAGGTCCCCAATGACTCACTTTTTGAACCTTCCAAGTGATTGATGGGGGGCGGGGGGTGCGTCCTTGAGAGGCCGTGGACGGGCTGTCCAATGGCGGGATGTGGCTTTCCAATTGTTTCACGTAGATAAACAGGCAAAGATATGTCATTTACGGCATCCAGAGATAGATAGTTGCCAGCCTCACTGCCAGGAACCATGTTTAAAAGCCCATCTCATTATTGCACTCCAAGGGCCCCATGTATAAACAGAGCTTACGGATTAAAACTGGAAAATCAATATATATATATAATATACAGTAACAGTATACACAATACATATACGCGTACAGTATGTATATACTAGTAAGACACCTCAGGGCGACAAGCAACACGCCACAGTGATGTGGACATCAGGGATCTCCATATATGGGCATAAAAGGGATTTGTTCCCCTGGCATCACAGAGATCTACATATCTCCATATATGGGCATAAAAGGGATTGTTCCCCCTGGCATCACAGGGATCACTCTTTTTTTTTTTTTTTTTTTTTTTTGGGGCTTTTTTGCCTTTATTGGATAGGACAGTAGACTGACAGGAAATGGGGAAGAGACAGGGAGTGACATGCGGCAAAGGTCGCTCGGATCGGGAATCGAACCGGCGACGCCGACAGGCATTGATGCAGAAATGGCAATGCCTATATGGTATGCGCCTGGTCCACTAGGCCACCAGGCGCCCCCACAGGGATCACTCTAACAGGGCATCATTAACACATGGGAAGCCAAGGTTTCTAACATTTCTAGCTGTTGCTGCTGCCGCTGTTCACTCACGCTTTATTTTGAAGAGCCTCGGAAGCTTCGTGCGTGTGCACGTGAGTGTCCACTGATGATTGAGGAAGAAAATCCATTTGTTTACAAACGCTCGCGAAACTAAAATCCAAACCGGGGCCGACCATCGCGGTAAAGTGTCGCCGTGAAAACAATCAGATCTCAGCTTCCCTGGTCTTCTTTGCACCTCATTCATAGATAAAGCCCTTTTTATGTTTCAGCCTAGAATGGAAATCAATGCAGCCTAGTCGCGCCATTTTCTCTCTCTGCGAGCCACGGTGTGACGTATGGACTAGGGTCATTCACAGGGAAAACAACATGCGCGCAGCACGCTGCACAGTTAACCCTTTGTTGTCTCGTTGAGGAACGAGACAACTCCTTTTGGCAGAGCGACCTCTAGTGGCCTTATCTCGTTACTGAACGAGTTTGGCCTCTTGGGTGTTAATATTGATGACATCAGGGAACTCCATATATGGGAATGAAAGGGATTCTGTTAGTGTGACATCACAGCGAAGCCAGAGCGTGATGTCAGAGCGGCAAACCCATTCTGGTGGAGTGGTTCCCCTTACATCACAGTGACATCAGAGCATGATGTCAGAGCGGCAAACCCATAGACCGTATAAATGTGTACACGTCTACACGGACAAGCTGTGTGACGTTTCTCATAGTAAACTGCGACCTTGTGGATGTGTGAATATAAGTAAACACTTACTATAATGGGTCAGAGCTGAATTAACACTTTTGCTGAGCAGTGATTCTCACACTTTCTAATTTCAACGACCAATTTGCATTAGACCATAGCATTAGACAATAGAATTTACTGGTAAAATCCATGGTGACAATGGTGTATTACTGAACGCTACTAGCTCTAAATTCAATTTAGTAATATACCATCATTTCTTGTACATGATTGGTGTGTACATTGAATTGTATTCACCCCCTCTTGATTTCATTATCTGCCTTAAATCTCGTGGTGCGAGGTGTTGTGTGCTTGTAGATCGGCTGTTTTCACTAGTTTAAATCATTTTAAAAATGATCAATAGAAATGGTTTTGGACATACAAGGTTTCCACCCGGCAACGACGATATGAAGACTCTTGCTATTCATATAATCTGACATCTGTTTTTACCCTCTGTATTATAACTCATGTGCACTGCAAGTTATTGATCTACATGAATTTATTTCTCCTCCTTATTTCATCCATGTATTTTATTTTTGGTAATGTTTTTTCCTACTCTCTCTAGATGTTTCTTGTTATTTTTAGCCCTGCTAGTGGCAGGGTTCTCAGGATGGCATTTTCATTTGTTCTGTCTGTCCGTCCAACACTTTGGTGCCAAACAGGACATCTAAAAAAAACGACTGGCTTGATTTCTGTGGGATTTGCTTTGCACCTTCATGCTTCCCGTAAGATGAACCCACTGACTATTATATCGTCACTGTCGGGCAGAAACCTTGTATCTCCAAGTTTCAAATTTGTAATTTTTTTCGCAAAGTAAAGCACTGCTTCATCATATGGCCATCGCACAAAACTAGTGAAAACAGCTGATCTACAAGCACACAACGCCTCGCGGTGCGAGGTGTTGTGTGCTTGTAGATCGGCTGTTTTCACTAGTTTAAATCATTTCAAAAATTATAAATACAAAACAAACGGTTTTGGACATACAAGGTTTCCACAAGACAACGACGATATGATGACTCTTGTTGTGGGCTCGCCTGGAAGGCGAGCACACGTATGTTATCTTCATTATTGTGGGCTCGCCTATAAGGCGAGCACACTTTAGATATTGTCATTATTTCTATACTAGGCAGGCAGTCAGTGCAAGTATCAAAAAACTTCGGTTCCTTTCTACTCCTACATACTTAGTGAGAAAATGAAAATAAAAACATCAATGTATTCAGCTTACTGTGGCGACGTGTGCTATTACTTTTTACAGCAATCGGCCAAATGGTGGCGCTGTAGGAAGCCTTCGAAAGTGCGAACTTTGAACAGGTATAGCTCATGCTGTGTTTGAGGTCCAGCCATGAAACCTGTATACACGTATGCGTCTCCTCATGCCGAACAACTTTTACGCTCTGACTTTTGACCTCTGACCTTTAGATCCCCCAGAATTTTGAATTATATGAAAAACAGTAAAAATCTATCTCCTCCTGGGATTTTTGCATAACGCGTACAAAACTTTTTTCACATGAACTTTGGACCAATACGGTCAAACTAGTCTCGGCGGATCTCTTTTAAAGTGAAATATTTTTTTTTTATAATTCAATCAATATTGAGGTTTTATGCAAATTATTCTTCGGCCTCTAAATCATACATGCAAAGTTACACGTTCATGGCATTTGGCAAAGATGTGGAGGGTTAGTCAAAGTATCACTGAAACCAATTTTATTCCAATCGGCCAAAGGGGGGCGCTATACGAAGTGTTTGAAAATTCAAACTTCAAACGGGCATAAGTCATGACTCGTTTCGTTTGAAGACATGCAACTTGTTACACGCGTGCTTTGACTCAAGCGGAAGACATCTGTGTCGTTGTTAAGTAAGCTCCGCCCTTCGATTTTCCGCCATTTTGAGCAGTTTGTAAAACGCGTAAACCCGCTTTTATTCTGGAATTTTCGCTCCACGTGCACAAAACTTTTTTTACGTGAACTTTGGACCGATATCTAAAGATCTGTCAGATCGGATTTCTTTAAAATTGAAACATGCTTTTTTAAATAAATTCAATGAATATTGCAGTTTTATGCAAATTATTCTTCTGCCTCTAAATCATACATGCAAAGTAACATGTTCATGGCATTTGGCAAAGATGTAGAGTGTTAGTCCAAATATCACTAAAACCAATCTTACCCCAATTGGCCAAAGGGGGGCGCTATATCATTTTGAGCAGTTTGTGAAACGCTTAAACCCGTTAGGATTTTTTTTTGCAATTTGCATGAAACATTCTACACACAATCTAAGGACCCTTATCTAATATGCCTATGAAGTGCACACACACACAAAAAAAAATAATGAATATAGCTGCAAGCAGCGATAAAGTGGCCAAAGCCAAAAACACCTCAAATCATGAACACAGCCTGCAATGTGCGTGAAATCTTGCAAACACATTCCCAATAGGTCAAGGAACAGATACCACCCTTCTTACATTGGCCTGTTATAGCGCCACCAGCGGGTCAACTTTTGCACAATACATTTTTGGAAAAAAATGGACCAATCTTTGACGTCAGTAACGTCAAAGAGAGCACTGCCTGCGATCTTGACATTTTGTACTTTTATAGCCATTGTTTTCTGGCTTGAAGCGAGCCCACAATTGTTTCGAAGGAACAATATTTTTCTAGTTTATCTATCAGTCAGTCAGTATCCTCAAAACTTTGGCGCGATTCATCTCTTAAACGCTTACACCTTTCAACACCATTCAAATTTTTATGTGTTCAGCTTACTGAGGACACGTGTGCTTGTATTTTTGGTTTTGAAATGTTTTGTAGTATAAATATAAAAAAATAAAAATGTTTAACTTTAAGCACCCAATGCATTTCCAATGGGTTTAGTAGAGTGGAGAGAAGGATAATAGACCCATGTTTATGTTAAGGCGCTGTGGCTGCAGTGTTCACACTTCAGATATGCTATCTATATCATTGCGTTCACACAGGTCTGCTCTCTGATTTGATCCAAATGTCTAAGCTGTGTGATGTATAAAACTATAGTTATAGTTAAAACTATAAATAAATGTCCCTCTCCACTCTACTGATTACACAGCTGTGATCAAGAATCAAGTCCGGGCGATGGGATGTAAATCCCATAGCCATATATCCTAGAGCCCGCAGGGACAGTCAGCCATATTAGTGGTTGTTGTTGGTTGTCAGGGAGATATCAAAACCAATGCATTTCCAAGTCAGATCCACAAACACAATAAAAGCCATGCTCCACTCCTCAGTCTGGAGTGGCCACATAGAAGAACGCCTTGGTTATAGACATAGTGGAGGACAGATGTGATCTGGGATTGTTAGCCTACAGTATATGCACTCAATATACTCCACTACAGTTGGAGTCCATTTGACAGTTGCTGGTTCCCAAACACAGAATCAAAAATGTAGATCTAGAACACATAGAATATGTACAGTACAGTAAGGTTCAGTAGAGTACAGTAAAAGTACAGTAAGGTTCAGTAGAGTACAGTAAAGTACAGTAAGGTACAGAAAGGTACAGTACAGAAAGGTACAGTAGAGTACAGTACAGTAAGGTACAGTAAAGTACAATACAGTACAGTAAGGTACAGTAGAGTACAGTAAAGTACAATAAAGTACAGTAAAGTAGAATAAAGTACAGTAAGGTACAGTGGAGTACAGTAAAGTACAGTAGAGTACAGTAAAGTACAGTATAGTAAGGTACAGTAGAGTACAGTACAGTACAGTAAGGTACAGTACGGTACAGTAGAGTACAGTATAGTATAGTACAGTAAGGTACAGTACAGTACAGTAAGGTACAGTAGAGTACAGTACAGTAAGGTACAGTAGAGTACAGTAAAGTACAGTAAGTTACAGTAGAATACAGTAAAGTACAGTACAGTAGAGTACAGTAAAGTACAGTAAGTTACAGTACAGTACAGTACAGTACAGTACAGTACAGTACAGTAAGGTGCAGTACAGTATAGTAAGGTACAGTACAATACTGTAAGGTACTGTACCTTACAGTACCTTAAAGTATCCTATTTGTTGGGTTGGAATCGAGCCCACACTGTTTCGAAGGAACAGTATTTCTAGTTATTCATATAATCTGACATCTGATTTTACTCTCTGTATTATAACTCATGTGCACTGCAAGTAATTGAAAAGTAAAAAAAAAGATTCAAACTCCTGGTGTAGGCGTTTTGTTAGTTTGTGAGAAAATGATCTAGGATGAAGTTCACCCAGTAGTATGAACTCCTCTTCTATTAGTTTATCTGTTGTTCTTTCAACACTGCTTCATTAAAACAATGAAGAAAGCACGCACGCACGTGTGTGTGTGTGTGTGTGTGTGTGTGTGTGTGTGTGTGTGTGTGTGTGTGTGTGTGTGCGCGCGTGCGTGCGTGCATGTCAGATGAGGTTGGGTTGAGTCGAGAGTAAGGTCGAGAGAGCATCGGATATACATGTAGTGGGTGAGCGAGCTTGTCTGTGTTTACTATGTCAAGAGAGGAGGCAGTGTGTGTGTGTGTGTGTGTGTGTGTGTGTGTGTGTGTGTGTGTGTGTGTGTGTGTGTGTGTGTGTGTGTGTGTGTGTGGTGTGCATGCATGCGGGTGTGTGCGTGCGTGCGTGCGCATGAGTGTGCGAGACAGCGAGGCTGCTTCCAACCATGGTGAAACTGTTCAATGAAGACAGTTCCTAAGAGCAATGTTGACCGATCTTGCAATTCGGCTGAGGCTTTGGTAGCAAGGGTCTTACAACAAGTGCGTTGTAAGCGGCTATGGCATAACCTTTACAATAACATTACAGGCAACCAATAGCCAGGTGGACAAGGGACAGTCCTAGTGCTCGGAGACATTATCAATACTGTAATTTTTAAAAGTCTCTGGTGGTTGTGATATTCGAAATGTGCTTTGGTCAGTTTTACTGTGCGATCAGCTTGAACTACGGTGCCAGTGAATCTCAGGTACAATAGTGTATTCAGCCATTCAAATTGCAGCCAGCAACACGGCCCTCTACACACAGATTTGCATATCTTTTCTATCATATAATGTAGATAGCATTGATGGTGGCCTTCAGAAAAATGTAGCTGTGTGCAAGTGTGGATGTGTGATTCTTACAAAATTACATTCCCTCCTCAAATCATACACACCTCAAGCATATACTGTACTATCCTAGTTTATTATGCCTGTTCCGAAAACACACTCAGGGAATATACTGTGTACAGAAAGAAGAAAGAAACACTATCTACAACAGTGCAGCATATGGTGTTTTATTTCCAATTGTGTTGATGAGCATACAGTAGGCCTGGTGAGTGTAGTGTGGTCTAGCAGTTAGAGATTCACACTGAGCCCCCAATAGGCATTAGAGCAGGGGTCTTCAACGTTTTCAGGCCAGGGGCCCTTTAGTTGAGAGAGAGAGATGAAGCAGAGACCCCCACAACCTTTTCATAGATTGCATATAGTTAAACAGCGTTTGACAGCACATTCATCAGTGTATTTTGGATTCATGGTCAATTTTGTTTTCAGATATTTAACCACTTGAACTGTCAATACATAATAAACTTGACCTTTCACTTTGTACTTAGTGTGCTCTTTTTTCCCCTCTACACCAAACCTCTTTGCTGAAAATAGCCGATCTGCTATTTTTGGCTAAAGTTCTCAGAATATGGACACTAGGGTTCAAGTGGTTAATATAAAAAAGGAGGAGGAAAAAAAAAGGTTTCAATCACACAAAGATTTGGAGGCCCCCCTGTAGTAACTCTGAGGACCCCCTAGGGGTCCCGGACCCCTGTTGAAGAACCTTGCATTAAACAAATCTACAGTATAATCCATGATCTCCTCAAGGACCCAGAGGATGACATCCCTGGGGTCCTTTGAATCTAACCTACCCATTCACCACAATGTGTTGCCCCTGCTGAGTGCCTGGTAGCCCTATTTTGGGCACTTCATTTAAGGCAAACACTTTTTTTTTTCTAATAAATAAAAGATCACATGTACATGCTCACAATTGTGTGTATATTTTTGGCTACAAATTATCGCCAAAATGCCAACAGCTGGGTAAAATGTCTATCAGAAACATTTTGTGAAGGGGTTTATCATTTTGTATTTTAAGTGTATTTTTTATAGATTCTATCATCATAAAGTAAATAAAAGTAATGAAAGTAAAAAAGGCGGATTCTCTACATGAGGCGAGATTTACATATTTAAAAAACGAAATGGATTAAAGCGTTGGACCATGAAGGTGTGATGAATAGCACCGTCTTGGTAACAATTTTGTAACATGCACACAGGCTAAATGAGTACTAAGGATTATTTACCAAAATACGTTGTGCAATTTACTTTCGTGATGACACTTTGTCACTATTCTCTCTACCTTTTTTGGTTATTCTACTGTTAGACTGATGATGGTTCTTGGTTTACCTACTATTTTGATGTATTATCTTGCGCTGTCCTTGCTTATTGTAAATCGCTCTGGATTAACTCATACCCCGCCATTTGTAAATACCTTCGTACTCTCATATGCCTCTGTCTCCATAGACGTCCATGTAATTCATATTGCACTGATAATGTCATGTCCATGCCTAGATAATGCACCACGTGTGTGTACATTGCTCACAGCTTTCAAACAAAAAAATCCGAATGGAAATCCGTTCAGGCATTCATAGCAGCCATTATGTTTTCCTAAAATGTAAACAAAGATGGCTGCCATGTTTGAAAGATGGGGTTGCTATGGGGGTTAAACATGCAATTTCGCGATTGCTATCATGCCTACAAAAATTTTCAAAAAAAAAATTGAAAAAAAAAAAGAAAATCTAAATTTTCAAAATTCTTGGGACTATCGGGCCTGGCGGGGAGAGACATTATAATATTCTCGGGACTATCGGGCCTAGCAGGGAATGAGTTAAGAGCGTCTGCTAAATGACTAAATTGTACATTGTAAATTGTACGTTGTCCTCAGATGAGCCCTCTACTCCATCGGCGTCTCCAGTCATCTCAATTCTCCAAACATCTTGCCAGTTCGTTTGTGCTTTCTGCAGCAGCATCTTTCTTTATAGCACATCCACGTAGGTAGTGGTGGGACGTCCTTTTGATCCATGCCTGTGTATCTGCTATCTTCTCTGATAGATACACTTGCTAGTGCCCCGTAGTACAGACGATTGTCGGTAATGTGTTTGCCCTGTTTGATGTTCAGCACCACACACACAGCATTCTGGTATAGCAGCCATCCAGGGACCTCTGTGGGGCTTGCATCGGTGTCCAGCACTCACAGCCGTGAAAAGGAAAATAGACTTCAGTCGCAGAAAAGAAACTGATCTTGTGATTAACACTTTGCCAGCCGAAATAGAATGGCTAGTTGGTAGATTAGCAGTGAAATTTCGATTATTATATTATGATCTGAACCGCATTCATTTTACAAGACCTTCAGCGCTATATCACGTGGTCTTCATCCCCCATAACCATCAGGCGATCCCCGTTGTATTCTCACCACAGTCCCCAGCGAAATTCCTCAGTCTGCATTGGTTTAGAGTGGCGGTTTCGGCCGACGCATCTTCTCCCCGTGCGTTTCGCGTGCGCGATCCGTTCACGTAAATGTCGGCTCAAATAATCCAAGTATGACTCTTCAGTCGATATGAACATTTTCGCTAGCTTAGCCCCCAGCACTCCAGCTATACTAGCACTAACGTATAAACAGAAAATGGACGGCAGCTGGGAAGCTATTACAGGGAAAGGACCTGACGTCACTTCTGCTTCATGTCAGACGAGCCATGCGCTAACGATGGACGAGCGGTGACGAGGGAAGGTTAGACGATCGCCGATTTTCAGATAAAAATCATTTATTTCGTTTTTAATGACATACGGTAAAAGACGCCCCGGCTGAGACTCCTTGCTCAGATGTCCGGTATAAAACGGTTTTAATATTAAAATAATATTAGTGGCTTGGAAAGGGTTAAAGGTCTTATGGCATAAATCTTTTTCTTTTCTTTTTTTTTTTAGTTTTTTTTTATGTTCAAAGTGGTTCAAAGTTGAAAGTGGTAAATGATAAATGGTAAATGGTGCATTGGACCGATGCAAACACAATGTAAAGTAACAGGAAAGGTGATATACCCTCCCCTACAACCACACCCTCCCCTGGACGATGATGCATACATCCAGAGACAAATGAACTCACCTTTCTAAGCCTAATTATTCAAAAAACTACAGATTGTTTTGGTGTAGGAAAACAGGAAACATGAAAAAAAAAGCTTAAGAATAAAAAATATATATGTTATAAGACATTTAAGAGCTCTCCATGCAAGCTTTCCTCACTTGAAGGTCCTTCTCTGTGGAGTCGACCCATACGCCCACCCGGGTAGTTAAGGTCACTGACCTCCTTCATGGCAGTGCCTTCAATAGGGCTCGATGCACAGCAGCCATATTGGAAAGGAATTGGGCCTCTTCCTTACTTCCTTCACAGGTGTTACCAATGATACTAATGAAGGCTCTGTTCCATTTTGGTCAAAGTGGAAACTCTGCTAGACCAGTGGGTATTAAAGTGTGTGTACAGTATATTGTATATACTGTACTTACTGATTGTATAGACCTACTGTTTTCTTTTTTTCTTTACATATCTACTGCATAGTACTGTGTTCTATTTGTCTGTCATTCAATGTTATATGAGATACTTTAATGGTTTCCTGTTGAAATAAGCTTAGTCTTTTCATGGATCTCCTTTTAGTAGACCTTGTACCAGTGAACTGTACCGTCATGAATCTGTACATTTTCCTATGCAAACTTCTAATAAAGCCTTCAATCAATCAATCAATCAAGTCCAGGGGCTCTCTTAGTGTACTGAGGGGATTCCAGGTGGCCTTATGGGTCCATTTGGTTCCATTTATACACCCTCAGAGTTACAGGGGTCCTTGAAATTAAAAGGTTTGAGAACCACTGTGCAACACTAAATAGAACAGAGCCTTAATCCCAACTACTAATTGAAGCAGAGCCCCGAATTGCATGACAGGGGTCTCACAGCACATGGTTGGTTCTACAGACTCCAACTTTCGCACACAGATAGCTCAGATCTTTGCCTACGTTCTTAGCTACCCCTGCCGTTACTGAACTTGCATGATGTACAGTTGTACAAAACAACATTTCTTTCAGTAGAACCGCCCATCCAACCAATATGCCCATAAAAGAGATGAAGGGCGGCCGAGTTAGTTTAGTTGCTCTTTACTGTACTCTGTTCTTGTTTTTCTTTTATCTTTTTCTTACTTCTCTGTAACTTTGTAAATAACCTTATACTGCTGTGCTGCCTCTGGGCAACTGATTTTCCCCCTTGCGATAATAAAGGTATATCTAGTATAATTGGTAAGACCTTTGACGGAAGTAAGGGAAGAGGCCCAATTTATTTCCAATATGGCTGCTGTGCATAGCGCCTATTGTTGTTTGGAACGGATGTTCTTCGGTGACGTAATAGGTCATGACCTTGGTTTCAGTTCCGTTTAGCATGAAGCCAACCATGGCACTCTCTCACTCCACTCTGGTCAAGAGTTTTGTTAATTGGACTATTAACAAAAACAAGAAAAAGTATAGTTTTGTCTGGACATGTGATTGTAATTTCTCCAACAAATCATACACACCTCAAGGCACAGAGTACTGTGCTGTGCTAGCTTATTATGCCCGGAAAACACACTTAGGTAATATATTGTACTGTGTGCACAGAATCAAGAAATTAAAAAAGAAACTCTCCTTCACAGTGCAATAAAACTGTATGATGTTTTATTTCCGAATTGCGTTGATGAGCATATTGGCCTGGTGAGTGTAGCGCGGTCTAAACCAGAGAGGAGCAGTTAGAGATTCACACCTGGCCCCCAATAGGCATTAGACAAATCTATAATTCACAATGTCCTTAAGGGCCCTAGGGTGCTTTGCACCAAACCTACCCTTTCACCACTATTTGGTGCCCCTGCTAAGCTGTAAATCCACACAAACGAACTACATCCTAAAGTTTGTTTTGATTTAGGCTATGTACCACATCCCCACACAATTGATTTGTTCCCTGGGTATGAGATGCCACTCCCACTATGAAAGATAGCGGAAGTCTTGGCAGGACATTGTGTAAATCCTACAACCTTTTTCAGTGTAAACATCTAGTGTAACTGCAGTATGTGCAATACTGTACATACGGTATGAACTCTTGGCTTGATTATAATAGTGTTTTGGAGCAAACTGTGTCTTTGTTCCATATGAAATGAAAGGTTCTGTTTTTGACAACTGCCTAATGTTAAAAGGATCCCTGGCAAATAAGCCTTATACTATATACCTTAATACACTATAACTGCCCTCTATAACAAAAATTTAAAACACCAGGACAACCAGACTATAATAGTGTACTTTTCTTCTTCCATCTATTTTCCCGGATAAACTTTATTTTGCCACGCTACTCCTCCCACAGTTTTTGCGTCACACACTCGGCCGCATTGACTTGAATGGGGAATATTCAAATGGTAAAACGGAATTCATTCGCAAGTGTGACTCGCGTCACGGCAACTTCCCAGAATTGCATCTTTCTAGTTTATTTTAGAAACAGTTCATCTTTTACTCTAGGGGGACAAGTTGATGATGTCATTTGTCCATCTGTGGTCCAGCTCTATGGCATGTATGGAATACACTTTGCGTGTATTAACGGATGAGATCCGTGCTCATATACATAAAGTAACTGACGTCCCAGACAGAACGGCCCATACAAGGAGATATGCACGTTTCGTGTTTGCACCGCTCACTTCACACTGGTGTGAATTTCTTTATTAGCACATTCATTCCAATTCCATGGACCACACATGGACAAATGACATAATCAACTTCCGACAGGCATTGTCCCACATGAGCAAAATATTGACTATTTCTAAAATAAATTAAATGTATTTTAATTTAGAGATGTCTGTGTTCAGATAACATTGTGATGAGTATTTATTACCCATTTAATTGTGGGCTCGCCTGAAAGGCGAGAACACTATGTTATCTTCATTATTTATTTATTATCTATCAAGTTCCGCCCGATAGTATAAAGGCAGGGCCCTTAACCAATGAGGTGCAATTGGAAATTGGTAGAAAAACATCTGGGAGTGGTGTTAGCTGGAGTATTAGTTGAGCTTCACATGACAGTTAGCACGCTGCAGAATATAGTCACGTTGGCAACCACAAAATTATTTCTTTACGAGCGTGCCCACACTGTTTTGTAGGAACAGTATTTATAGTTTTTTACTGTCATTCTATTTTAAAAGAATCATTTATAATAATAAACTAATCAGCGGATTAATCGATTATAAAATAATATCATATCTTTGAGAAACAGTTACAATTCTGCAGCTATTCCACTCCATTATGGATGGGGATTTTGTAAACATCAGATTCTGTGATCATAAAGTAAATAAAAATGATCAAGTAAAAAGTCAGATACATGAAGTGAGATTTACATATTTTAAACATGAAATGGATTAAAGCATTGGACCCTGACGGTGTGATGAATAGCAGTGTCTTAGTAACAATTTAGTCACATGCACGCAGGATTATTTAGCACAATACACCATACGATTTGCTTTCATATGATATCACTATTACCAAAAACAGGAAAACACTATTTTTAAGATACAATCTAGATGTATTTGTCAGAATCCCATGTATTTCATGAAATGCCAAAGTGTTATAAAAGTTGTAGCCTATTATATTTCAAAGAAACCTTAAAATACCGTTGTTGACCTGTACTGTAAGTGCAAGATTTTGGGGGATGAGGTCTCTGTGTTAATTATATACTGTATAACCAGTAAGACGCCTAAGGGGTAGCATGGAACATAGGCAAAAATCTGAGATATCCGTGTGCAAAAGTCTGTAGAACCAACCGTGTGCTGTGAGACACATGCTTACTCGGTTACTCGTTATGTGAAGGTCCTATCAAGTCTTGACGTCTATGACGTCTGACATCATACATACAATCCCTTTCATGCCCATATATGGAGATCCCTGTCTGTAGAACCAACTGTGTGCTGTGAGACCCCAGACATGCGTCCGTGCGTGTCAGTATCTGTCTCTCAGTCCTTGTTCCCTTTGGATCGGCATTTCTACTGAAACATTTTGTTAACTGTACATCAGGGATCTCCATATGGGCATACAGTACAAGGGACAATAACGTAATGTGATGTCACGGATATCCAGGGTTTGATCTTTAATGAGGTGATGTCACAACGATGTGATGTCACAATGTCAACAATGTGACAACAGCTATAGACTATAGACATTGAGGCGTTACAGAAGGACGGAAGGACGTATGTCGGACAAGATGTGGCGGTTGTCATAGTTACAGTAACTGTAATAATTATTCCAAAAGTATTTTAGGCACAGTAGATGCATGGTACAAATTTGTGGGCATTTTGTGTATCCCAATTTCATTACCAGGACAACAGATTGAAACAGACAGAAAACTCCAACTGAAATCTGAGCTAAAGCAAACAAAAAACAGCACTTAACCTTTACCAACTACGGTTGCAATGGAAAGAAAGTATTCAGTGATTTAGAGACATTATCTGGTAACTGGTTGAGAAACATTGATTCTGAAAATCGCCAGTCAACAATCTCACGCCATGTGTGTGACACCATCACACGACCTAATTAAGCATTAGAGTCTTTTGGCCTGTAGTTTGAGGGAGGTTTAATGATGCTCTGAGTGCAGTGTTTTCTCAAAGTTTCATGCAGGCACTAACAAAATATCCTGTCACTTACGTTACATTCCCAAATATCCTGAGCCTAAACCGTCACCACCATGGATATGGCACTGGTGGTGTGGGTGTGTCAGCCATATTTCACTGACAAAAGTGCAAGTTTGACTAATGATGGCCGTATCTAACCAGCCCTCTTCTCCTTTAGAACTACAGTATGTCAAAGGGATTGGGTGCATATTTTCAAAATAAGATGAAGAAAGTGCAGTAAAAGTTCTTATATTCTTGTGTTGGGCTGTCCGTTTTCATTAGACTTAGCGTTTTAATGCAAGTGTACCAACATGAAATTAGAGGCCCTTCGTATTATAATGCTATTTAGTTTACTATAATTTGGTTCATTCAAGAAAGGATTCTCTGCAGGATAGATGTTGGAATTAATGGTGGGTTTTACAAAGGTATATTATTTGAACTTTATTTTCACCAGGGATGTCAGCAAGGAGGTTATCATGTAGACGTGTTGGTTTAGTTTTGGTGGTATAGAGCAGTGGTTCTCAACCTGTGGGTTGGGACATTCGGGTCCCCAAAATATTTGGGGGGGTCCCCAGATAATTGGCTTAATGTGAAACATTGTTTTCTCACTCAACAGTAAACAAACCAACATAAAGTTTAAGTGTATAGATGGTATCTGCACATTTTTAAAGTGACAATTTAAGGACTTTTTAACACCTCTAAAATGACAAATTAAACATTGGCCAAATTGTCAAATATTAGAGGCAGAAATTGTGAAAATAGCCGATCTATATGCTCACAACGCCTCGCAACACGAGGCGTTGATCTGCTATTTTCACAATAGAACCGTGTTATACAAAATGGAATGCCTCAACGCTTAGTGCTCGTCAGGGTGGGGGGGGGGGGGTCCCCAGTTAAAATATGATTATTTTGGGGGTCGCGGCCTGAAAAGGTTGAGAACCACCGGTATAGAGCCTTGTAGGACCTCATCTGGTTCAGGAGGTTCTGAATGGGGCTGGGTTGGTGTGAGCAGCAGCCATTGAACAGAGTGTTGGTTTGGTGTGGTTTGATGGGAGCAGCATACAGCAGCCATTGAACAGAGTGTTGGTTTGGTGTGGTGTGGTGTGGTGTGGTGTGGTGTGGTGGGAGCAGCATACAGCAGCATTGAACAGAGTGTTGGTTTGGTGTGGTGTGGTGTGGTGTGGTGTGGTGTGGTGTGGTGTGGTGTGGTGGCAGCAGCATACAGCAGCATTGAACAGTAGTAGAGCAGTGACAGCAGACTGGCTGCATCATCCTCCTCCTGCTACATTGTAGTGTGAATGCTCCACCGTTGCTATGGAGCCCACTGTTGCTAAGCAATGAGTTGATTATCAGAGTTATCTGTGTGTGTGTGTGTGTGTGTGTGTGTGTGTGTGTGTGTGTGTGTGTGTGTGTGTGTGTGTGTGTGTGTGTGTGTGTGTGTTATTATAGCACATACACATACTATATATACATACACATACTATATATACATACATATATATATATATATATATATATATATATATACACATATACATATATATATATATATATATATATATATATATATATATATACACATATATATACATACATACATACATACATACATACACACACACACAGGTATATACTGTATATACGGTATACAGTAGTAACAGTACATACATACACACACACACAAACATATATATGTCCGCGCGCGCGTGTGTGCACACGTGCTGTGTGTGCACACGTGCTGTGTGTGTGTGTGTGTGTGTGTGTGTGTGTGTGTGTGTGTGTGTGTGTGTGTGCACGCTTGTGTGCACGCTTGTGTGTGCGTGCGTGCGTGTGGTAGGACTGTGTACCAAGGCAACGCTGCTCTCCAGTAGTGATACAAACACACTAGCAACACTCCATGGGTTCTTCTTCCTGCATCAATTCATTTCATTTGGCTGCTGGATCTCTAGTGTCGCCACAAACAAAAGCAACTGTACACTGAATGCAGGACTAACAGACATACAGTACAGGATTCACACTGCGGTGTGTGATGTACATTGCAGAACATACATTCAGCCAGCAGACTAAACTAGGCTGCAGACATAAGACGCCTATAATTGTAGATTCATACAATTCAACAAATATTTGATCACCGCAATGTGTCTCTTAATTAGTTTTCACAGAGGATAACGTGGAGGATGGTCATTACAGTGCCCTCTGGTGGACATTCTTATAGCTTAGTGCAGGGGTCTTCAACAGGGGGTCCACGACCACTAGGGGGTCCGCCAAATCTTTGTGTGATACAGGATAATTATTTTAAATCAACAACTTGAATCCTCAAATCCCTATTCTGAGGAGAACTTTAGACAAAAATAGCAGATCTACAAGCTCTCAACGCCTCGCGCTGCGAGGCGTTGAGAGCTTGTAGATCGGCTATTTTCGGCAAATAGGTTTGGCGTAGAGTTAAAAAACGGTAGGTTCCGTACGGAACCATTGTTTACTTAGATATGGAAGGATGACCTCCCACTTGGGTAATGACGCCCCCTGGCGATCATTCAGAGAAACTACTTCAGCTCCCGTACTAACGTAGGTAGGAAGGGCCTGTCACTCAAACCGGAGTGACCCGCCTCCAGGCTATATAAGCCCCCGGAGGCGGAAGTAACATCCTCTTAATACCACTCTCTGCCACATTCAGTGAAACAGAGGGGCATTACGTGGGAGGTCATCCTTCCATATCTAAGTAAACAATGGTTCCGTACGGAACCTACCGTTTACTGTCAATATTCCAGGATGACCTCCCACTTGGGATTCTTAAACTCCCCTCTAAGCCACAACCTACTCTCATACCCCCACACACCCCTCATACGGGTGAGCACAGCCCAAACGGGCGTGACCCATCACCCAGAAGGTCCCAGGCCCACCGGACCTGGGTGTGAAGGCATGAGAAAATAAGGAGAGACCCTGACAGACCGAAGTCCGCCTCATTCAACTAAATGAAAAGGACAAGTCCGCCTTATAAGTAAGACACACTATATAAGGAAAACACAGGGTCCCCCCCAAAATACCCCAGGTGGCTACATGCCCACCTGTGGGAGGGGAAGATCCGACTCCTCTATGACGTAGAGGAGGCAACTGCACCCAGAACCGAATGCGCTAGCGAAGAGGATTCGATATCCAGGTGATAGTAGGCTGCAAAGGTAGAAGGCGAAGACCAATTCGCCGAAACACAAATCTCCTGAACGGAGACTCCCTTTGCCAGTGCCCACGAAGTAGCCACACCTCTAGTGCTATGGGCTTTAAGTGCCTCCGGCACTTCCACACCCGCACTAGAGTAAGCCAGCCTAATAGCATCCACAATCCACCTCGAAAGAGTGGGTCTAGACACCGGCTTTCTGACAAGAACATTGCCCATTTCTACAAAGAGCTGAGAAGAAGCTCTAGAACCAGCAGTCCTGTCACAGTAGGCCTTCAATGCCCTGACAGGACAAAGGCAATTCAGCCGCTCATCCTCCGCCGAGACAAACGGAGGAGGATGAAAAGCCAGAAGAACAACAGGCTCCTTAGGGACCACCATGTTCTTAGGAACAAACTTAAGATGAGGCTTGAGCAACACCTTGAGATCATTGTTCATAAACTGCATGCACTCCGCAGACACCGAGAGAGCTTGCAGGTCACCAACTCTTTTAGCCGTGGCCAAAGCCAGCAAAAGAGCCGTCTTGAAACTCAAAAGTTTCAAAGGCATCCCTACAAGCGGCTCAAAGGGAGCCCGACATAGGCCCCCTAGAACCACCTGCAGATCCCAAACTGGGAACAAAGACCTAGTCACCGGCCTCAAACGTTCAACTCCTTGCATGAACTTGATGACCTCCGGGACTTTAGAAGGTGCCTTGCCCGCCACCCCCAGGTGACAGGCATTAATAGCCGCCAAATACCCCCTAAGGGTAGAAAATGCTAGACCACTTCTCAAGCGGTTCTGCATAAATTCCAGAATTTCCTGGGCTGACGCCACATGAGCCACCACAGGTGGAACACGCGACTCGCACCAGTCCTCAAAGGCATTCCACCTTCCATCATAAGACGCCCTCGTAGAGGGCGCCTTAGCACTCTGAATGGTATCAACCACTTCAGAAGAAAAACCGGCTGCCAGCAGGTTTAACCTTTCACGTGCCAAACCCACAGGTCTAGGACCTGCAGGCCTTGGTGGAAGATCTCCCCCCTGGCCTGACTCAACAGGTCCCTGCACTGAGGCAGCTGCCAACCCGGTTCGCAAAGGAGAGGGGCGATCGCCGATCTCCACGTGCCCTTGTAGGGAGCCACCAGGAGCATCTCCAGACCGAACCTCCTGACTCTCTCCAGAGTGGGTCGGATTAAGTCGAAGGGGGGAAACGCGTACAGTAGACCTCTCGGCCACGTGTGCGCTAAGGCGTCCAACCCCAAGGGAGGACTGCCCTTCACCGCGAAGAACAACGGACACTTCGTATTCTCCGCTGACGCAAACAGGTCCGCCACTGGCTGACCAAACTTGCGAAAAATCTGGCTCACCACCCTGGGGTGGAGAGACCAATCCTCGTAGCGAGGACCTCCCCTGGACAGGAGATCTGCTCCGCTGTTGAGGAGACCTGGGACGTGTGAGGCCCTGATCGACTTGAGGCGCGACAAGCACCAAACCGTCAATTCTCGAGCCAGACGGTCCAGTGGCAACGACGACAGGCCCCCCTGTTTGTTGACATAAAACATGGCCGTCGTATTGTCTGTCCTGACCAGGACGTGACAATGCAAAATCCAAGGCTCGAAATGCTTGAGCGCCAGGAGTATAGCCATCAAATCCAAATAGTTGATGTGACGACCCCTCATCTCCAGAGGCCAAAGCCCCTGCGCTGTGCGCCCCTCGAAAGTGGCTCCCCATCCACTGAGACTGGCGTCTGTCGTGATCGACTTGTGGGAAACCACCTCGCCAATCGAGACTCCGCTGGTGAGGAACCCCTCCACCAGCCACGGAGACAGGGCGATCGCGCAGGAAGGGGAAACCGTAACCTTCTTGTACTTCAAGGAGGGCGGGATCCCGAGGGATAACATCCATCTTTGAAAAGGTCTCATATGAAACCTGCCCAAACGCAACAGATGTACTGCGGAAGCCATCATTCCCGTCAGTACCATGCAACTCCTGTAAGTGACCTCCTGGCCCACTTGAAAGGAGTCGAGACATTCCCGAAACCTGTCCACCCTCTCCTCTGAGAGACGGGCCGACATGTCGGATGAGTCCAGAAGGACCCCAATGAATGTAAGACGACTTGCTGGAGTCAGCATGCTCTTGCCGTGGTTGACTATGAAACCTAAGGCCTTCAGGTGAGCCAAAACCACTTGTGTGTGACGCGCCACTTCGTGGGCGGAGCTCGCTGAAATCATCCAATCGTCGATGTACGTCGCCAACCTGACGCCCTGCCGTCTCAGCGGGGCGATGGCTGCTTCGGTCACTTTCACGAAAACCCTCGGGCTCAGTGACAGACCGAAAGGGAGTACTGTATACTCGTACAGGCGACCCTCGAAGGCGAACCGAAGGAATTTCCTGTGTGGGGGATAAATCTGGACGTGCTGATAAGCATCCTTCAGATCCACTGAACAGTGGAAATCCCCTTGCCTGACCGACCGTAACATGGTGGGTACTGTTAGCATCCTGAAAACGTACTTCTTCAGGTACACGTTTAGTGCCTTTAGGTCCAGGATGGGACGTAGCCCCCCCCCCTTTTTGGGCACCAGGAAATAACGGCTCCAAAATCCCATGCGGGATTGGGTCCTGTCCAGCTCCACTATAGCACCCTTGCTTAGCAATGAGCTGATCTCTTCTCTCAAAAGACTTGCTTTTAAACCACGTGCTCTGGTATGAATAACCCTGCTCGAAAGCGGGGGTATGTCTGCGAACTGTAACCTGTAACCCCTGGTTATCGTTCGAAATACCCAATGGCTCGGGTTGCATAACTTCCACTGGCGCGCACAGCGTGCTAGCGTGTTTTGAGCGAGAGAAACCCCACCACTGTGCTTCCGTGACGGCGGAGCTTTTTGGCGGCCGGACCGGAAGTGGGGAACCTGCGTATCCGTATCCGGAACGACCGGATGCGGAGCGCAAGGGTTCAATAGGCCGCATGGCGGAAACACCTTCTGGTTGTACCGCTTGACTAGCGGAGCTATTTTGCGGCGGGACCGGAAGTGGGGAACCTGCGTATCCGTATCCGGAACACCCGGATGCGGAGCGCAGGGGTTCAATAGGCCGCAAGGTGGGAACACCTTCCGATTGTACCGCTTGACTAGCGGAGCTCTTTTGCGGCCGGACCGGAAGCGGGGAGCTAGCGAATCCGTATCCGGTGAAACCGGAAGCGTTCGGTTTTGGCTCGATAGAGCGACAGGAAGAGCAAAGCGATTCGACTGATAAACAGACTCGCCCACAACTAAAGCATTCTCCCCTGACAGGAGAGGAACTTTTACGTTTAATACCTGCTCTAAGGCCTTTATGCTTGTCCCTTGACCCGGGCTCATAGTAGGCCGACAGAATTTCTGACTCAAGGTTAAATTCATAGCATCGCTCACGCGAGGGAAAATCCACTCGCGCGCATGAGGAACCATATAATTGTTTGACGTTAACATTACTGGTTGTTGATAAAACCTCTGACTGATTAAAGAGTCCTGACGGGACTCCATCATTCTTACAGGAGGCATGCATAAAGGATTCATATTGTCGACGCGAGGGATATCCCACTCGCGCGCTTGAGGAACCACATAATTGTTTGACATTAACATTACTGGTTTCTGATAAAACCTGTGATTGATTATCGAGTCCTGACAGGACTTCATCATTACTACAGGAGGCATGCACGATGGGGTCGTCTGTGCTAGTGCGAGAGAGTTGGACAGAGACAGACTTTGTTCTTTCAACATGTTTATTGCCGACACAGGAGGCATCAAAATTAACATTTTCATTTCCCCGACACGGGGTACCGAAAAACGCCCTCGTTTGGGGGGAGGGGGACCGAGAGACACCTCGGACCCCCGCCCCAGCACAATTCCCCTCTTCAGAGTGTCATTTGCGCTGTCCCCTACCGCGGCCACCGCGGTATGAAGACTGCTGCCTGCCATCCTTGGACGGGCGGCGCGGCTGAGCGCGCTCGGGAACCACAGCCTTGGTGCGGGGCCTGTCAGGCGCCCTGGCTGCAGAGGCTCCCCTGGAGGAAGACGAGTGCTTCTTAAAAGAAGCAGAGCGGCCCCTTTCCTTGGCGCGGGAGGAGCGGGACGTCCTCCTAGCTTGCTGCGGTTCATCCTGTGGCACTGTGGTGGACTCGACGATGTCCTTAGCCGCCTTGAAGAAGGTAACTCTACCCTGCAGCAGCTCCAAGCCCCCACCCATGAGGGTGGTGGGACTGTTCTCCATATTTATGAGAGACTTGTACATCTCCCCGCGAGGACCTAGAGGCTTCTCGCCCACGTCCCTCTTAGGCTCGAGGTCGACATAGTCGAGCCAGCGGGCTCTCTCAGACTGGAGGTTGTAGTCCATGGACCTGCCCATCCACTTAACCGCATGCCAATTGACCTTCCGCATGATGTCAAATAGAGTGTTCAGTTCAGCTGTGTGCTCCCCCGTGGGCAGACCTTTGACCAGGTCCTTGGTGGAAGCGAGCAAGAGCTGGATCAGATTTAGGTCCTTAGCGGCCAGAGCAGCGGACCGGTAGGCGTTACGAGCCCTGTCCGACTGCAGCTTGACCTCCAGGACAGTGAACCCCGGCGGGTTGGTGCCGACGGGGCCAACAAACGGCCCGTTTTTAGCCGTGCCTACATCTTTGTACTGGGGTCTGACGGAACTCAGAAAAGATTGTGCCAACAGGTGGTCCAGGTTAGGGCAGGTGGACATGCCTGCCTCCGCACCGCCCACCAAATCCAGCACAGAGAAAGGCAGCTTCCTGGGGTCTTTATGTGTCTTCCATGAGGAATGGAGGGCCTTGGTGAAACCTTTCACCAGCGGCAGCCTGGAGAGGACATACGGGGCGGGAACCGAAGGCTCCTGCCCGGGCATTTCATCATCATCCTCTGCCTCTTCAGAGGGGAGAGGAGGTGGCAACTCCTCTCCAACTCTGGCCAGAGCTCTCATGTAGACTGTGAGATGATCCAGCATTTCTGCTGCAGAATCGACGTCCTCTGCTCCCGCATCACTCGCTTGACTGGCGGGTGGAGGGGCAGTGGTGCCTGAGGAGGCCTGGGAGCTCCCTGCGGCGTCCAGTTGACGTGCTGGAGCCGCAGGGGCATTACCTTTCACAGTGACCGTGAGTCGAGAACCCTCGTCCTCGACGGAGTCCTCCTCCTCCTCGGCCGTGTATCCAGAGTATTCAGAACCAGAACCCTCGCTCTGACCGGAGCTCAGGTCCGACTCTCGCCTGAAGGTCTGGACTGTTTTGGTGATGCTCACGTCGAGGGGGACGTCCCCGACGGTCACATCCAAGCGTTTCTTTTTGGGCACCGCGCCCGAAGGGGAAAAGGCTACCGGAGATTTCGTCTGGGTGTTAGCCTTCTTGGTCGCCTTCTTAGCGGCGACTTCACCAGACCCGCCAGCTCCAGTGACAGTGGAGCTAGCTGCGGTCGGTTGCGCGGCAGGCGGTGTCTCATGTAGCACGGCGCCATCTTGACTTGGAATGGCGCGCTGGTTGTCAAGCGGATCTCCGGAAGGCAGCGCCGCACCTTGACCAACGGTGCGGGCCGCCTGGGGAAGGAAAGACTGGGCTGTGGGGTTGAGAGCAGTGGACCCACCTGGTGGAGCGCAGGCCCCGAGGCCTGCCCTGGCTAGGAAGAACCGGTGTATCAGTACATCGTGGTCGTAGGCCACGCAGCAGTCACAGAAAGGTCCTGCTCTCCCCTGAGGACTCAGTGCAGAGAAGGCGTGTGCAACGCCCATGCAGCCGACACAGAGATGGTGAAGATCCTGTCCGTCGATGAGTCCTGGACAGCCTGGACATTGCCTCGGCAGGAAGGCCAGAGGATCCATGGCGAAGCACTGTAGATAGAGTTAACCAGAAGCAGACGAGCTAACAAGCTAACGGCTAAGGCTAGGCCACGCTTGATTCGGGCAGGGCCTGAACAAGCGGTGAGCAGTGTAGCTAACGTTAACAATAGCAGACGAGCTAACAAGCTAACGGCTAATGCTATGCCACGCTTGCTTCGGCGGAGGCCTGAACAAGCAGTAATAATCCTTTGTTATAAAAGGAAATAACCGTCGATTTAGGACGGAACAAGAATAAGTATTCTTAAGTACGGGTTAATTCAACACTCGCCAGTGGGCGACTCCTAATGCCACCGCTTTAGGCTAATGCGCGAAGAATAATAATACAAAGGCTGAGTTTCAACTTATCTGAATGTGATATCGCAGAGAGTGAAAAAGAGGATGTTACTTCCGCCTCCGGGGGCTTATATAGCCTGGAGGCGGGTCACTCCGGTTTGAGTGACAGGCCCTTCCTACCTACGTTAGTACGGGAGCTGAAGTAGTTTCTCTGAATGATCGCCAGGGGGCGTCATTACCCAAGTGGGAGGTCATCCTGGAATATTGACAGTAAACAGCAGACCAAGTACAGAGTGAAAGGTCTAAATATCAACGATTTAAGTGGTTAAATGAAAAAACACATTAACACGAATCCAACATAGACTGATGACAATGCTGTCAAACAAGTCTGTGAGTCTATCTATGAAAACGTTGAAGACCCCTGGTTTAAAGAGAAATTTGCTGTGACGGGGAATTTGACATTCTAACTAATGTGTATTGGCCAAATAGGCTATACATGTTCGTGTGATTAATCACATTACTTCCGGCCTACTCGGGGACCACACAAGCCCGAGCCTCTAATACACAACAAAATCCATTGCGTTCCATTTAACTCAGCCAGTGTACAAATGGAACCAAATGGACTGTCCCAGGGGGTCCCTGCCTGGCTAAATGATTGATAGTCACGAGCAGAATGGATCCCGATTCCTTACGGATCTGTAACTCAGAGAGTGTACAAATGGAACCAAATGGACCCCACTCGGTTTTACAGTGTAGCTTTTCATGGCCATCTGTCCTCCCCGTTCTTTTATCAGACAGCTATATCGCTTGAAGATGCAGAGATGCAATCCTGTGCAATCCACTCATTTGTTTTCCGCTCCACACAACCGAATATGTACGCCACACCCTATGGCGGTGGTTCTCAACCAGTGGCCCGGGGACCACCAGTGGTCCTTGAAGGGGGTTCCAGGTGGTCCCCTGCAGCTAAATGATGGAGAGTTGGTAACCAAATGGACCCTTATAGATCTTTAACTCTTAAGAGCGTACAGATTCATTTGGTTTCATTTTACATGACTTAATTATTGTTATTTTGATCAACATTTGCCTGTCTCTCCTAGGGTACTAACACCAATACAGCATGGAATTGCGTCCAACGATAATAAAATATTCTAGATGTTTGGTCTGAGAGGCTGAATCTCATCAAATGGTGGTCTGTGGCTCAAATGCAGAATAAATAATGGACCTTGACATAAAAACCACTGCCCTATGGCATCCAGATTTCCTCCAAAGTCCGCACAAAGAGATGAAAATAAATACAAAAGAATGATGGTGGCATCTCAAGGCTGTCCGGGCTGGGGTGTCAGGCTCACACACACACGCACGCACGCACGCACATACACACACCCACACACACCTCGTTTTTTAAGGTGCCACAGTCACATTGCTATCGATGTTCTTGTATGAAATGTGCTACAATATACGCAAATGCAGCTTTGACTTGACGTTGACTTGACATCAGCGTCTAACGTGTCAATATCAGACTCAATTGAAGGTTGTCGATACTCTGGGAGATTAAGTCAGCGTATGATCTTGGCAAACAGCGGCGGGTCACAACATTCAGTGGCTTACGAGGAGCTTATTAGAACAGCGGTGAAAAGTGTTGATACACTGATATGGTAATCACACATGTACACTCTGGCAAAGAAGGTTCAATATGGAATGGAAAAAAAAGAAGAAAAAAAAAGGTTTGTGCCACATCGAGCTGGAAAAGGTTCTCTAGCTCAGTTCATATTATGGTCTATAAAAGGTAGGGAACCATTTAAGGACTTTATGGGTTGTCTGAAAAGAACTGTCATAGTTTGTTTTCATACAAACGTGGCATCATAAATCGTAAATAGGTTCTACATTAAACCTTTCCTGGTAAATGCTTGTGTGGCTTACCGCGACACAATTATTAGATCATTAGTTAGTCAGACTGTCTACCAAATAACATATCTGCGAAACTACTGCTACACAACCCCTTGCGCCCCCAGAGGATGGTCCATACAGATGTTGGTGACCCCATGGCCAGTCCTCTAGCGCCACCCTCAGGCCATAAAGCACCGAGGCGGCCCTCTTTTTTCTTTTGTTTTACAGTTATTTATTGATTTTATTTTATTGTATAGAAATACACACAGCAGTACACAAGCGGTTAACAAACAAACAAGAAGAAAAAGGGGATGTGGGTTAAACAAAAAGATGAACCATCCGACCGACCGACCGACCGACCGACCTGACTTCAGAAAAAATTAGCTGCACAATGACACCGAATGTTACAGAACATATTCAAATTGATTGTTGAATAATCCAAAAACAAACTAAAAAACAAACCCCAATTTGTTTAACATGGACTGACAATAGATGGAAATGTATTTTATCTGAAAAGGTGAAGGGTTTGTTGTTGGAGACATGTTCTTTCCTTTCCGGTTGTTAAGTGCGACTGCCGGTAGTATTTTTATTTTGCTACAGAGTGGATCCTTCTGTTTCACTCAAGGGTCAAAATAGGCATTGAGAAAAAGAGAGAGAGAGAGAGAGAGAGAGAGAGAGAGAGAGAGAGAGAGAAGGCGAGGGAGAGAAAGAGAGAGGCAGAGGGAGAGAGGGAGATTTCGGGGCTTTCTGTTTTCATCTTGTGAACGAATGTACTTTGACATCTCAGGGGAAAACTGTTACTGGTTGCCTTCACAAAGTGCAATGGAAAATGGCTCCACTTTTTTCTTTCTTTCTTTCTCTCCATCTCTCTCTCTTTTTTTTAGAAAGATGGGTCAGGGAATATGACAAAGCTGCAGGCCATTTAGTGTAGAGGGAAGAGTGTGGGGGGGAGGTGCACAGGGAGGTTGGGGGCAGGGGCGTCACACCAAATTCTGGGCCCTGGGTACAAGGATTCACTGCGGGCCCCCCATGAATGTTAACTATTGAAAAATAGCAGATATACAAGCTCACAGCGCGGCACCGAGTGCCGCGCTGCGAGCTTGTAGATCTGCTATTTTGAAAATGCGTGCAAGAAACCTATGTCAAGGACCCCCAAGATGATATGAATTTGGCCACGGACCCCGATCTCAAAATATTTAGTTCCAGGGACCCCCCAGAAGCAAAATTTGAGTTAGAAATGTTCGCTTAAAAAATACATATATTCAAAGATTCTCACACATTTTCACAACTTTTCAAAAATAGCAGATCTACAAGCTCGCAGCGCGGCACTCGGTGCCGCGCTGTGAGCTTGTATATCTGCTATTTTTCAATAGATGAAGTTATTAGGGCCCCTCCAACTTGGGCCCTAGTAACTCAGTCCCACTTTCCTACCCCTGGTGACGCCCCTGGTTGGGGGAGTACAAAAAAGTGATGAGAGTATAGATGGGGCCTTTCAGTCAAGCGTTATGCTATAGTTAATATTTTAGTACCAGTATTTGGAGAAACATCGTAATTATCAGATCTTTTCCGAGTGGGCCGTTAGTAGCAGTGGACTGAGACTGAGGTTGAGCAGCAGTGGGCTGAGAGAGGAAATAGTAGTATTCACTCAGGGGGGGGCTGGCCTTCTGGCATACAGGGCATTTGCCCGGTGGGCCGGTAGGCTAGGGGACCGGGGGGGCTGGTGTCCCCCAAAAAAATAAAGAAGACCAGTAAAAATATCGGTAACAATATCGGTTAAAATTAACCAAAGTTCTGACACATTTTGGCACTAATCATGTTCATACTCTTGCTTGTTGGTGGTGAGAACTGTATACTAACTTATACAATGTATGGATTGTGTAGTTGTGTAGTTATCATTTATGTTGTCTGTTTTGTGGTATTAAAAGCTTGTGTATTTATATGTGCCGCCCTTGACCCGACGAGTCGGTAAAGTATATGCGCTCGCACTGGTTGTGGGGGCTGGTCTATCCAAGATGCCAGGGCTGAATTTTAGTCCCAGTCCGTCCCTGTATTCACTTATTACACAGTAGTGTTTGAGATTTTCTCACTAATGTGTGATGACCTACTGTACCAATGCAGAGCTAAACCCAATATCGTTGTTGTCGGGTGGAAACCTTGTATGTCCAAAAAAACGTTTGTTTTGTATCATTTTATAAATGATTTAAAATAGTGAAAATAGACTCTGCGAGGCGTAGTGTGCTTGTAGATCTGCTATTTTCACTAGTTTTGTGCGACAGTCTTGTATGACGAAGCAGGGCTTAACTTTACGAAGAAAAACGTACACATTTGAAACTTGGAGATACAAGGTTTCTGCCCGACAAGTGACGATGTGCGCACAGCTCATTCAATTCTATTCTGACACCGAGCACTTTAGGCTGAACATCCTAGACACGAGTTCCCATTTTTTTCTCGTTTCCAGCTCTGAAAGTCGTTTCATGTTAAAACGTACATTAATTGGACTGTCCAAAGATGCAGCAATAATAACACAAGGTTTCAAAGTAACACTTCCTACATTGGGAACATCAATCAAAGGATATTCCCTGCCACGTATTGCCAGGGGTGTCTGGGCCCTGGGTACAATGGGGACGCATTATTACTTTGTGCTTTAACTATTGAAAAATAGCAGATGTACAAGCTCACTGCGCGGCATCGAGTGCCGTGCTGCGAGCTTGTAGATCTGCTATTTTTGAAAAATCGTGAAAATTTATTTTAGTTTTTTGAAAAACCTATGTTTCTATGTCCCTGGTGCTCAAACCTTTTCATGTGAAGGACCCCCAAAATGATATGTATTTGGCCCACGGACCCCCATCTCAAAATATTTAGTTCCAGGGATCCCAGAGAAACAAAATTTGAGTTACAAATATTCACATATATGGAAGATTTGCACACATTTTCATGACTTTTCAAAAATAGCAGATCTGCAAGCTCGCAGCTGTGAGCTTGTAGATCTGCTATTTTTCAATAGCTGAAGTATAAAATAATTAAGGCCCCTCCACCTTGGGCCCTAGTAACTCAGTCCCACTTCGCCACCCCTTGTGACGCCCCTGCGTATTGCCACAGTGAGCGGTAAGAGTTTTGGGGAGATCGTGTTGGGTCCGATCCAAGTCAGCAACCGCAGTGCAAACTCATTCACTCCCGGAGCAATTTGTTCCGACAGTCACGGCATGTGGAGATCGCCTGGCGGGTTAAAGTACTCTGACTGCAGGTGCAGGAGTATTCAACAAGGAACAAGTATGAGAACAGAATGCAAGGCCACTAAGTGATAATGAACAGTGCCAGGAGACATTGGAAGTTGGTAGCCTACAAATTTGTCCTTAAATGTTTGATTTATACTCATTGCCCAGACACACTCGTGTACGCACGCACGCACGCACACACACACACACACACACACACACACACACACACACACACACACACACACACACACACACACACACACACACACACACACACACACACACACACACACACACACACACACACACACACACACACACACACACACACACACACACACACACACACACACACACACCTCGGATGGATTGAACCGTGTGGTAGGTTCCTAAATGTAATCAGCTTTGACAACTTCAAATTAATAGGAGATTAGGACCTACTCCTGCGGGGATAAACAGTGAATCCCCCTAACACATTCCTACATCTGTTTTGTATTAGTAATGTGTGGTGGTAGACATTGTAGAGCCCCCCCCCCATTCATTAATCCTGCATTAGCACTACACACTTGACTACAACAGAATCAAAGTCCTGATTACCAATGTTTTGACTGAAATCTTTTGTCAGAAAGTGCTAAATATTCAAATAGATTTGGAAAAAACGTAGATGTGATTAAAGTCTCTATCTGAGAAATTGTAACAAAAGTAAAACATTTATTTATATTATTAATAAAAAAAATGCCAATCTACAGCTCACATTTGCAATGCGTCAACTACAAAGTTGCTCAATTACATTCTACTGGAGTACAATAAATCAAATTACAGTAAGTACAAGTAAAAAAATATATAAATAATCGCAATGTGAGCTAGACACAAGTATCCAAAGGACTTGTTTCAAGCTATTAGACTTCAGAGTTGTCTTGGCAGGTACACCGATGGAAGGCAATTAAAGTACTCTGGTCTTTTTGTACACAAAAAAAAGAAAAATGGATGGATATATGTTCCAAGATTAGATGCTGATTGAAAGCATCAATTACTGTACATCTTTCTTATCAGTAACAGAGTCATTTGATAAGGCAAGTTTAATAGTGACTTAATTGACCTCCAAAATTAAGCAGGGGCCTCTATTTGAAGCAGCTGTCGTCATGCTGAATGTCTATAAAACGGAGCAGAGAATAGGGGTGAGAAGTCGGTTCTGTTTGAATAGCCTTGGGCTTTTCAAGGACACTCGAAGATGTCGCAGCTTATAGATTTTTAATGTTTAATATTAGAGTTCCCTGCTCTTTACAGCGGGAATGCCACTTGTACTATCCCTTTTCAGACAACTTGACTGCCTGCAAAAATGCGAGTCGCAACCCGCCAGAGAAATGTGCTACACCATTTTGAGAGCAAGCGGTTCAATGACAGTCAGGAAATGGCTATAGATCTCATCACTCACTTCCAACGGGAAATAAGGATGGGGAAAACCACATTAACAACTTGGCACACACCTCCCCTGTGCCAGCTAACAAGCAGAAGCAATTCTTATCTTGGTAATTCCAGAGTGTCTCAGTGTAACATCATTTGTCCCCCCATGAATCACTATCGATGACCAAACGCTCTCATGGCACAGGATGGAAGTCCTCAATAAGTAGGGCTTCCCCGTTTGGGGATGTTACTGGAGAGGGGGATGGGGAGGGGAGGGGGTCCCTTGGGAATGAGGAGAGAGAGAGTGCGAGAGGAGGCAGAAGGATTGTGCAGAAGGATTGGAATTGCCTGCTCTTGAAGCTAAAGTCCTTCTTCTAACTATTATTTAAGCATACGCCATTTTTTTCCATTTAGGTTTTTCAGCAGAAGAATTCTAAGGAAAAACAAAACAAAGACAGAAAAGCTGTAGCACAGAAGGGCAAAGCCCCTGCACCCAAAGAAAGACGACCAGGAGCATAGATACTTTGACTCTGGTACTGGAGGTGGAGTCCACCATGGCTCACAATGCATCTCATCCTCGACGCGTTGTGAGCACTGGTGGACAGTGTGAGCTTGTAGTTCAGATATTCTTGACGTGGAGCATACATTAGGCTTAACGTCCCTCAACAGTAGCTACATGAAGCATTTGAAATATATAGCCTATGAGGATAGTGATTGTTATCTTGAATATGAATAAACCTGGCTGTTTTTCTTTCACTATATGGTTTGGGTAATGGCTTCTGTTCGTCTACCAGAACCTTCTCCAGCGTTGGGACAGTGGACTGCTAATAACGTGTAAAGCAGAGTAACAAAATGTGGAGTAGGGGTTTGGGTAGCGAGAGTAGCATGGCATCGTCAGAGCTGAGAGCAGAGTTCTCTGGGGAACAGAAGGAAGTTGTGTTTAGAGACAGGGGAACTAGGTGAATGTAAATAACAAAAACTATTGCCTTGGGTAGGGCTGGAGTTAAGAGCAGATTGGCTTTTTTTTTGCTATTTTGTTTTAATCGATCAATTGATTAGTTCAATTAACTGTTGCACCCCTAATTGATATACTATATATATATTCTAGGTTGAAAGAGCATGTATTGACACTATAAAAACAAAAGTCTTACTTTTCTGTATAGTATCTATACAGTAACTGTATCATATCTGCGGTATTGTATGTAACCTGTAACCTTGTATTAAGGTTTGTATGTGCATGTGGACAAAGAATCTAAGAGGGCACTTTTTTATGCACAAGATTCCTCAAGTCTCTGTAATGATTCAGTCACTTTTTCACAATCATCATCAACATCATCTGCCTTGGCTGTGGATGAATGTTGTGTGACGTGGTAGAGAAAGGGACAGTCAAAACAGACTCTGCAACTCTGGAACAGAACATTTCCGTGCAACAAATTATTATTTATTAACGTAACGCCTGACACACCTATCTCTATATTTTTGTCCCCCCTCAGGTCCTCCAGTCATCGTGAGCATGAGCATCAACATAGCAAGCATCGACTCTATCTCAGAAGTAAACATGGTGAGTTTAAACTTCGGTCCTTTTATACCAGTGGT
This sequence comes from Nannobrachium achirus, assembly GCF_963921795.1. Classification (NCBI taxonomy): domain Eukaryota; kingdom Metazoa; phylum Chordata; class Actinopteri; order Myctophiformes; family Myctophidae; genus Nannobrachium; species Nannobrachium achirus. Next base: position 23,066,639 of record NC_137826.1, on the reverse strand, counting down.
TCTCAAACTATTTAATTTCAAGGAACCCCCATGAGAGTGTGCAAAATGGAACCAAATGGGCCGTGTGAGCACGGCTTGGGAAACTGTGTTTGTGTGCGTGTGTGTGTGTGTGTGTGTGTGTGTGTGTGTGTGTCAAGTACTGGGAGCTTTTGGTGGGTTTTGCGCTCCACTGCAGCAATCCATCTCCCGGGGGTCTAGCTAGTGCAAATGAAAAGGGGACAGACACCATTGTTCTCGGCCCGATGTTTCAATTTGTACAGACCTGTGAGGGTCGGTATGGAACTCGCTCAAGGAATCCTGAGGGTCCCTGGACCCCACTTTGAGAAGCAATGTTTTACAACTCCCCACAATGGCGTCCCACTAACTACTGTGTGCGTGTTTACGCGACAAAGCCATGAAGCATCCTCCTGACATATTCCCTCAATATCGTCGTTGTCGGGTGGAAACCTTGTATGTCCAAAGCCGTTTGTTTTGTATTTATCATTTTAAAAAATTATTTAAACTAGTGAAAACAGCCGATCTACAAGCACACAACGCCTCGCACCGCTAGGCGTTGTGTGCTTGTAGATCGGCTGTTTTCACTACTTTTGTGCGACGGCCTTGTATGATGAAGCTTTTAGCTTTGCGAAAAAATTCACAAATTTGAAACTTGGCGATACGAGGTTTCTGCCCGACAGTGATGATATCCTTCTAGTCTTGAATACTATACTTTGTAGTTGTACATTGGTGCAGAAATATGTTTTAAAGAAGGCAATATGGCCAGCTTCTGTGCTGTGGCATCATTCTATCTCTTAGCAGTATCTTTATTTTACTCAATGTGACAAAGTCACTCAACAACCACAGCTCACTCCACTCCCTGTATTTTCAATCGTTCTCTCTTTCTTCTGGCTGCCACCCTCTGAGTAAGTCTCTCAGTGTCTCTCTCTCCCACTGTCCCTATCAATCATTTAGCCAGGGACCCCCTGGAACCAACCTTGGGGGTCACCAGACCTCATATTGAGAACCAGTGGTGTACTTTATTCGAAGTGTGTGAGCGCGTAAAGGTGTTGGTGTTGGTTTTTCTTTGTATCATGTTTGTTTGGCTGAACACTTTATTTTTTGTAATCTTTGGGGCATTTGAGAGAGAGAGAGAGAGAGAGAGAGAGAGAGAGAGACACAGAGACAGAGAGAGAGTGTGTGTGTGTGTGTGTGTGTGTGTGTGTGTGTGTGTGTGTGTGTGTGTGTGTGTGTGTGTGTGTGTGTGTGTGTGTGTGTGTGTGTGTGTGTGTGTGTGTGTGTGTGTGTAGGGGAATGACATTTAGCAAATGGTCCGGCCAGCCTGGAATCAAACCGGGGCGAGTCTCCGATCACGGCATTACGCCCATGTGATGTGTGCCCTAACTAAGCACTTGGCTCTCCCCTTGTTTTGCTAAACAATTTGACTCAGAACTTGGAAGGTTCATGTTACAATCACACACAAAAACGTAGATTAGAAAAAGTTATTTTGCGTAAATATTTAATTTCTATTCTATTATTCATGATGCCAAAAATACAGCAAAAAATATATTCAACCAGGACACCCTTTTCATATATGGCAAGACTACAAAATGTCAGCTGCGTTCAGTCCAGTTGACTGGCCAGTCATACACAGCCAGCCTGCTCAGTGTGAGAATGTAAAAATGGACGAGTGACTCTCTTGAGTCAAATCAATACTGAAGATTTTACTGTGTATCAGCTCTCTGAGCGCTTTCTGCTGAAGCCTTGTGTTTTATGGTAGTTACATTGTTACACGTTTTAAGACAAAAAATACTCGGCAGAATTTATCATGCAAATAACGAGAACAGAACTTTCATGGAAAAAAATATACTATTAACCCAGGGGTCTTCAACAGGGGGTCCGGGACCCCTAGGGGGTCCTCAGAGTTACTACAGGGGGTCCTCCAAATCTTTGTGTGATTTTTTATTTAACCACTTGAACCCTAGCGCCCATATTCGGAGAACTTTGGCCAAAAATAGCAGATCTACAACGCCTCGCGCTGCGAGGCGATGTGAGCTTGCAGATCGTCTATTTTGGGCAAAGAGCTTCGGTGTAGAGGGGAAAAAGATTTAGTCTAAGTACAGAGTAAAAGGTCAAGTTTATTAAGTATTGACGGTTCAAGTGGTTAAATATCTGAAAACACAAATTGACATGAATCCAAAATACACTGATGATTGTGCTGTCAAACAATGAAACTATATGGAATCTATGAAAAGGTTGTGGGGGTCCCTGCTTCATCTCTCTCTCAACTAAGGGGTCCTTGGCCTGAAAACGTTGGAGACCCCTGTTTTAAGACATTGCAATTCCAAAAATAATCGTCAGAATTTATCATGCAAATAACGAGAACAGAACTGTTCTCGTTAAAAAATATATACTGTGCTAGCGGCCGTCTCTCTAAAGGTGGTGCCCTGCGCTGCTTTACCTCTTAAGCTACGAATATTATTGCATTGCTTTGGTAAAATGTTTTGTCATGTATTTCTTGAAAGTGCTTTTGTTTTGGATATTTATTACCCAACCAACCCCAGTCCATTTTGTCTTCTACTGGCTGACTCTGAGAGCAAGTTGGTTACCATGGCAACACACAGTAAATGGAGCTGCGGTGTCCTTGCTACATCACCAAAGCCAAACTTTCAGAGTTTAAGGAGAAGACGGCATCAAGTGAAGCTAGGAAGAGCATTCACAATGTTCTCCAGCATTAGCAGGGCTTCTTCTACTAGTACACCACCATGCCATTCATGAATTAACAATGAAAAAAGAAAAAAAGAAAAAGCCTTTTGGTTTTGAAAGGATCTACCATGCGTGGCCGTTTTAAAGATTGATTGAACTTGTGCACGCAGAAAACCCGAAGCCAATAGTGCAATAATTTGCATTCCTCAAAGCCATTTTTCATTATTTTCTAGACGGCCTGGCCAAGTGGGACAATGAGATGGGACAAAGAGACAGAGGTGATGTTTTGTTCTTGGGTCTATTCTCTTGATGCCGTTCTCTGATTAACTCTACTGGCGTCGAGGTTGATGGGGAAATACTTCACCAAGCCAGATCAGATCAGTCCCTAGATCTTGTCCTATTTAATGGAATGTGTTTTTTATTGCCATAGAATGTCACCGTCTGGATTTATTATTGATTCCACATTTGACCTCTGTGATCACATTACAGATGTTTTATGGGCATTACCTGGGCATCTCCATGCCAAGCCTCTACAAGCACAACAGGGCCTTTGTCTTGTGTGGAAGATAAATGCCAAGCAATCTTTAGGCCATTAAAATATGTTGTTAAAAAATATAAACATATCTGCTTATGTTACTGGACTGTTACCATGACTTACTTTAGAGAAAAAAAATGTTTTAATCGTTTATTAATTACTTTAATTAGAATGTTATATAATTAATAAAATGTCACCTTGCTACAGTATCTCCTCTGCATCTATGTTACCTCCGGTCAATTGTGATTTATTAAAGAACCGACTCAAAATTATACAATATATTGCATACAATCTGTGGTTTTTGGCAACGCTGAAATTAGCCTGAACCTTGGTTGGTTTCCCCTCCTCTTTTTTGTCTGTTTCCATACTGTTTATTTTTCTTTCTTTTTTTTATTTATAATATATTGATCTGTTGACAGCAACATGGGTACATTTGTTCATTACTTTAAATTATCTACAATAATTAAGACTGACTTAGTTGTTTATCGTGTCGTGCAGATATACAAACTCACAAAACATTGCGCTGCAATGCGCTGTGAGCTTGTAGATCTGCTATTTTCAGTGCACAACACCGCACGCAACTAGGTATAAATCAGGCATATGCGAGACATAAAAAAAAGGGAAAGAAAGTGTCTGACGAGTTTGCATGACATGCCACCGACACCAATGAGCTGAGCCGTGTTTGCAGTGAACAAGCAGCATAACCAAAGTGAATGACAACAAATAAATTGCTTTCACGCTCTCCTCTCCTTCTCCAGGACTACACTATCACAATGTATTTCCAGCAAAGTTGGCGAGATAAGCGACTGGCCTATGGCGAGCTGAACCTAAACCTGACGCTGGATAACCGCGTAGCGGACCAGCTCTGGCTCCCAGACACCTACTTCCTCAACGACAAGAAGTCCTTCCTTCACGGCGTGACAGTGAAGAACCGGATGATTCGCCTGCATCCAGATGGCACCGTCTTGTATGGGCTGAGGTGGGTGCACTTATTACTGTTGACCTGAGTCAAAGCTATAGACGTTTCTCTGGCAAATATCTACTGGAATATCGACGTGATTCCCTCGCTTGCAGTTTCCCAAACAGTGGGTCGGGACCCATTTGTGGGTCACGGACACATTTTTATGGGTCACAAGTAGTCAAAACAAGTTTTTTTTTTATCCCCAAAAAATGATTTTTCTAAATAATTTCATGAATAAAGATGAATACAAAAATCTAAGAATTTCCATAAATTAGAAAACAAATGTTTAAGAAGTAGTGAAAATAGCAGATCTACAAGCTCGCAACGTGGTGCGAAGTGACACGTTGTGTGTTTGTAGATCTGCTATTTTCAATAATTTGGGTCCCGGGCACAGTCTATTCTCTCTTTTGGGTCTCGAGTCTCGACCTGAAAGGTTTGGGAACCACTGTTATAGGGGTAGATAGATTAATAGATACCTTTATTATCCCAAGGGGGGAAATCAGTTGCCCAGAGGCAGCACAGCAGTATAAGGTTATTTACAAAGTTACAGAGAAGTAAGAAAAAGATAAAAGAAAAATAAGCACAGAGTACAGTAAAGAGCAAGGTACATCAAGAGAGGGAACAAATAATATATAAATGTATATATACATAAAGTGTCCTTAAGCACAACTATCAAAATAATACAGTGTCCAAATCAAAAAGTGACCATAGCAGTCAATGCTAGTTAGTGCAACAAGTATCTCACTGTCATGTCAAACACAAGAAAAAATACCCAAAACTACTAACACAACCTAATAGTGCAGTGTAAAAAAAGTCAGTGCGAAAAAAACAACTCGAAAGGAAAAGAAACTAGAAAGGGTGTCGCAGCCAGACGCACATGAGCACCCTCCCTGGAAGGTCCTTAGAGGTCAGAGTCAGTACAACTATAGTTCCGTCATCCTAAATTAGAAGGGTAGTCCTCCTCAATCGACCATTGTGTGTGTCATTGTACAGTTTAAGGGCAGCCGGTACAAAAGACTTTCCAAGTCTCTCGCATCTCCGTCCTGGGTAGACAAAACAAAGAGGGGTGTTTTGAGATGCTTGTGTTTACCACATCTACTCTTTAAAGGTGCAATCCGTAACTTCCTTCAATTAATGAAACATTTTGTTATGGAGTGTGATACAATGACTATCACATCTGTAGTGGTTGGAGGTGGCCTGCCCTTCCAGTGAGACCCTGGTACAGTAGGACACCTACTCATTGATAAGTAGTACTGGCCGAAACTCAAGCGCAGTATCTCCCCGTGTTGGGGATTGCCTCTCGGCTGAGCAGTAGAAATGTCGCCTCTCCTGTGGGAGACCTGGATTCAATTCCTGGTTATGACATAAAGGTTATGAATTGCAGCTTTAATTCGAAAACGATGAATCACATTTACAAAAATGTAGGCTACATTTCTATATTGTGTTCTAATCTGTGTCACTGCCTAATTCTGACTCAGTCGGTAGTGTTGGACTTTCCCTTTCCCTCTTTAAAAGCTATAAAGAATATAAAGTTTCAAAAGATCCTATCGATAACGCCCCTTCATTGTCCCTTTTTCTCCCCCCATATAAGGCTCTCTCTCCCTTCTGAAATGCTACAAGATAGGAGTGATATTAAGGATAGATTTTGGGTCATACTGGGGCTTTGTTGAAGGCTGTGCAACGACATTGGATTTAATGACGCTTGAGGCGGAGGGGGCAGCTAAGTGTCACTTAAACACTACAAAAACAAAGGAGCAGCCGAGAGTGTATGTATGTGTGTACTAGTGTACGTCAAATAAATCAGGACCAAAAGAAATAAAGAGGTACTGTAGCATTCACAACTAAGAAACGGATGGTAGCTGCTAGGAAACAAATCCTCGCTCAAGCAAGGTTATCAAGATATAGTAAGCACGTTTTATTGCTTTTGTTTTACTTTGTCGTGGAGTTTTTGTTTTTCCGGCTGAGCAGCTTTGTTTATCACCTTTTAATAAACAATGAGTACTGTCCACTTCACTTTAACATCATCCAAAGCTAGGCTGTGTGTTTCACCCAAACTGTTCTTTTTGTTGCATTTCTGAGCCAATAATCTGATGACTGGTGGAAAGATGATAATGTCTCCGACCCCTTTTCGACTGCAGCTTTAGCACCACACCACACCACACCACACCACACCACACAAAAAATATAGACATTTTCCATTGCACAAAAGTACCGCTATCGGTAAGAAACAATTATAATAATTACAATTAATATTATAATACACTATAAAGTATAAATGTATTACTATGATAATTATAATACATTATAATAGATTATAATAGTGGTTATAACACAATAGAATCTATTATCATGTATTACAACTATATCCTGGTGGTCTAAATGAAAAGTCAGTGAGTGATCAGTCATTATGAAGTGTTTGGTCCTGTTTGGCCTAGCTCAGACCTACTCTAGATTGGATACTTTTTAGTACCACATTTAGTACCGCTTTCACACCACTCTACCCAGGTCCTTGTAGTGGAAAACCTGGCACAAGTGGGTGGTGTGGTGTGGTGTGGAGTGGTGTGGTGTTGGGCCAGTGGAAAAGGGGCTAAGTCCAGTGGCGTCAGTTCAGCAAAAGTATGGCAAAGATGAGTCCTCATGCGCACTTCTACGGTTTCTTGGGCTGGATATGGCAGCCTAGAACGTTGTTCAAGTGCAGCTAAACTTGGCATGTTGGTAAACGTGCCACGATAAACAATAATGCATTGCACCTGTGCAGCTGACCTGCAGAACCTGGGGAGTGTGGAGAATATAATTATAATACCTTGTTAAAGTGACCATTTTGTAAAATCTTGCATTTGTAGTTATTTTACTGTATTTTAACAACATAATAACCAGAACAGATAGACAAAGAGACATTCAAGGATTTATATTTAAAAGTAACTTTTACTTCCCCCCCTAGACCAAGGGTATGGCAGCTGCATACCCCTGCCATACCCAATTGACGATAGTTGAGAGTTTGAGTCTCAATTGAGTCTCCTATTGACCTATGACCCGGTCATCAAATTATTGGCTCAGAAATGCGACAACATTTCTCCATGAATTTGAGGCTTGCTGGGATGTGCAACTGATAGAAAATAAGTAGGCCTACCTTTTTGGGTGAACTATTCCTTTAACCCTCAAATACCTGGAACGTGCCCAAGTCGCGTTAGATTTTAACCACTTTAACCATTATTTTATGCTTTAACTATTGAAAAATAGCAGATATACAAGCTCACAGCGCGGCACCGAGTTGTAGATCTGCTATTTTTGAAAAATCCTGAAAATGTGTGCAAGTCTTTGAATATCTTTGACCCAATCTTTGACCCGACTTCTAAATCTTTCCTCTAAATCACTTGTTAAAGATTTTGGGCCGCAGACCACCATCTCAAAATATGTTGTTCCAGGGACCCCCCAGAAGCAGAGATTTGAGTTACAAAAGTTTGCTTTGAAAAATATATATTGAAAAATGTGCACACTCTTTCACGATTAAAAATAAAATAGCAGATCTACAAGCTTGCAGCTTGTGAGCTTGTATATCTGCTATTTTTCAATAGTTAAAGGAATAAATAATTCTAGGCCTAAATGGTAGCCGCCCGGATTCAAACACACCTACCGCCCTTCCAAAGGGGAATCCCCTCTCAGCCAAGGGGGGCATCACCCACCCCTACACCTGCCCCCCCCCCCCCCCCCCCCCCTCTCAGCCAAGGGGGGCATCACCCACCCCTACACCTGCCCCCCCCCCCATGTCATAATAAGCCAAATATAAAGCAGTGGTAGCCTAGCAACTCCCTTCTGATGTCTCTCAGTGATAGGGAGCCTTGTTAAGCTACTTTAAAGTTTAGTCTGTACAAGGGTTGCCTTTTACATTTTGTCTGAAAAGATGTGTGTGGCAAATAATGTAGTGAATGGTGATGCTGTCGTCTCCCAGCATGAATCAATAGCAACCCTGTCCTGCACTCGCACTAGAGGAGCTAGTTAAGACAGCACAGTGTTCAGATTCATGCATCCCTTGTTATTCCTGCATTAGAACTGCAGACACATTCCCCTGAACATTATGCAGTCGATATTGTAACAAAAAAAAAAAGAAAAAGAAAACTAACGCATTTCAACCAGCTACTACAGCACTGTTTGCAACTGCTGATGGTTGAAACGAGAGCAAAAACTTGTTTTCGTTTCCAAAACCTTCCGTTTGGAGACAGAGAGGCAAGGGCTCTGCAAGAGTTCAGCAAAAAAAGAAAAAAAAAGGGGGGAGTTACTCCAATGTCTAACACAGTACAGCAGAACAGAGCACAGCGTGGGTGAGCACATGCTTGTGCAGCAGAATAGCTCATTGTCATCACAAATAATGAGTACATGGCTCCGACACATTTTGGGGACCCGGTCTGCTTTATTAGACCATTTTGTCTTCCAATTAGCCTACCGTCCAGCACTTCCCTCACAAACACCATCAGGAATGCACAGTATATTTGCTCTCCATGAAGGAAAATCCTTCATAAATGCCCTTGAGCTCAATAATAGGCATGTTGCTTGGCTGCATTTGTTATTTTATTTGTGAATGCATACTGTGCTTTTTACTTAATTAAACACACCGTTCCTGACCAGCAACCGTTTCAAACCGCATACAAAGGCAACAAGGTGGTGTAATGTAATTGTGATTTTTCTGTCAGTTATAATTCTGCAAAGCTGCTTTGGATTTGTTTGGTGCATCGATGTAGCTCTGAAATACCGTAATACTGTATAGGCCTACTGGACTGAGGCAGCCTTTGTAACCTTGAATAAGGCGGGATCAATACTTCAACTCAAAATATAAAACGTGGCTGTAACAAGAGAAGCTTCGTAACATTCCTGTACATTAACAAAAACACAAACTTCACATCCTCTCCCCCCCCCCCAACCAACCCGTGACAGAGAGATGATGGGTTGGAAATTAATCATTCTGTTTCATTTACACAAGAGGACAGAATCTGCGTAGATGTTGGTGTGATGAGCACATGCCAGCCGGTGTGAACAGCGCAAATGTAATTACTCAAATGTGCTGCACCAGTAAATATCTCCGTTAAACGCCAAAAAGTCCTACTCGCATAATTTGTAGCCAGCGCTGTTTTCCTGGGCATGTGGATATACTGAAATTGAATTTGCTGTTATACATGCATCATTCATAAAGCCACAGTACCTGCCAGAAATGCATTTCCAGGAAACCGCAATGAAACGGCAATGAAAACGCTCAACCAGAAAATCTCATACACCGGCACAGGACAGAGATTGATCCAACTAAAATAAAATAAAGTCCAACGCATTTGCTCCCCAAGAATATTTAAATCATAATCAAAAACACTGTCATCCTGAGATTTTTTACCTGCCTCAACACAATTTTCATTTTCATTCCACTCATCTGTCTGGTTTAACATTCATATGTCTGTCTTTACAGTGATTTAGAAAGAACGGGCTTGGAAATAACTTCTATATTGCTCGACTTTATTTAACAACATGCCGAGTGCCGACCCTGCATGAATCGTTTTCAGGTAAAAAAAATGCTTTTACCATTTTTAACCTGAAGACGATCCATTTTTAACCTGAAGACGAATATTGTTTAATGGAGCAATACAGAAGTGAGTTGCCAGTCATTTCTTTCTAAATGATTTAACTGTTTGGCTATTTTTTTTGCATGCAACGCCGTATGACTTCAGCCTTGCTTCACTGATCACATTTTGGTTGTAGACGCCCCCATCCAGAGAGACTGACTCTGAGCGAGAAGGTCGGGGGTTCAGTCAGTGCCTTGTTGAAAGGATGCTTCAACAGGGCATGGCATGGCTAAAGTGGTCTATCCATTGATCCATCTATCATTCATCTATAATTCTCTCATAATGGGTACAAAAGGTCGTTCATTTATCTGTTTAAAGGCACATTGGGGATACATTAATACTATTATGTGAAATAGGTCTGACCAGCCATTCTTACCTGGTGGCTGTAAACGTTTTGCCTCTAGACAGATATTTAACAGCATCTTGCTGAACTCGGCTGGGAGCGGATCCAAACCCTTCACTGTTCTCTTCTTCTTTCGTATATCACCGTCCAACGCAGTGTCGTGTAGCCACACCCTTGTCTCTTGACTGTCTGCCAGACACTCATTGTCTCATCGGAGTTTTCTGTCTGTCTGCGTATGAAAGGCAGAGTAGAAGAAGTTCCTGCCCCCTCTAACCAGCCGAGCACTGCTGAGTGCAGGGGATCTGTAAGCAGGGGCTTCACACCAAATTCTGGGCCCTGGGTACAAGGATTCACTGCGGGCCCCCCATGAATGTTAACTATTGAAAAATAGCAGATATACAAGCTCACAGCGCAGCACCGAGTGCCGCGCTGTGAGCTTGTAGATCTGCTATTTTTGAAAAATCTTGAAAATGTGTGGAAGAAACCTATGTCAAGGACCCCCAAGATTATATGTATTTGGCCACGGACTCCGATCTCAAAATATTTAGTTCCAGGGACCCCCAGAAGCAAAATTTGAGTTAGAAATGTTCGCTTAAAAAATACATCTATTCAAAGATTTTTACACATTTTCACAACTTTTCAAAAATAGCAGATCTACAAGCTCGCAGCGCGGCACTCGGTGCCGCGCTGTGAGCTTGTATATCTGCTATTTTTCAATAGATAAAGTTATTAGGGCCCCTCCACCTTGGGCCCCAGTAACTCACTTTCCTACCCCTTGTGACGCCCCTGTCTGTAACCTTTGGTTCCTAGAGGTTTATCATAATGGCCATGCAGCATGCCAAGACGGATGCCCTGCTCTTACAAAGTTATGGGATCAAACCCATTTAGACAGCCGTGTCACGTATTGTGCATTTGGCCTCTCTCTTGTCCTTTCACCCCATACCTCTCCAATTTTCACAGTAGAGGAGTAATGCCTTAAAACCTTTTAAAAGTCAGGTTACCAAATGTATAACACTCCATCTTATTGTCTCCGCTAGGGCATTCACGAATAGTGATTTTTAGTATTCAAATTATTCGAACCTCAAAGTATTCGAATAGTCGAATATTTGACAAGACTGGCCAAACTGTCAAATATTAAGTAAGAAATAGGCAAACATTGTGAAAATAGTTCAAATATGTTTATTTTGGGGGTCACAGCCTAAAAAGGTTTGAGAACCCCTGGTATAGAGAATTAACAAATTCATCTACCAGGGGCATTGACAACTCATTCTTATGACTTCCTATCTAGCCAAGCTTTATAAACTATATATTTCTTAAAGAAAAAAAAGAATATTCTTCGGTGAACAACGTCGAATAGTGACTTTGATATTCGAATATTTGAATATTTGGTGAATGCCCTAGTCTCCGCCAGGCTGAAGGCCCGTCAGTTTGTCTGTGTGTCCGACGGCTGTCCGCCTGTGTGTCCATCCGTCTGTGTGCAACTAATCCCCGCACCGTTGGCACGATCAACATGAAACTGTGCTCACACACATTCCCTGGCCAGAGATGAACTTCTGCCCCCAATATTGCAGATTTTTTTACATCACATTTCTTATATCACTCCAATAGATTTTGTCCAAACATCACAGCAATTGGTACATGTTATCTTTATAGTCATGTGATCAAGACAGATCTGTCCGATTTTTCATATTCCATCCTGATTGGTTATGATCTTCTACCACCTGGCCTGGCGGAGACCTGTGCTACGAGGAGCACATTTTTCTAGTTGTCATATCGTCGTTGTCGGGTGAAAAGCTTGTATCTCCAAAACCTTTCGTTTTGTATTTATCATTTAAAAATGATTCAAACTAGTTAAAACAGCCGATCTACAAGCACACAACGGCGTTGTGTGCTTGTAGATCTGCTGTTTTCACTACTTTTGTGCGACGGCCTTGTATGATGAAGCAGGGCTTTACTTTGCGAAAGAACGTACACATTTGAAACTTGGAGATACGAGGTTTCCACCCGACAACAACGATATACTTTGTCATTGACTGTCTCTGCTCTCTCTCTCTCTCTCTCTCTCTCTCCCTCTCATTTTATTTCTATTTTAGAATAACGACTACAGCTGCTTGCATGATGGATCTGAGGAGATACCCTCTGGATGAGCAGAACTGCACTCTGGAAATCGAAAGCTGTGAGTCTACACGATGCAAACTATGCTTCATTCTCCTTGCTTCACCCACGAACTTGACCCACACGACCCCATCCCGTTTAGCTAGAAGATGAGTTCTGAGGCATCTGGATGTAAATGTCAGACCATGTCAGTTATTGGCTTGGCTTTTATTAGTTGTATCAGAATAAACGTTGCTGCCCATCCGGTGGCAGAGTTCTCAGACACCGAAATCAAGAACCTTCATTCCTGTGCTTCCCTCACATAGTCTTCCATTCAGTCGTTGTTCTCTGTCATAAATATACAAACAAATGACAGACTCTGGCCTCTTCCCCGTCAAATGTATACAGTAAATATGCAAAATTGTGTCATTGTACTTTGGTATGGTGTTTTTCACAAAACAATTTCAACGTGTTGAGAGAGAACACTGGGTTAGTCCGAATCAGAATGAACTTTATTAGCATATCACGTGATTGCAGGTGTAAAAGACTGTGTGAAATTCTCTTTTGTGCAAGAACAGTTACAATAGGGAAGAGAGAATATAAATAGAGAAGAACGGACAGAACAAGGCAATAACAGTAAGTCACGTTCAAGACCAATATACTGTATACCAGGGGTCTTCAACAGGGGGTCCGGGACCCCTAGGGGGTCCTCAGAGTTACTACAGGGGGTCCTCCAAATCTTCCAATCCTTTTTATATTGTCCATATTCTGAGAACTGTAGCCAAAAATAGCAGATCTACAAGCTCACAAACGATCGGCTATTTTCGTCAAAGAGGTTTGGTGTAGAGGGGAAAAAGAGCAGACTAAGTACAGATAAAAGGTCAAGTTTATTAGGTAATGACGGCTCAAGTGAAAACACAAATTGACATGAATCCAAAATACACTGATGACAAACGATGAAACTATATGGAATCTATGAAAAGGTTTTGGGGGTCCCTGCTTCATCTCTCTCTCAAGTAAGGGGTCCTTGGCCTGAAAACGTTTAAGACCCCTGCTGTATATAGTATGGTGCATGATGAAAATGTGCAATGGATAGATGGCACTACAGAAGGCAGAAAACTTCTTGTGTAGGTGGAAAATGAACCCTCAATTGTGTCAAACATGACATTCCCAAGAGTAAAGAAATGTGTAAACAACACTTTCACTTCTGGGGCTCTGTAGAAAATAGGGGTCTATTTCTGATCAATGCAAGATTTATGTCTCAGCAATGTCAAAGGAACCGTGTGTCACTCAGTGTCACCAAGATCATTTAAAACAACCATTTGTTGAATTTATCGGCATCTTGGCTGGTTTCTCCCATTTGTTACACATGTGTTAAATGTGAAGCCAATGACAGCACTGACAAATGCAGGTAAAATTGAAAGTGCCTGCTGATGTGTATTGATCAGTGTCCCCCCTTAGCCTGACAGATGGACGGAGCGACCCCTGTACCTTTCAACACCTCAGGCTAAATCTAATTTGGGGACAGTGGTGGGGGAAATTACTCACATTTCTTAAGTAAAAGTATCAATACTGCAATGTAGAAATACTCTGTTAGAAGTAAAAGTCTGGTGATCCAAATTTACTTGAGTAAAAGTACAAAAGTATTGCCATCAAAATATACTTAAAGTACCAAAAGTCGTATTTTAAATAATTGCAGTGGGGTAAAAGTTCAATATATTACTCAACAGAATGTAATTCTGATTAACTCCTCTTTTACATATCAAATTACTACAGCACAGTTTAAGCATGTGCAGCATTCTTTTCCTTTACGTTTCTGTATATCGTCGATGTCATATTTCAAATCACATCATTTGAACAGCACATTTAACAATTATCACACATATTTTATGCACTTTTATAGCTTATGATATGATGGTATTGGAAGCTAATGAATATCTGACAACCCTGTTAAGGGCTTTAATTTAGATGAATGATGTTCAGACAGGCATATAGTATGCTTTAGTGTAATAATATATGTGTGTGTGTGTGTGTGTGTGTGTGTGTGTGTGCGCGCGCGCGCGCGTGCGCGCGTGTGCGTGCGTGCGTGTGCATGATTATTTCATTGACCACCCCACAAGTCAACATAGTTGTTCAATATACCAGATAGTTTTTGCTGTTGCATTCATGATGAAACACTCATTACCCTTGGGGCACCAATAGGGAATGAAATATGGATATGCTGCGAGTTAAGATTCAGAAGAATATCTGCTGTTTTTTCAATTATGCTGAAGGAATACATAAGGGAATATTTCTCATTAGATATCAAATTGATTGATTAGGGACCGTGCCAGCTGTGTTTCATGGACAAAGTCACATTTGCTTATAAGTTGTGGGAAAGATTCACAGGGAATGAATCCTGGTCCGTTCCTGGATGTTGCATGTTCTGGGGCTAGAACAAGACTATTAGAATGTGAAATATACCAACGCCTCAGAGACGGTGAAATGCTGCGCTGCACAATCATGTATAAAGTAGCTTATTGACATAAATCTTCTGCTGAGGTCACACTTAATTGTAATGCCAGTTTTATTGCACCTCCCTAAGAGTGTACAGGGAAATAACACCAAGTGACACATGTTAATGAATATTCATGCGGAACTTTGTCGCAATGTATGCTGTGATACACTGAGCTACCGAATAACTTGGGACAGCAGTGCATGTGCTGCAGAACAGCATTCATTTAACATCATTGCCTAGAATGTCTTTTCACGGTGTGGCCAAAGGCCAAGCAATCTAGAACAGTCGTTCTCGACCTTTTTTAAATTCAACGATCCCCATATATACTTTTTTCCCCCCCTTTTTTCTGTGATCGCACTGTACATGTTCAGTGTTCATTTAAATCTGAAAATGGAACCACAAGTCTGTGAGCTTGTAGATCTGCTATTTTTCAATAGCTAAAGTGTAAAAGAATTAAGGCCCCTCCACCTTGGGCCCTAGTAACCCAGTCCTACTCCCCCCCCCCCCCTTGAGACACCCCTGCATTTGGTTCCCTACTATCAATCATTTAGCTGGGGACCTACGGGAACCCCCTCAAGGGGTCAAACAGGCTTTTCATTATGCGGTTAGTAAAACAGAAATGTCCCTGGTAGGACATGAAAGTTACAGATTGCAGCTTTAAGCATAAAGATCACCATTTCCATTTGGCCAAATGAGGACATGCACACAGCCAGCCAGTCTGATCACAACTGAACGCGGCATAGGGATTTGTGCAGCTTCATTCACAAATTGTGCACATAACTTACTATTGTTAGTTCAAGAACACTGGACATGAAGACTTGTTCATATAAATGATGAGAGTGGGCAGTCATCTACCCTTATTATTTCAGTGTTCATGTAACTCACAGTGTAAAAGGCAAGGAACAAGTACAAACCAAACACAATTCACACAGCAATGTAACCCAATACACGTGTATATAAAAAATCACACCCGTGTGAACTGAGCGGTGGTTTACCCACCAACCCCCCCCCCCCCCCCCCCTCCCCCCTTCCCCTCGGGCCGCAAAAGTCTAGAGTTCAGGCCGCTTTTTTTGAAAAAAAAAGTTTTGAAAAAACTCGGGCGTGCTCAAACAACAGTAATAACTGCGTATTACCTTACTGTACTTTACTGTACTGTATACTGTGCCTAACTGTACTGTATACTGTACTCTACTGTACCTAACTGTACTGTACTGTACATATTCTGTGTTCTATATCTATGAATTCTATGTGTTCTATATCTATGAATTCTATGTGTTCTAGATCTATGAATTCTGTCACCTCCCCCCCCGCCCCCAGGCTAGTCTCAACAGCACCCTCTTACCCACCAACCCCCCCCCCCCCCCCTCCCTGTGTGTGTGCGTGTGTGTGCCTGGCCTGGCCTGGCCTGAAAACAGCGCCCCTCCCTTAACATGTGTGGTCAAAAAAGGTACTGTAGGCTACATACAGACACACACGCACACACACGCGCATGCATACACACACGGCCACGTATAGGAGACGGTGTGACCACCGCTCAAAAAAAAGCCTGATACAACAATGCCTGCACTATCAGGAGAAGGATCATAGGAGGACATCAAAACAACATCAGAAGTATAAATAGAATGACTCTGGGGTGTGAACGTCCACTCTCTCTGGGCAATGAATGAATTTCATCAAAGTCACAGACATACTGTATGTTAGAAATATAAGAATCAAAGTGACTCGCAAACAAAACAAAAAGCAGTGATAGGCAGGACACAGGGAGAGAACAAGACAAGCAAGGGATCTAGAATCTAAGAAGAAAGCAAATTGATGTGCTACACAAACATGCCTTGAGTAAAGAGAAAGGTAGGTCACATTAGACAGCATCAAAGTTAGGTAGGTGGTGTGATTAAAGTTCCAGGCGTGGTAGCATCATTTCCTGCTTGCTAATTTAATAATAGACCAATAATGTCAGATGGAGCTGTGCTGCCTTACACTTAATTTATACTCTGTAGAAGAACCGTGATGCTAGCCAAAAAGGACAGATTTTCAGACTGCCTATAATATCAGCTAGCTTGAAAAGCTGTTATTTTTGGCAAGTAACATGATCGTACTATCGAGTATAAATTGAGCCTCAAGCCAATATGATGCTTAAAGGTGCTATAGACAACATTGTTGCACTCCACTCAATTAAACACCTCTGTTGCAGATGCACAACAGGTTAACTACACGTAACACGCCGTAAGGGTGAGAAACGACGGTCAGGTCGCAATGAAACAACAGAGCTTCTGGCACCGCACAGAGAGACAGACACAGAGACGCACACACAAACAGACGTACAATTAGCGACACGCCACAGACCCATGTGAGTGAGCCGATCAGCGACACAGCACAGACACTGCCTTGATTAGCGTGACACACTCACTCACTGTTCACAGTCAATACTTTTTTCTGTCGAAAAGCAATACATCGTTATTCCGCAACTTTTTAAAAGCTTTGTGGGTGCATTCTTTTCTTTGTATTATTTGTCAACATAAAAATGTTATCGCCTTATATGACCTTTAACACATCGGACGCCCACGTGGTTTTGACGTCTTAATTTGCTGGTGCAACGCGTCATTTTACCTACCGGCGAGAGTACTGGCGAGAAAAGTAATCTGAGTAAATGTAATCCGAGTATGTCCTGTTTATTTCGCGAAAATCGTTTCTTTCAGTCAGGACCGTTTTTTATCATTTCTAAGCCACAGTGTTTGTGTTACGGCATGTAGAAGAGGCTGCCGTTTTGAGAAAAAAATGAAAAAAGGAAGAGAATCCGGAGAAAACAGCATTTTTGTGCAGTCGCTAAACAGGAAGTCAACGAGACACACAGCACGTCCGGGTGACGTAATTGCATGTTGGGAAAGGGAGTTTGTTTCATCACCGCGGTAGCCAAGTGCAGTAGCTACAGTACAGTATAGTTTACTGTACAACGCGTCAAACGCGTCGTGGGCCTCCAGCGACATCAAAGAAATTGACTTGTAGACACTACGTGGGCATCCGATGTGTTAAAGATGGGGTGCCATCCCCCTCTAAAACATGATTATGAGCTATTATGATTATACTAGGAGGAAGATTTATTTCCAACAAGGTGTACAGAAAGAGTTAAAATTAGGTTCTTACGTGGCCACATCCACCAGTGCATTAAGTATGCCTGGTTGTCATGGTGGGTGGTGACCCAGCTGAAGTTAGCCACACCCACAGTGTTGGGTGAATGGTAAAAGGGGAGGGGTTGATTCTATGATGTAATTGTATCTGTGTTTTTGGACCGGCACTTTTGACCCACAAGGTGGCAGCCTCCAGGAAAAAACCCAAATACAAAGGGAATACATAATTGACCACACCAGGGGTCTAATGAATTACTGACAGCCTCCTAGACACATGAAAAACAGAAAAAGTACAAATCTTTGGCACCGCCTCTTTAAGTGACACCTACTGTATATCTAAGGCCAAGGATGTAATGCAACTCAGACGTTTGAGGTGGCACCAGACATAAACATGTCCTCCACATTGATTGATGGCATAGATGGCAGATCTACATGAAAGGGAATAAGTCACATCCATGGCAGAGTTATGGCATTTACAGAAGGATCTGAAAGGAGAAACAAGGCGAGGGGAGTTTCTATATTCTATAATAATTCATTGTGAAGGAATATAGGTGGAGATGGGTTTCATTATTATTCAAAGCAAGTTCTGAGGGGGCTGTTCTGGGCTGGTGCCATATTCCACCGATGAGACCATGTGGAAGTGTCATGGCTTTGTTGGTTCTTAAAGTGGGGTCCAGGAACCCTCTGGCTTCATTGAGGGGGTTAAAATGTCCCCTTACAGATCTGTAAAGTTATGGGGGTCCTTGAAATTAAAAGGTTTGAGAACCAATGGCCTAATTCAACAACATCTGTGGTAGGAGATGCACTCTTAATGTCATCTGCTCTCACCAAAACCCTTTTGGCTGTAAACTTTGTTTACACTGCTGATGCTAAATATCACAGTGCTGTCGTGTGCCTAAAATAAACATGTTTTCCTCGTGCGACAGCATACGGCTAAGTATAAACCAGGAAGTGTACTCCTTGGGGCGCGGATCTCCGCCAGGCCAGGTTTCCTAACTCAGGGTTGTGTCAGTCATTGGGTGCCTGCGGCCATCAGGACTCAAGGAAGAGTTTGTATGACAAATGATGCAGGGGAAATGTTTTTCTTTTTCTTCCCGACTCTACAAACTCCGGTTCAAGAGTTAAGGCCCTGATGCATACAACGTGTCAGGTTGTCTCTGAGCCAAATGAGGACATGCACACAAGCAGCCAGTCTGATCTCCACTGAACACCGCATAGGGATTTGTGCAGCTTCATTCACAAATTGTGCTCATAGTAACTTTGTAATTGTTTCAAGAAGACTTGAAACAAGAGACTGGACATGAAAAACCGCCCCATCCGTTTCTACCTGCTGGAGAAGATAATGCTCCGCCTTGGTATGAGGAGTTCTAGACAGAGTTCTGCGAAGGTGAAGAGAAAGACTGAGTTATGTGTGTTCACAGGTCTCAGAAAGTCCTTCTCGCAAGCCGCTTAGAACAGTGGCATAATTAATTAGGTTTTCGATTTATACTCTTATTAGTAAGTACTAAGTACGTGAAGTCAGCACAGTTGCCAATGCAGGACATGATTGTGATTCATATTGCATTAGCTAATTCAGTGGTGTCCTCTTGATTTTGTTGTTTTCTGTTCTTTGTTTTACGAGCACAAATGCTTATGGTTTGTAGATTTTCTTTTATCTGCTTATCATGGTAATTCATTTTTCAGGAGGTACTTTATCAGGGGTTACTTCATCTGCAAGTCAAGTCGGCTTGGTATTAATCGAAATAAAATAAAAAACCCTGAAAAGCAGAGTTAATTACTTTATGATTTCACATTTTAGCTTTTATCACTTTGCATTTATCTATTAACCTAAGGTGAAACATTAAGTGATCTTTCCTTCCTTCCTTCCTCTACCCCGGACACAGATGGGTATACAACCGATGACATTGTGTTCTTCTGGCAAGGAGGAGACAACGCCGTGACGGGGGTAGACAAGTTGGAGCTCCCTCAGTTCTCCATCGTAGGCATCCGTCTGGTGTCCAGAGAAGTCAGATTTACCACAGGTAAGACCTTCAGCAATAACAAATCCCTGCTAGCTTTTTAGGTGTCCTTGCGCAAAGCTCACTCTCCACTCCAAATCGGTACGGTGGGGCCGCTGTTCATCAAGTTTGTAGAATGGACCCACTTGTCCAGAGTATGACATTGATTTATTGTACTGGGCGGCTCCTAGGTGAAGACATACCTATCTGTATCAGTGCAAAGCCAAGAAAATACCGTACACACACATTTGTAGTAGTAGGAATCACATTTTATTGGACTATTGGAATCACATTTGAATGTACAGTAGGTGTAACTCACATCTTTCATTTAAGTGTAATTTATTTGGAAAATGGGGGACACCATTCATCTGGGGTGTATTTGTGTGTTGCCGTTTATTCATCACAGCCTTGGTAAAATATGTATGCTGAAGTATTGATTCATCAGAAGATTTACAGGACCCTGGAGATGATTGTATCATTTGTCACCGTGTGTTGCTCATAGGACATAGGCTTTTAGATTAAAACCACAGTCCTTATCTTAAGCCCTCTTTTCCATTTTGATGAATTGGTCGTACAAAGTCCTTACATAGAGCATAGGTTGTTTCCAGGGCTGTAAATTTCTCAGTGTAGCGGAGGCTGTGAGAGTCAGCCTGCTCCATACATAAAGCTTTTTGCATCAGCAACTTATTGTTGTGGTCGGTTTGAATTAAGCACATCCACTCGACTAATTAATGTTGTACCACAAATGGCTGCCGTCTTTTCTCTGTGAAATGCACAATGGGACGACTTACTGTACCCATATATAATTTTTGCTCACTCATGTAATGCGAAAGGCTGGGGTTCCAATTACGCCCCTTTTTGAAAATGCCCTTTTGCTAATGTTTAGAGGACAGGGAATGTGTTAAAGAAAAGCAGCGTGGCTCTCTATGACAATTCTCAGAGGGGCGCTGGAGCTGCCTGCTGAGATAGGGGGTTGCAGAAAAATCTGCCGTGTTTGCGACTTTCTGCCATGTTTTAATTGGAATCGAACTTGTCCCTGGAAAGGAATCCATCGCTTTGGGGAAATTAAGTGCTCCATCTGAACAAATGGAGAAATGACTACCCTTGTGCGTTGTCAGAGTGCAGACTTTGGAACTCTTTAAGTTGTGCCAATATCACCCCCCCCCCCCCCCTTGTCTTTCCCTTTCTCATTTTCACTTATGCTTTCCCTACCTTGCTCCTCTCCTTCTTTTCTTAAACAATCCGTCGCTCCTGTTTATCATTCCCATCCTCTCCACTCGTTTCCAGGTTCGTACCCTAGGCTGTCGCTGAGTTTCAGGATTAAGAGGAACATCGGCTATTTCATCCTGCAGACATATATGCCCTCCATCCTGATCACCATCCTCTCTTGGGTTTCCTTCTGGATCAATTACGATGCGTCTGCAGCCCGGGTGGCCCTGGGTAAGAGCCTTCACCATTGCACCCGGGGAATGCAGTGAGCACGGTTGCTGTATCCAGGGACGTGCTGGGCTTCAGCCCGGGGAAAAAGAGTTGTAGAGGCCCCTCATTGCGCGCTATAGAGAGAGATCTCTCTCTATAGCGCTGCTGCTACTCAAAGATTTGCCATTTTCAGATCATGACAAGTGACAAGCCAGTGGGCCAATTACATGAGTTATATTTCGTCGTTGTCGGGTGGAAACCTTGTACGTCCAAAGCCGTTTGTTTTGTATTTATCATTTTAAAAATGATTTAAACTAGTGAAAACAGCCGATCTACAAGCACACAACGCCTCGCACCGCGAGGCGTTGTGTGCTTGTAGATCTGCTGTTTTCACTACTTTTGTGCAACGGCCTTGTATGATGAAGCAGGGCTTTGCTTCGCGAAAAAAGGTATAAAATGGAACGAAGGCCGACATTTTATTTTAATTTTTTTCCTAATGGCCGGCCTGGACCGGCCGGGAATGAACCGGCCGTTCGGGAGTTGTCCCGCTTTTCCCAATGGCCAGCACGTCCCTGACCCGGTGAATGCAGTGAGCACGGTTGCTGTATCAATGAAATGTACTGTATGTATGTATGCACCACAGGAGCTTGCGCGCTGAAAGCTCCAGTGATGTAGTATGACTGTAAATGCATACAAAATGTCTTGTTTCCCTTACTGCCCTAATGAAAACAGCCTGCCAAATATGAAAAATAACTCAGCTGTATTGTATATAATTATTTTTACATGGTTAGACACTAACCATGTTATTATTATACCATATGGGGATGATTTCATGCCTACGGTGCATGCAAAGTTTTTACAACGTGGCTTTTATAGGGGACGAGTCGTTTAGAAGATGGTCTGTGTGTGTGTGTGTGTGCGTGCGCGAATGTGCTTGTTCTGGTGGTTAGCGAGGCGTGCATGTGTGTGTCTCTCAAACCACTGGAATGATCAGCGCCAAATATCTTGTGCACACTGCCAGTAGGCCAAGGATGTAAATACAACTGAACCGAATTATGTTTCACATATTTTTCATATTTTGTGAGTATTTTTGTGAATATTTTTCATAGGGAAGCTGGTGTTATGAGAAGCTTCCCTGATTGGCCAACCCGACCCAGAGGCTACACTGGGGGTCTTCAACGTTTTCAGGCCAAGGACCCCTTAGTTGAGAGAGATGAAGCAGGGACCCCCACAACCCATAGATAGCATATAGTGTCATTGTTTGACAGCACAATCATCAGTGTATTTTAGATTCATGTCAATTTGTTTTCGGATATTTTACCACTTGAAACGTCAATACTTAAAAAACCTGACATTTCACTACGTACTTAGACTTAGACTCTTTTTCTCCTTTACACCAAACCTCTTTGCCGAAAATAGCCGATCTACAAGCTCACTACGCAATCTACAAGCTCACAACTCGCACTGCGAGGCATTGTGAGCTTGTAGATCTGCTATTTTTGGCTACAGTTCTCAGAATATGGACGCTAGGGTTCAAGTGGCTAATATAAAAAAGGAGAACAAAAAAGCTTCTATTACACAAAGATTTGGAGGACCCCCTGTAGTAACTCTGAGGACCCCTTAGGGTCTCCCGGACCCCTTGTTGAAGACCCCTGGGCTATACAGTTAGCCGTGACCGAGCTTTGTGTCATGTTTGTGCTGTGCCAGCAGTGCCACCAATTTAAGTGGTAGTGTGCACATTAGAACTCCATTTGAAATCCAAATATGATGATCTCCGTCTCCAGATTTGATTGATCGGTCGGCGGTCGCATGGTAGTAGGAACTAGGGCATTCACGAATAGTGATTTTTAGTATTCAAATTATTCGACCTGAAAGTATTCGAATATTCGACAGGACTGGCCAAACTGTCAAATATTAAGTAAGCAAGAGGCGAACATTGTGTGAGCATGTAGATCTGCTATTTTCACAATATTTATCTGCGGAACCAAGTCACATTAAATGTAATACCTACAATTCCAAGTGCTTGCCAGGGTGGGGGTCCCCGGTTCAAATATGTTTATTTTGGGGTCCCGGACTAAAAAGGTTTGAGAACCCCAGGTATTAACAGATTCATCCACCAGAGGCATTGACAACTCATTCTTATGACTTCCTATCAGCAAAGCTTTATAAACTATATCTTTTTTAAAGAGAAAACAATACAAAAATTAAAATAAGCGAATATTCGACTTCGTTGAACAACGTCGAATAGTGACTTTGATATTCGAATATTCGAATTTGGTGAATGCCCTAGTAGGAACTGGATACTCAGGTACGCAGGTAATCTGACAAAAAGTACTAAAAGTACCAAGGCTATTGCATAAAGCCACTTTGACTCCACTGAGGTGCAAATTCCATTGATTAATATGCATTGCAGAGGGCTGAATTGAGTAACTACTGTAAACGTCCTATCATTCATTTGAACTTGGCTACAAGTCATGGGTCACTGGAGGGGTTTGGGCCTTTGGGGTGACCTTCCCACAGTTACCTTGCCAACAGTGTTTCGGCTGCCTATTCTCTCCGACACCATATGTTCCCTCTGGATTTAGTATGAACTCTAGAAATGTCACTATCAAAACACTTCAACTTTGAAATATTTTCAGATCCATAACTCTTCAGAAGCAAGCATGCAAATGACGACTAAGTAAAATGTTAAGGAGGCATTGGGGAGGGGGGGGGGGTCTTTTACAAAAATGATATGTGCTAATTTCATTTTTCTGTACATTTAATTTAACTAAAGGTCAAATGTTTTACAATTTTCTGACTATGTGGCGTATCATTAATTGTTTCTTTGTGTGTGCGTGTGTGTGTGTGTGCACATGTGTGTGTGTGTGTGGGTGCGTGTGTGTGTGTGTGCGCCCGCGTGCGTGCGTGTGTGTGTGTGTGTGTGTGTGTGTGTGTGCGTGCGTGGCATTGCGCATGTGTGTGTGCCATACTAGGTGTGACAACGGTGCTCACCATGACTACAATTAACACCCACCTTAGGGAGACTCTCCCAAAGATCCCGTATGTGAAAGCCATCGACGTCTACCTCATGGGCTGTTTTGTGTTTGTGTTCCTGGCCCTGCTTGAATATGCCTTTGTAAATTACGTGTTCTTTGGCCGGGGCCCCCAGCAGCAGAAGAAAATCAATGAGCGGTTGAACAAAGCTAACAACGAGCGCCCGCGATACGAGGAGAAACGCCTGAGGGAACAGGTTTGCATCTTCATCCTCTGCCTCCTCTTTCTGCTCCTCCTCATGTGTCAATCAGAGTTCAAGTATAAAACAACCATCTTTTTTTTTCTCTCCCCCATATCTGATTCCTATAGCTAAAGTCAATTCTATTCAAACACCGACAACACGCATTCCCCAAAGTAATCTGCCAGGAAGCATACAGTCCAAATATCGTCACTGTCGGCAGAAACCTTGTATCTCCCAAGTTTCAAATGTGTTTTTTCGTAAGGTAAAGCCCTGCTTCACCACACAAGACTAGTCGCACAAAACTAGTGAAAATAGCAGATCTACAAGATTCAATGTGAGGCGTTGTGTGCCTTGTAGGATCAGCTATTTTCACTATTTTAAATCATTTTTTAAAATGATAAATACAAAACGAACAGTTTTGGACATACAAGGTTTCCACACGACAACAGCGATATGCATTCACCAGCCATCATCCATTGCTTCTCCCCCAAGCACTGACTCTGCTTTCTATAGAGCATAGCCCTTTTCCATTGAGATAGTGATTCATCTAGCTCAGCAGCAGTGGTGTAAACATTCTCATTTCCTATTTAGGTTGTTGTCTACGTTTATGCTCGTGGGCTTGATTCATTCTTGCTCTGCTACCTTGCTGTTGAACATGTATTTTCCGGCTTTCATCTAAATTGGACAGTCAAAAATAACAAAGGCGGTGGCAGAAAGCATTGAAAATATTCAGCGGTGGATGCTAAACCGGCTAGACTGAATGAAGCCCCTTGGTTTTTGTGTGTGTGATGTATAAAATAATATTATGCTTATTTGAAGTTGTTCCTGTTAACAGTTGATGTGTTATGCATTCTGTAATTCTTTCGAAAATGTGCTTACTTGCCAGTAATTTTTTTATAGGCGTTTTAATGTTCTCTTCATTTTTTCTTTCACATTGCAAGGACTCCATTTCCGTGCCGTTTCAAACCAACACCTTCAGGTCATTTACACAGCGGAGAAATCTGTATCTCGAGGAACAAAGAAAAGTTGGGGTACATGTATTTGGAACTCATATGAGCTGTAGGACAGCTGGTCAAAATGACATCAGATTATAGAGGATGTTCAAGTAATTTATCAGTTTATTACCAGTGGAACATCAGTGATAGATTAGCTAGCACTTTGAAAAAAGCAAATGTGTGTAACTATTTGGAAATATTTTATGCATGCAAAGAAAAGAAAATGTCATTTCATATCATCACTGCATTGTGCTTTAGCTTTATAACCACTATTCTGGGCATGTCATGATAAGGGGATATTATTATTTTTTAAATAGAACATTTGATGTAAATATGAAGAAAAAAAAACATTCTGTGAAACAGCAGATCCACAAGCTCACGACGTGTCGCGTCGCGATACATTGTGAGCTTGTAGATCTACTATACCAGTGGTTCTCAAAGTGCATTTCAGGGACTCTTTGGGTTTCCTTCATGGGGGTCTAAATTGACCCTTGCAAGTCTGTAACTTTGACAGTGTACGAATGGAACCAAATGGATTTTTATTCCATTTGTACACTGTCAAAGTTAAGGGGAGACCTTCAGAATTCAAAGTTTGAGAACCACTGTACTATACAATTTAACTGTTTAAAGCTTTTGGGGAAGGGGTTCAGCAGTATTGGGATTTGGGGAGGCTGGTTGGGGTTATAATGCAGCGGCACGTTTCAGCCAGAGCCTGACACCCCCACCCCCTCTCTGTCTCTAGGTGGATGCCTACGGGAACATCCTCCTCACCACGTTGGAGATGAACAACGAGGTGATGCCATCCGACGTGGGGAGCAGCGTCAGTGACTCTCGGAATTCGGTCATGTCCTTTGACAGCTCCGGGGTCCAATTCAGGAAGCCAATGGCGCCACGGGACGGCTTCGGCCACCACTCGCTGGACCGCGGCGGCGCCGCCATGCGGAGCCGGGCCAACTGCCGGCTACGGCGCCGCTCGTCCAAGCTCAAGTTGAAAATCCCAAACCTGGCTGATGTCAGCACCATTGACAAGTGGTCCCGGGTCCTTTTCCCCATCGTCTTTGGATTTTTCAACCTAATCTACTGGTTGTACTATGTCAATTGATGTGCATCCCACAAGGAATCATGGGCCATATTTTGAGAGCACATTGAATTGGCTTTGATACAGTCGCAAAATATGTATACACATATACGAGTTGAAGATATGTATATGCATATTTCTATATATTATATTTATATATATACACACGCACACACACACACAAACACACACACACACACACACACATACACGTGAAATCTGAAGGACCTTTCTGCTGTACAAAGTATTAATAGGATGACTTGAATGTTTGAGAATAATTGTGAGAGAGAAGAATTTCAAGGCTTTTTGAGTTCCTTTTTCCTCCTGAAACCAACACACGAAACCAACCCGACTGACAGACACACACACACACACACAAAAAAAAAACACGCAAACATACATACATACATCCGACCCACAACCAGGGGTTTTTGGAACTAAAGACTGCATGATATTTTTGCTAAAAAAAAGAAAAAAAAAAGAAAAGGAAAAAAAGAAAAACTGAAAACAAAAGGATAGTGAAAGCTCATGAGAAAGAAAAGAAAAAGATGTCTCAGAGTCCCATTGACTTTTTATTGATACTTATTGTAATCAAAAGAAGAAAAAAAAACGCAACTCATGAAAATCAGTGGTGGCTTGTCTGTTCAGGCATCAAGGTTGAGTGAGAGACCCTCCATCAGCCCCTCCTCCTTCCAAACGACCCCACCCACCCCCCATTGCCCATGAATACCATGCACGGATTTCTGCATTTCTACCCTCTGTACAGCAGAAACCTATAGTTTTTTGGGGGGGATTATGTGTTGTTCCTTGGCTCCCCCTTTCCCCCCTCTCTTCTTCTTTAAAGTGAATGGATATCATTCTACTCTAGCAGACATCAGCTCTGGCCTGAATGGACTTCTTTCTCCTTCTCCTCTTGTTCGACGGCCTCACCTTGCGGATGACGGGATTTTAGACCGCTGCATTCCTAAAAAACCCAGAGTCAACGCAAAACTTCTGTTTTGTTTTGTTTCTTTTTTTTTTGTTTCTTTCTTTTTGCGCCTTCTCTTAAGTTGTTTTAGAAACCGGTCCTTGGGGGGGTGGGCGGGTGTGTGTTCGGGGGGTGTTTTTTCATTATGGTAAAAAAAATAATAATAATACAAAAATGCTGATTATTGTAGATTTGATTTTGTCTTGAAAATACTGTGATTTCAGAGAGTGTCAGATCATGTTCTAGCGCTAGGGCATTACTAGATAAAGAGTTCAAAGTTCAAAGGTAAGCATTACTCATTTTTGATTGTTTGAAGAAGAAAAGAAATGACATATTCTGTACATTTTTATCATTCAGTATTCTCATGGGCATAGTTTGAAAGTATACCTGTAATGTTTTATTCCATCCTAGTGATTCACATTGCTCTTTCAATGCAGTATTCATTGACATCATGTCCTGCTTTATGTCTAAGGAAAAAGATGGTGGTGGTGTTGGGGGGGGGGGGGGGGGGGGTACGCCAGTGAGTGAATTAAAATGATCTCCATAGTAAAGATGTTTGTACATTCAGAAAGAGTCAACACATTTAGTATCAGCCCACAGTTTGACCAGTTGTCATCCAGTATAGGCTATATCATTTGCCACATAGTATATAATTATCGGTTGTCATACAGTATCATACAGTATATAGCATCAGTTATCATACAGTAAGTATATATAGTTAACGTCCTGGTAAAGCGTTTATCACTCTGGGAATCTTGGGAGTTCATATTGTGAACCCGCCGCGATGGGGAAGTGTCTTAAAATTCACTAAATTAATTTACAGCTCAAGTCAGGAACCATGGTAGAATAAAGGAGGAAGAAGTGGTCGACCTTTCATACTCTTCAACTTAAATCATAATCCCACCATCGTTTCTGCCTTTGAGGTCGAGATCCCCAAAGATCAGGAATATCAGTGTAATCAGGACAAATGGGTGATCCAGTAAGCCTGGGGAACAAAACATGATATGTGATAAATAGCCATGAATTTGAAATGATAACCAAAAGGCCTATATCCATACTATATCCATAAAAGATTCTGTTTCGCTCTTCCGGACCCTGCTTTTTCCAGTGCTCAGGTTCATTCACAAATAAATTGTGCTTTGTGTGGCTGATACCCTGTAGGACCTTGTGTTTTGTAACTTATTACAGGGTATGAGTTCAAGCTAGATTTCATCATCATGTTTCTATGGGTTCACGCAGACATGCATCCGATGGGTTTTCCTGTTGAAACCATCTCACCTACCGGAGATTTCAACAAATGAAATGAAATGCCCCCTACAGCACAAGATATTTGAGTTGCCATTGTTTAATCTTAGCATAATGGTTGTGGATTAAAAAAAACAGTTCAGCTCATGTTATAATGAAATGGTACAGAGCAAATGTTGAAAGAATACCCGAGATGGGTAATATAGACCGTTTTGGCATACAGTACATCCTAGGGGAGGTAAGAGGAAATGATAAAACTAATTTAAACTTGGTTGCATGAACCTTTCGCACAACAAAAGTTATGCTAATCTTTTCACTGAATGAAGTGTCGACGCGTTTCGAGTTGTGTGACAATTGTGAAATACTCATATATGTGGGGCTAGCGTGCTGAAAACAGCAGATCTACAAGCTCACAACATGTCTCGCGCACATTGTGAGCTTGTAGTTCTATAAACCAGACTTTACATTGAATTCACACCAGCAGCTTCGAGCGTTGAATGTTTACAGTGAGAACATTCACAAAATGCAATAAATTGGTTGTGTCCCAGATTATGAGTGACAGCCTGTCACCGGTGCGTGCGTGTGTGTGTGTGTGTGTCTGGTACAGAGTTGAAGAAACGGACGGCTAGGGCTGTCACAATTATTACATAATCGTCTAATCGCAATTATTTGACATAATTGTGATTATTTTTCATAATCGTCATAATTGTTTACATGTTGAAAAGTTTTCATATATATTTTTTGAATAAAAAATAGTGGAAATAGCCGATCTACAAGCTCACAACGCGTCGCATCGCGACGCGTTGTGAGCTTGTAGATCGGCTATTTCCACTGTCAATGTTCTTTTTAAAGTATAACGTTGTCAAATAGGTCAGTAATTTCTTTGTATATTTAGGTTATATGTCATATCTACCACGTGCAACTTCAAAGCCTACAAGCCAAACAGAAATGTAATTGTCAACGACAAAAACACAATTAAATCGTTAATCGCAATTATTTGCGAGACAATTAATCGTCATGTAACATGTCATAATCGTGACAGCCCTACGGACGGTATGGAAATAGCAAAACAACACTGCTGGTGTGAATTCCGTGTTATAGAGCTCTTCCTTTGTACGGTAGGGCTGAAGAACTCCCCATCCAGATCACTCAGAGGGACTTCTCCTGTGTTCTTCAGATGGGTCCTGCTCTGGACAGGCATATAGAGAAGACCTGCTGGGTGCTTGAAGCTCTGAAACAGCCTTCCATTGAACCACTGGGTCACAGAGCAGAAAGGAAGAGTCTGGCACATTGTAATAGGAACACAGTATGGGGCAGGGATGTAGTAGAGGGCAGGTGGAAGGAAGAGAAATACGGTAGCTGTGTACAATGAAAAAAAGGCATATTATAGGTACTAATAAATACTTATCAAAGGAAAGTTTGCATCCTATAGATAGTAGGGCATTCACCAAATATTCGAATATTCAAATATCAAAGTCACTATTCGACGTTGTTCACCAAAGTCGAATATTCTCTTTTTTTTTCTCTCTTTAGAAAGTATAGTTTATAAAGCTTGGCTAGATAGAAAGTCATAAGAATGAGTTGTCAATGCCTTTTTCGGCTGTGACCCCCAAAATAAACATATTTGAACTGGGGACCCCCACCCTGACAAGCACTTGGAATTGTAGGTATTAATGTGACTCGGTTCCACAAATAAATCTTGTGAAAATAGCTGATCTACATGCTCACAACGCCGTTGCGAGGCGTTGTGAGCATGTATATTCGACAATTCTAATACTTTGAGGTCGAATAATTCGAATACTAAAAATCACTATTCGTGAATGCCCTAATAGATAGACAGAACGACAGACAGACCGACACGTCATCTTATGTTCTGCCTGTTAGATCTCTCAAGTGCTCCCAGCCAGCCATAAGGTCATAATGAATATACAATCCTCATGCAGTGATCAATCTTGTTTTTTAAGAACATACAGTAGATTTGCTGTTTGAGGAGAGAAAGTGAATTATGATAAATAAACTAATTCGGCCACCAGACATGATCAGAAATCCACCTATAGTTGCTTACATCCTCACAAACCTGGCTAAAACGTTTCAAAAGAGATGACCATTGGATCTGTCAAATATAGGTTTTTATAAGGTGCTATCTGGAAGTGAGCCGTGGTTGAACTGCGGACATGGAATTGTGACAGCAGTGCATGGATCACGTATCCCTTGATGTGAATCTGGTTGGAGTATTGTGAATGGTTTCAACATGGAAGCCACGATGCATCATACAGATCGGATGAATATAGTAAATCAACATGCCTGTAAACAGCTATCACGACGAGATAAACAGAGCTACGGCAATTCTCATTCCTGGGTGAACTTTTGTCAGCAGATTAGATATCACAAGCTAGACTTCACCGTCTGTTAGATTTGGAACTTGTATTTATTATTATTATTATTTTTATTTATTTTTCATTTAATTTTTCCTGCAGTCAGAAGAAGAACAGATGTTGATTAATTTCCCTCGGATAGCTACCATACTAAAACCATACTGTGGTTTAAAGAATGGCTCATGATCTTGGTGGATAATTAGCAGGTCTGAATCAGGGACATATAAAGCACTTTTTAGTGCATTTCAATCATCCATTCATTCATCCGTTCATTCTTTCAATTAATGTATTCTACTTCTATTGTAACATAGGTATTTTTTTGGTGGATAAACAAACGTCATTATATATATATTAAAAAAAAGTGTGATATGTTTTTATAATGAATGTTTTGGTTGAGATTTTGTCCAAAGACCAAAACAGCTTGTCAAACTGTTTAAAAGGCAATATGGTGGATCTCATAGGTATTCAAAGTTGTCACACTAAGCCAGGCTATATGAGGCCAGTCAGATGATCCAATCTTTTGTTTCCAGTGCAAAAACAGCACATACTGTACGGTTTGTAAAAAAGAAAAAAGAAAAAACATGATGAATAACACAACCCTAAGTGTTCTTTGAGGAAAAGCGGTGGAATTGGTTTGACCAGAACGAGGCCTATCCCATCTGTTCTGTCTGTGAGTCACTAAAATGCACTAACATTTTGTAACACTGCTTAAATGTAACCGTGAAGTTTTACATTTCTTATTCAGGGTTAGTTTCCTCCCAGAAATCACTTTCCACGACACACACACACACACACATACCTAGGTATGCATTTTTCTTTAAATTACTTGATTTCATTTTTCTTTTGTCCCTCCAAACAAAGTGCAAGCACATTCACATGGAGAAACATGCAACTAGTCCTTTGCATGCTTGCGGTAAATACAGTATACAATGATTCATCTCACTAGGAACACGTACTACATGCTTTTTGGTCAGGAAATTGGCACATTCACCCCAAAAGCTGTGAGGATTTTATGTTCTATGCTTTTACTTTAGAATATTTCAGCTTATATCAGAGTGAAATCTTTTTTTCTTTTGTGTGGGTTTTTGACACAATTATGTTCAAGGAGTAATCGAGGAGGGGAAAAAAACTGTTGAACTGATTTCAATGTGAATTTTCTTGCCTCTAGTGTATATGTGTAATTACATGTGAATTGTACTGTAAATATGATATCTTTCACTTAATATTTCTTAATGCATGAACAAAAAAAAACATGGCAGTTCGTAAATACCAGCTAGCCTCACTGCTAACGGCATGGACAGCTTTCTCTAGCATTGGCATAATTCTGCAAACGAAACCGGAAAAAAAAGAGAAAAAAAAAGAAAAAGAAAAGAAACACAAAATATACATGGTATGAACAAAGCAACGGAAATGCCGTCACAAAGCACTCTCACAGTGAGGTTCACAGGGGCTGTTGTACACAATAAAATCCTGTGTTCGCTTTAACTCAGAGTGTTCAAATGGAGCCAAATGGAGCCGCAAGGGTCATTTTTTTGGTTCCATTTGCACACGCTCTAGGTTAAATGAGCACTGATGACGTTACTGTGTGGCTGTGCAAGCTGCCTTTCTCTGCACTGCTCCTGTAGTTCACGCACACCCTAGAGGGCCAAGCTGACAGTGGTAGGGGAAAAGTACTCAAATGTTTTACTTAGGTAAAAGTATCAATACTGCAATGTAGAAATACTACTGTTACAAGTAAAAGTCTGGAATTCAAAATGTACCTGAATAAAAGTACAAAAGTATTGGCATCAAAATGTACTTAAAGTACCAAAAGTAAAAGTAGACTACTCCTTAAGCAGAATGTCCCGAAAATAGCAGATTTACAAGCTCACAATGAAAATAGCAGATTTACAAGCTCACGGTGAAAATGGCAGATTTACATGCTCACAATGTAAATAGCAGATTTACAAGCTCACAATGAGCTTGTAGATCATCTGTTTTCAATGGCCGTAGGGTTGAAATGGTCAATGTATGTTTTGTAATAATAATCTAAATCTACAAAGTAACCAGTAAGTAAAGTTTTCAAATAATTGTAGTGCAGTAAAAGTACAATATTGGCCTCTGAGATGTAGTGGAGTAGAAGTAAAAGTACAGAAAATGTTAAATACTCAAGTAAAGTAAAAATGCCTCATAATTGTACAGTACTTGAGTACAGTACTTGAGTAAATGTGCTTAGTTACTTTACACCACTGCAAGCTAGCACCAGTCACTCATTTCACAAGAATTCCTCAAGATCTAGGGGTAGAACTAGAATGATTATGTTCCAGAAAGAGAATGTCATTTGCACAGGGCAAATGACGTGCATTTGAATGTTTTAAATCCCACAATAAATAACAATATCACACCCTTCACAGGCATCAGATGAGAAGCCATCAGTGGGCTTGTGTCATCCGATGCCATTTACCACCATATTTAAAGCAGTAAATATTGTATCTTTTTGTGTTCTGAATTTCACTTGGCTATGGAATTGTAGAAACCAGTTCTGTCCATCAAAAGCAAGATGTAGGACATGTAAATTGTGTTCTGAATGACTTGAAATTAGCTCTAGGACGCCAAATTGTCATTGTGTACAAATCCTTTGGGATCTTTGCCTTCATAGAACTGTTCCTTGTCCCTGACCAAACCAAAGACTAGAAGCTATAGTACCATGTAGTCCCAATAGTATAGAGATTATATATATCCATGACTAGCATGGTCTTATCAGCACTATAGGCCTACTACCTTTCTAAGGAAGTAGTCAATGACATGGCACACTTGATCTACACTGGCGAATCATGGTAGCTCAAAGAGCAATTTGGAATTTGCAGAAAACGCCATGTCAGATCTCTTTTTTTATTGAAATAGTACTGTGAAGGAAGAGCGAGAGAGAGAGAGAAAGAAGGGTGCAGGATCACATGTAACAAAGGTGCCAAGTTATTATATTATTATACTATAGTATTCAGAAACATAAAAAGCTTCAGAAACATAAAAAACAACCAAGTGTGGAAAAACAGAAAGATATATGCGGTTCAATCAAACAATCAGAACATTGAAGGAGCAATAAAGCAAAATTTAAGAAATGTTATATGGTCAATTAAAATACATCATTTGTGTCTTGCAGTGCCAAACATTTAACAGTTCTGCTGCTGGTACCAAAAACTGTGGATAGGCAAAGGAAAGTCAACAACCACTATATGAAATAACACTATTTTCCTCTATTACAACCCTCTAGTTAAGAAACCTTGGTGTAGGCAGCGACATCCTGGACTTCAGTTCCCATCAATGATGTTTATATATCAGTCTAGTGATCTGTTAGGTATCAATAACACTGAACCAGTTCAGATGACTTGCAACCAAAAACAGGACAGAGCTCACCGTCTCCTTCACTGTTGGGAAGCGCTTTGTTGTCGGCATTTCCGGTATTTTGTACATACCTTGTAGGTTTTGTTTTGCATGACCTGAGTTTCAAAAGGTTTATTTTCCTATTTTTCTATTCCACAAACGTTCATCCAGTCTCATCACCACAGCCATGGTAAAGAAAGTTCCAGTGTTTACATGCTCAAATTGCACTTGTTTTACAGTCGAGCTCAATAAATATAAATTGAATTAATTTGTACGTTTAGGAGGGGGAAAAGACATGTAGGATGTTCAACTTATGATTCATTTGGATCATGAATATTATGTAAAAAAAAGTGTGTTACAGTAAATCACGCAATTTGGAATAGATGCACCAAGTGCATGCTGTAGAGTTATCAGGTTAAGCATAAAGCATCAACATCAGTCGCCCTTCAACTACAAACAAATAAATACAAAATAAAGGATGCCCCTGCTTGATTTATGTTCCGTCATACGACAATGTCACATGATATGATATGATGAAAGCTCACAGTGGATGCAACACATTGTAATCTTGTAGATCGGCTACTTTTGTATATGACGGTGTATAAATTCAGTAGCATCTGAACGTAAGCCATTAGATAGCACACTGAGTGGGGGTTCCCTGCATTTTACTCTTCAATAAGTTGCCTCTGGTTAGGTGGTTAGGGTCTGTTGTCGCATACCACATGATAACTGTGACAAGCTGTGCTGATTCCCAGTTCCCTGTACATGGGTATAATATACAGTATAATATACAGTATACCTCCCTCTCTAAGAGCCTTCAAACAGAGAGAATAATGCTCGCTAAACTAGTCGATAAGAATATTATTTGATATTTAACCAATTGGCAAAAAAAAAAAAAAAGTAACAAACAATTTTATTTTTCCAAAATGAAGTTACTTTATTCATTTATATGTTCATTTCTAATTTGATGTATTTGTTGCATTTGTTTCGAATTGTTCTTATTATTACTGTTGTAGTTTTATCATGAGAAGGAAATATGTAATCCATCTGACATACAGGCACTGGAAGAAGAAATGCATTTGGTTTTTTGTACTGTAATCGTTTTGTTCACATCGGGCGCTATTTGATTCAGTTGTTTAATAAGCCGTTTGATTTCATTTGGAGTATCATCAGTACTCATGAAATCAGCATTTTGTGTGGTATGAAGTTGTATTATAATTTTTTTGTCGGTGCAAATTAATGTTATAGTGTCAATCAGCTTTTTTAGGTGTTTGAACAAAAAAGTTTTTTTTCTTTCTTTCGTTTGTTTTCTTTTTGTTTAGTTTCTTTTTTACAAATACAAGGTGTTCAAGTATGTGGTAAAAAGGGTTATCATTCAAACAACAGACTTTTTACAAAATAAAGGCTTATACAGTAACGAATGCTGATGTCTTTTCATTTGCCCTTTGTGGACTAATATACCACACCTTCTCATTTCAATAACTCATTATTACATTCTTCACATATTAGTCCCCAAAAGGTAAATAGCACCATATGTGGCAAACTAAGAAGATCAAGTCAGGTATTTCCCCATTACAATTCCACATTGTCCAGAGCATCTCGGTGTCTTACTTTTTATAAGGACTGTTGGATATGAGAACAGTCCAACAAACGAAAATGTAAGTACAAACAAGAGTGTCTTCTTTTAATTTGATTACAAAACATTGCGCGATTATGAAAATACCTCCTTTCGTACCCTATTTCCTGAATAAAGACGCAAAGTGACTCCTGCTGAAACGTGTAGTATTTGCCCCAGGGGCAAGGTATATCAAACTCTACTGTGAATTCTATACATTACCAAATACCAGAACATGAACACATATCACAAGTACAAATTAAGTTTAAGTCATCTGTTGGAATTCTTCTGGTGCTGTCCACTGAAAAACATGTTTTCCAAATCTGCTTGCTTCATAGGGATGTGAATATTATTTGTGAACATATTCAACAAATGTATGTCAACATCACATTGACTGCCAAGAACCTTGTTTTGGGGAGAAGTAGTTGCAGAAGAATGCTTTAATGAGCTTTAAAATGTTTCCCCTTCTGGAATGAATCAGTCGTCTTTATGTTATAGCCTAAGCTTATGGTTCCGTCAACCAGGGGAGAGGGAACGCTGTTGACAAACTCATTTAGTTTCAAAACACATTAACTTCAACAAGTCTCTTGGTAGCCAGACGATTAGATAGATATCTGACGTCAGTGGCACTACTATTGAAAAGTCCTCAAGGACAAGATAAAAACAAATGTATGACAGACATATGGATCGACCAATCACAATGTCAACAGGTCTGACCACGTGAGACTTCCCTCAGATCATTCGTGACATGTGACTATGTTTGGCTTCACTAAAGCTTCAAAGGTATGCACTATGCAGTATGTCTCCTTACATGGTGAGACATTTACAAATTCTGAAAACAGAAGTTACTTTATTTGAGTAACTTCTGACTTACTGTAAATCCCACACTCCAGACAACAATTAAGCATATAATCTGCAATGAGTTGTGACCAGTTCTGGGTTTGCACTTTTTTGAAGTTTTGGACAAAGTAACAAATATATTAGAAAGTGTTTTTGACTGGTGTCCTGAAGCTTTGTGCGGACCTGGTATTGCATGTGGAAACATTATGGGTTTTATAGTAAAAAATAATAATAATGCAGACCCAGCCAGCCTAGAATGGGTCTTCTGGAAATGTAAAATTTTGTTACTTAGATCCCTGCTCTCAGCTCCAATAAGTATCCAGTGCATGACGATACCGATGCTGCGCCTACACTTTAAACTCAATAGAGTGCAATATCTCAACCAATAATTTGCACACTGAACACCAAATGCAGCGAGATCAAGGGTAATGGGACGGGTTATCATGGAGGCTTAAATGGCCACCTCAGCAGTTCAGAAACTGCATTGTACTGACAACTGAAGATTAATGGGATGACAACCCTTCTGGCTTGAAATGGTCCACTCAGCAGTTAAGAAACGTATTGTACTATGATCTAAAGCTAAACGGCCAGCTGACCCTGCTGACAGAACCCTATAGCCTTATAACCTAAACTCTTGACTACCAGCCTTCTGGTAGTATGAATAAACATCTGAGGTACTCAACTTGCACGGGGAATACAGCACAAGCTTTCCAGTCTTGCCGTTCAGCCACAGCACCAGTCTAAATGCACCTAAACGCATCTATTCACAACCGTGGCCATGTCGTCGTACATGAACAGATGTGCCATTAATTGCTTCGTTTTTTTTTCTTCTTGTCAGCAGTCATTAAAAGACTACTGAACATACCCCTGTTTAACTCTGACTTAACACAAATGTACAGTGATGTATGTTTGAATTTTGTCCGTAAATAAATATTTTCTATGGCATAAAATAGGGACGCCAGGTTGAAAGTGGATAAATGACGTGTTTGATTAGTGGCATAGTTCCTATACTAGCTAGGTTTCTCTAGTACAGGGGTCTTCAACGTTTTCAGGCCAAAGACCCCTTAGTTGAGAGAGAGATGAAGCAGGGACCCCAACAACCCATAGATACCATATAGTTTCATCGTTTGACGGCACAATCATCAGTGTATTTTGGATTCATGTCAATTTGTTTTCAGATATTTAACCACTTGAACCATCAATACTTAATAAACTTGACATTTCACTCTGTACTTAGTCTGCTCCTTTTCCCCTCTACCCAAAACCTCTTTGGTTGCGAGGTGCGGTGCGAGGCGTTGTGAGCTTGTAGATCGGCTATTTTCGGCTAAAGTTCTCCTCGGAATAGGGATGCGAGGGTTCAAGTTGTCAATTAAAAAAAAAAAAAAATCTATCACAAAGATTTGGAGGACCCCCTGTAGTAACTCTGAGGACCCGCTATGGGTCCCGGACCCCCTGTGGAAGACCCCTGCTCTAGTATTAAAATGCAACGATAACAATGTTGACGAAAAAGGGTTAATGGTGCGCGTTACATAGCTCAATGAAGTCTAAATTCTACGCAAAATGATTCGCATATATTGTAAAAGCTGCTGAAATCAATGAAAAACACTGGCTTCCTCCCCAAGACCAAAATAAACCAGGCTTTTGCTCTGGAAAGTGGCCGGCAGTAATGTCACGTATACGCCGTGAGTGGTCGTAAATGGACTTAACATGACCAACCGTATGATCCGTTAAGCGCCTTCCTTTTCATACAGTATGCCTCAGCTACCCCGAGTCCTGTGGCCATAAGAAACCAGTGTACTGGAGCTCAACAGGTGCGAAACACTGGCAGAGATGGAGGTTTGTCTCCCACTGGGGCCAGCCGTGGTACACATGTTTGCATTCATACAGTAAGTGCTTTCATAAGTGATGTGACATGCCCCGCATGCCTTCCTTCCCACTAGAACAGTCCTTCCCAAACAGTGGGTCGGGACCTATATTTGGGTTGCGCACCCATTTTTATGGGCCGCGCAAGTAAATATGCCCTTATTTGGTTTCCTTTTTTTATTTATTATTCAATTTTTCACTTAATCTTTATTTTGTCACATGCACACATTCACAGGGTCAACATTTACATCATTTTCATTATCATACTACAGTCCTTTTCAATCCTTCGTGGTGTCATTCTTCCGGGTTGTGTATTCAATCCATTTCTCCCATTTTTCAAGAAACAACTCTTCCTGTATCCTGAGTCTATGTGTAAATCTCTCCATTATATACATCTCCTCCACAATGCACAGCCGCTGCTCACAAGTACTATACCACAATCTAGTTTTTGCTTTTTTGCTGGCTGCTAGTAGCACCTTGACCAGATAATGTTGTCTCCATGTGCGTTTTCCTGCTGTGTCAAGTCTCCTAAATATAATACCACACTTGACCAGATAATGTTGTCTCCATGTGCGTTTTCCTGCTGTGTCAAGTCTCCTAAATATAATACCACACTTAAAGAATTTTAATAGAAAGAAAAAAAAATCTCTTTTTACGTGTCGAGCTAAAACGTTTAGTAACCACTGCACTAGATACCTTGTGTTGGAGCATGGTCTATGCCTGCACCCCACCAAACCCCCTTGGAGTCACCCTGAAGGCCAATTTATACATTATCGTACACTCCCCAAAAATAGACAATCCACAAGCTCACAACGTGTCACTGTAACGTGTTGTGAGCTTGTGGATCTGCTATTTTCGGTAGGTGGCACGGTCATATGGTGGATCATAAATTAGGCATAACATGCACCAATTCAGTAATACATCTCTTGCTATTTACTCCCCTTGTATAGAGACAACATGATGCATAGAATGTATTATCCTAATGGGCAAAACATTGATTTCTGTTCATTTTGCTCTCAATCGCTGCAGGTAGGCTCCACCACTCTAGGCTATGTTAATGAGTGTATTGACCTCAAGATGATTGAAGTATATAATTGACCTCTCCAGCGCTTTTAAGTCATGTAATCTCAAGGTATCAAAGTAATTCACCACAACTGTTTATATCACTAACTGACCTTCAACTTCTTAGAAATAAAGGTTTACGTTGACGAAGGGATATGGGTGATATGATTTCAAATCAATATCATGATTATTTCAAACTTTTGCCTCGATTCTGATTGATGAAAGGATTAAAAACAAATAGCAGCAACAAACTCACAACGTAATGTGACGTGTTGTGAGCTTGTTGATGTTTCTTTCTTCTTCTCCATGAGAAACAACTCTTCCTGTATCCTGAGTCTGTGTGTAAATCATTGTACAAACCATTGTACAACGAAGTAACATAATACAGGGCTGACTTGATTCATCAGACTATTTGATTCATGATAGTGAGGATAGATTGTCAGTCTGCACTGTCTGACATCTTTTAACTGTTGTGTTTAATAAAATAAGTCTAAACACTGACATACACGCCTCTTGGCGGGGGCTTCCATCACCACTCTTCCCGCTTCCTTTTCATGGGAAGGCACTCACTGGATTGGAGTGCATAGTTCTGTTAAGAAGAAGATGGATGCAGTGCTACTAGTGAAGTAGCTCGCTTGAAATGTGCCCTCCATTTCCGTGTTCCATTGTCAGCAGACTCAGCACTCCATATAAAAAGCATCAAATATTGAACGCGTGCATTAATAACATGGGTCAGAAATTGATGGCTGCTCCTCTGTGGAGAATAAATAAATAAATAAGAAATTGGTCAAAAAGAAAAAAAGCATTAGTTGGTTTAGCTTCCTGGCTTGTTTTTTTTTCTCTTTTGCTGTACTTTCTGCCACAGGGTCTCCCCCCCCCCCCAACTGCCTCAACTGAAGCTAACTGCACGGCACTGCACTCTTTCTGTACACAAAAACATGTTTTTAATGTGGGATAATAATCCCACAATTCATATTTAAACATGACAATACAATACACCCAGGATCAATACACTGGCCAGTAGGAACTATGCCACTAATCCGACATATCATTTGACCATTTTCAACCTGCAGGTGTCCCTACTAGTTTGGGCATTTCATTAGGCCTATATGCAAACTTTATTGACAATAAAGTAGCAGCTCTCCAAGCACACAATGCATAGCGGGCACTTTGAGAGCTTCCTCAAGGAAACATACTTAGTTACTGCTCTACCACTGATATCAGAGAGGAGATAGTAATTACTTTACTCTAAACCTGGTATCTGAATGTCTTCTGCAGGGGTTCTTCAGTTGTGAGATTTGTTTCAGATGTAGGCTTTCCTCTTCAGTTAGGCCATTTTGTAAGTATGAACATCTATTTTCTATGATCAAGGGTTCTTGTATTGTGTGTGTGTGTGTGTGTGTGTGTGTGTGTGTGTGTGTGTGTGTGTGTGTGTGTGTGTGTGTGTGTGTGTGTGTGTGTGTGTGCGTGTGCGCGTGCGTGCGTGCGTGCGTAGTGAGGGGGAGGCAGGAAGAGGTGAAGAGGAGTGGAAACATAATGTGTCTGATAAAATATTAACACAAGGCTCTTTTATACAATGTGACCATTGCTGAACCACTACATCCCCCAGCGTCCCATCTCACGTCGTTAGACGGTGTTGTGTGGCGGAAATAGCCGTAGATCGGGTATTTTCGGAGCACGACACTATCTTACAACAAAGTATACCGTAAATCGGGCATAACTCACCTCTCAGATTCAGTGAGGACAGAGGGAAAAGGTTATTGTAAAAAGTAGTTGCCAGATGCAAATGAAATGTTACAATAGCCTAATGCAGGGGTCTTCAACGTTATCAGGCCAAGGACCCCTTAGTTGAGAGATGAAGCAGGGACCCCCACAGCCTTTTCATAGATTCCATAATAGTTTCATTGTTTGACAGCACAATCATTTTGGATTCATGTCAATGTGTGTTTTCAGATATTTAACCACTTGAACCGTCAATACTTAATAAAGTTGACCTTTCACTCTGTACTTAGTCTGCTCTTTTTCCCCTCTACACCAAAGCTCTTTGCCGAAAATAGACGATCTACAAGCTCACAACGCCTTGCGTGAGGCGTTGTAGATCTGCTATTTGTGTCTAAAGTTCTCAGAATATGGACACGAGGGTTCAAGTGGTTATTATAAAAAAGGAGAACAAAAAGTTTCTATCACTCAAAGATTTGGAGGACCCCCTGTAGTAACTCTGAGGATCCCCTAGGGGTCCCGGACCCCCTGTTGAAGACCCATGACCTAATGTATCACGCCCAGCCTTTATTTGCCCTGGGTGAGGGAAGTGATAAAAGGACTTGAGAGGGTGATAATACGCTTGTGTTGATTGGTCAGCGGCCCTATCTACCCAAACAGATGTACAGCAGCTGACCAATCAGCATGCAGCACAGCTAAAGTGTCACTGCAAGCCATGTCCCTTAAGGAACTTGCCATGTCAAACAT
Source organism: Nannobrachium achirus (assembly GCF_963921795.1). Lineage (NCBI taxonomy): Eukaryota > Metazoa > Chordata > Actinopteri > Myctophiformes > Myctophidae > Nannobrachium > Nannobrachium achirus. The sequence continues at coordinate 23,024,300 of NC_137826.1, read as the reverse complement.
GGACCAAACTCCGCCACCAAACACATTTGATCCGGGAGGGTCCGTAGAATGCATGGCTGAGGAGACCTCGGTGCAAAGGAACTAAAACACAAACTGTGAAGAGTTCACAGAAAGGCTTTCTGCAAATAGGGGAGCAACTTCCATGTTCTGAGCAAACTCTTCAGAGTCAGACTGTTGGAAAATCGTAGTGGGACTATGGATTAACACTACCATTTCATTTGGGAGTTCCTTCCTGCCAGTGATATTAATCTTTTAACTTATTAGTCCATGGGCCATAGGAGATGTCGGTATCCGAAAGGTGGCAAAGGTTACCATGCGTTTTTGAAAAGCTATATCTGTAGATTATATTTTGGTATGATAACCCTTTCTGAGACACAGCTAAATTGGTATTATCAGCCGCTAGAGTTGGTGTCCCATTAACTTTACTGCTTCAAAGGTGTATTTCACCCCCAAAATGACTTTTTTTTTTATTGATTACTCTCGCCATGAAGACTTGAGTTCAATAACATTTTTTTGTATTTGTCACATTGCTAAGACAAAAATTAGATTTTAGTCAATTTACGCCCATTGATTCCGGATGGGGACGGGACCCAAATGTATTTGGATCCCCATCCGGATCCAAATCCGGATCAGTGGGGGTAAATGTATTGTTATCAAATTATTGTATTAGGAATGCAACAAAAACTCAAAAATATTATTGAACTCAAGTCTCCATAGCATGAGTAATCAATAGAAAAATAGTCATTTTGGGGGTGAACTACTCCTTTAAGTATATGCTACATAAAGCTAGGGGTTTTTCATGATTCTGAATCCATTGCAAGCATCTGTTTTGCACGAAAAACATTCCTTGGGCTAAAAACGGCCCCACAAGACTATGGTTTAGTGATGAAAAGTGATGAGTCATCACTTTTCACACTTTTGTGGGGTCCGTTTTAGCCCAAGGATGTGTTGATCAAATTCTATCTTGTCTTTGTGAATGAATAAGGCAATGGGCATGTGAAAAACAAATGTGTCATTGCCCTTCTTATCCAACCTTGGGGACTGCCATTCCCATGAACTGTTGTCAAGGCTTGGGCTGGTATGCCTGCCCTCGGTTGGATAAACTCAGGCAATGACAAATGCCAGGGTGCATAAAGAGCTCAACGTATCAAACATGGATTCCAAACAGTGCTTGTGAATGGTTTGGTAGATTTCACAGCTGAGCTGAGGAAACAAAATAATAGGGATTGATGATGAATCAATTGTTTTATTATTGATTATCAATCATTTCTTATTGTTGATTAAATCAATTCGTTTGATTGACTGTTTAACCCCTACTCTCCAGCACCTTCTGTGCAAAATAAAATTGGACTGAGGCTCTGACAATTCTTCCATAATTTTACTTTCAGGTTTTCATTTGACAATTTAAATTCCCTCTCTGTTTAACCATGTTGTAAACCACAGTAGTTCATTGACGAGGGTCCCCCAGGTCCACTCTATTTTTACGCACTACGCCAAATCTCTTCCCCTGAAAACAGAAGACCTATAAGCTCATAATGCACTGCATTCTGACACGCTGTGAGCTTGCAGAGCTGCACATTTTCGCCTAACGTTCGCCCCCCAGAATAGGTTGATGTGGTCAACAGGACACCTTCAATAATATCAGAGATGACAAAACAACCTCCTAACGGTTGCCTCTGATCAGGGGTGTCGCACCAAATTCTGGGCCCTGGGTACGAGGATTCACTGCGGGCCCCCCATGAATGTTCTTCATATAGGGTGACTGGGAACGCATTATTCCGCATTGTTTTGTGCTTTAACTATTGAAAAATAGCAGATATACAAGCTCACAGCGCAGCACAGAGTAACGTTCTGCGAGTCTGTGCAAGTCTTTGAATAAAACAAAGGTTTTTTGTTTCTATGTCAGTGGTGCTAAAACTTTTTCATGTGAAGGACCACGAAAATGATATGTATTTGGCCACGGACCCCCATCTCAAAATATTTAGTTCCAGGGACCCCACAGGAGCAAAATCTGATTTACAAATGTTCGCTTAAAAGATTTGCACACATTTTCATGACTTTTCAAAAACAGCAGATCTACAAGCTCGCAGCGTGGCACTCTGCGCCGCGTTGTGATCTTGTATCTGCTATTTTTCAATAGCTAAAGTATAAAATAATTAAGACCCCTCCACCTTGGGCCCTAGTAACTCATTCCCACTTTTCCCCCGTTGTCACGCCCCGGCCTCTGCTCTGATCACTGCTTATGCCCATGATGTTTTCTCTTCCTGTGGACGGCTACACCAATCCTCGTGAACGCAAGTGGTTTACACGTGCACTTGATGCCAATGTAAGATGATAGATCAGTGTCACTGTATTTGTTGTTTTTTTGCGAGGCGGTGGGAGGCTGCATGGGAACGAATGACCTTTTTTTTCTCTCTCTCTCTGTGCAGGGTCAGAACCCGTCTCACGCCACTGCTTGCGGTTTCATATTCTGATTCTTATTTTGGCAGCGCACCCATCCCTGCCTTTTTGAAAGTGGTACGTTCTGTGGCTGTAGGGACAGTGTGTGAAGTCATGCTAAATGTCTGGCCTATTTTTCATAGGCTGCCGAGAGAGATGAGGAGGAGGAGGGCAAGGACTGAGGCATGAGGAGCTCTTGTCTATGTTGTCATCAGTTGCCTCCAACTCCCTGCCATCCCCTCCAACCACAAACACATGCACACAGTCACGCACATACAAACACTTAGCATTTAGCAGTCAAGCCTGCCATCTGTTGGTACGCTTCTGAACGGCAGCTCTTGTGCTTGATAAACAGCTGCATTCTCAGCCAAAGTAAAGGCTGGGTCCTATGAATCCAGCACCTTCAAACACAAACTATACAGCTATACTGTCTCTGCTAGTAGATAACTGCATATACTGCAGTGCTATAGTGCCTAGTAGTTTCTACATTTTCCTGGTGTCCCAGGTGATGGTGAATACGATCAAGTACTCTTGAGACTAACAGTTATGATCTTTTCTAATTAAGAATCCAAACCATCACCATCAATAACAATTTTGTCCAGTTACAACCTCCAGCCCTGATTTCTCACATGGCCCTCTTCTAGCGCCACCATGAGGCAGATTGTTGCTAAACACATTTTTGGACACTGCTCCAAAAGATTTTGCCCTAAAATCACACAAAGCGGTACACAGTACCGCTCTAAAGTGTCATCAACATGGATCTGTCCCATTTCCCATATTCCCTCCTGATTGGCTACGATTGCCTTCTAAAGTTTGTGTATGCGACCTGACGGTCGCTTATCTCCCGATTAGGGAGTCTTACTGGTACTATGATCTCCTATAGATCCTCCTCACTATAAAACTGAAGAATGCAGCCTGTAACAAGAGTCACTGACCCATCTGCTTGAAAATAAAGCGCCTGGATCTCTGAGGTCATTGTTTTGGGTGTTTCTTGAGAGGCTATATAAGTAGTTTGTCCTCTAGAAGTTGTTCCCAAATCTTATAGCTCGAGACCCAAAAGAGAGATTTGAGTCAGTCTCCCTGGGACCCAAACTAGTGATCAACAAGCTAGATACATTTTCACTACTTCTTATAAAACCGGTTCCATATCTTTTGTTTTGTTTCTTTTTAAATTTGAAATGTCAGTTCAAGGATTTGAATCTAGAATGTGGGCCTTTCACTGACCACCACTGTTTACTTTCATGTGGTCATTTGTGTGTAGTGGCGGCTGTGAGTCACACTGTGAAAGTGATAAGATTTCAAAATGTTAATTTCCTCTTCCTTACATGTTTAACGGTTCCTCCAGTCAAGAGGTAAACACTAAAGGCAGAGCAGTAGCACACTTCCCTTAAATAAAAATAAACGCAACGCAAGCCCCTCTGGTTTCACAATACCAGTTGTACCTGCTGGCAGATTACACACTGATAGTGAGTACTTGTTTGCAGTACCCAATATCATAGTCTATGGTGTCTATGATACGGTACATGGGCATACATTGACAGACAGACAGACACAGACTTATGAGTGCTTATAACTAAAGCTTTATAGACTTTGGCTTCATAGAGAAGTGTTACCAAAATGCTTTTCCAGGCATCAGACAGCCTGACATTTTAAACTATCAAAGGGTTTGTACTTAATGAGTTTTGTTGTGCACCTCCTTCACTTGTCCTCCCACCAGTTGCTGAAATGATCCCTCTCCCTGGGCTGGATCTCTAAGTCAAGACCATCAGTCCCCGCTCATCAACGTTCCCCACCTCATTAATTACTTGTGCCAACTTCTGGTAATTATATACTCAATTAATCACGTATGACTCACTGTCTCTCCATCAGCATTGTACTGTGGGCAAAAGCGCGCCGCTCCCGTGAGCCAACGTGACAAAGGTGAAACTGCCTTTAATAAGTGAGCAGCACCCAGGGAGTGAACTCCCCACAGATAAGCTGAGCATTGCAGTGTTCTGGCTCACACTTTTCCTCTCTAGGCAATGTGATAAAAAGGCCAGGTGGAGATTAAATTACATTAATTCTTCTTGCCAGAGGCCCTGACCCAGAACGACTTACAAGGCATGAACGTGGGGGGTGGGGGGCGGGCGCAGAGAGAGAGAGAGAGAGATGAGTAACGGCTAAAGTACCGAGAAAAGTACTGAACGATGAATGAACCGTTAAAGCCTGATTTACACTTTCACGTTATGACGGTGCTCCACTCCAAAAATAGACGATCTACAAGCTCACGTGTCTCAGCGTGTGCAACAAATACCCGTTTTATTCACTGTGATTGGATTAGTATTTGTTTATGAAATGTAATAGCTTGAACCTATATACATTTGCATTTAATTTACAGTTTTGTAACAAAAAACAAACCAGATATTGTAAAGCAGTTATACTGTAAAAACTAAACAAAACAAAAAAAAAACACTCAGTAAACTTAATTTACTGTAAAGCTGTTGTACTGTAAAATGCACTTGAACCAACATTAAAAAAACTACAATACAATAGGTTTGTGAGTTCACTTCTCATTTGTGGGGAGGGAAAAGAGAATATGAAAAATATCGTATCATTCACACACCCAGTCTCACAAACATTGATATGCAAACATTGTTATCTGCATCCACAGTATCAACCAGTCTGCAACAGTACCTACCACTGAGTAACCTTTCCTATTCAACTGTAACGTTATCATCCTCCCATTAGTTTCTAATCACAGGAGAGACTCAGAAACAACGGCTGGGCAGAGCTGAAACCATTTAGAAATATCCCTTAGTGCTACTCTCCCAACGACATTTTGTTGAAGATGTTTTCCACTTTGAGTGTAATGGTGCTAATAAGCATGATGGGTAAGTATTCTGCTTCAGTGTTTTAAGTGAACTTTTTTTTGTAAGGAGAAGCTTTTAAACCCATGGTGCTATTAGCAAGCTTTGTCCTGGTTACGGGGTTTAAGCTATCTTAAGTCTAGCGAGGTTCTGGGGGTAAAATCGGACCGTTTTGTTTTCTAGGTGCTGTTGAACTCATCTCAGTGACTGCCCCTCAGAAAACGGTCACTGTAACAAAAGGTGAAAGTGTCCTTATCCCGTGTATATTCACTACCAGTGCAGACACCAAAAGCCTCATCATCCAATGGAATTTTGTCGGCAAGCACTCCTTGAATCCTGAACAGGTAAATATTCTATTTATATAAGCTATTTCCCCATTTAAATATTCTCTCCATTTGTAATGCCAAATTTATACAAGGTCATTGCAGACCAAAAATAGCAGATCAACACATTCACAACACAAGTATAAATCGGCCATAAGTGTCCTTTGCAATGTTGACCATCTTTCAACCATCTTTATTATTTAGCTTTTAATAAATGTTAAGACTCGTAATTTTTAGTCCAAGTTACAGCAATAGGGGCTGCCTTGATGCAGTTGAACGTGGTATTTAGTGTATGATCAATCTAGGCTCTGTGTCAAGTAAATAATAATTTGATGTGACTTGGAATTTTGTTATATTATGCCACACACCAACATAACGTAAGTGTTGACAATGAGTGTCAGTCGGCTGTCTATTCTACACCATTAACTAAATGAAAAATGCAGAATTATGAATTTACACCGGATACCACTCAGCACAATTGCATAAGAGAACTTAATAAGAATGTGGGGAAATTCAAAATATAGCATTGTCATGTCGTTTATATGCAACCGAGAGAAATGTTTATCAACCAAGACATATAGCATTTAACCCATTTAGGCCTAGAATTATTGAATGCTTTAACCAGTGAAAAATAGCAGTAGATCTGCTATTTTTGAAAAAGTCGTGAAAATGTGCAAATCTTTGAATGTTTGTAACTCAAATTTTGCTTCTGGGTGGTCCCTGGAACTACATATTTTGAGATGGGGGTCAGTGGCCAAATACATATTTCCTTCACATGAAAAGGTTTGAGAACCACTGACATAGTAGTCTCTCAAGAACAGACTAACTGAGCTCCAGTTAAGTGAAAAGGAGCTTTTCTTTGACGATGGCTATCCAGATTGCTGACATAGAAACATAGGTTTTTCAAAAAACCTTAGAAGGATTCAAAAGACACTTATAGAATCGGGTCAAAATTCTAAGTTTCATGATTTTTCAAAAATAGCAGATCTACAAGCTCGCAGCGCGGCACTCGGTGCCGCGCTGTGAGCTTGTATATCTGCTATTTTTCAATAGTTAAAGCATTCAATAATTCTAGGCCAAAAAAGAGAAAGAGAAAAAAAGGCGGCTCATGGCGGTTGCTCTTGAGCGCCAGTTTGGAGACACACCCTGGTAAAACAACTGTGGCTAGTTTGGCTACGATTCAGATTTGTGATAACTCCACACAGCTCTTTCAGCTACACAAGCTTAATATTTGCTACTGGTATCTGTCCAGTGGTTTCTCAAACATTTCCATGCCAAGGACCCTTAAAATGTGGTTATTTGGCCACAGACGACCATCTGAAAAGATTTGATCCTATAAGACAAAATGTGTTAAAGACATTGCGATTTTTCCTAAATGTTTCCAAAATAGCAGAAAGCATTTATTTCACTCTTGAAGGGCGTTTGGCATGTACAGTAGGCCAACGCCTCAGTCTGGATGAACACTAGTACTAATAACCCATTGCCTGTGCAGCTTTGTGCAAAGGGTGTTGTTAGTCCAATAAGTGTTCTTATTACAGACTTTACTCTATCGTAAACTCCCAGTCTACAAATGTAACCAACCAAATGTTGCTTACATTTGTATACTCTTGGAGTTAATTGAATTAACACTTGAAATTTTGCAGTGTACGTGTTTTAAGTCTGCTTTGGACAACCACTCTATATGGGAGCCAACCCAGGACAAAAGCCAGGATGGGCTAGAAGCAGTAGCACACCAACTACGTAGATGCACTGCGGCCTGACAGTTTAGCGGTGCTAACAACACTGTAGAGCCTCAAGACCCTAATGTTAGATACTGTATGTGTGGAGGGCGATCCAGGAGTCCCGAGTTGGTGTTGGCTAGCTAGACCACACTCTTGCACCACATCGGACAACCACTGGCTCAAGAAGACCCAAAGCTGGATTCCAAATTGAGAACTGTTGTCTGAAGAACTCAAATAGGCTACTTTATAGACCATAACCTCAACTGTAGAGAAGCCTTGTTTTAAATAATATGGCCACACATTAATATAGCACAGGACTTTGTTTTGAAATTGTTGATAGTAATTGGTTGATACTATAGACATTTGTAAGTTTCTGTACTAAAAAGGCGTTGCTTTTAACTTCCAGGTCTATTACTATCAGTCAGGACAGGCGGTAGTTGGAAAAGGCTACGAGGGCAGGCTTCATCCCCCAATTAATCCCAACACCACCCACGTCGTCTCAATAAGGATAGACAACATGCAGCTATCAGATGCTGGGGTGTACACCTGTGAAGTCCACAACTTTCCTGATGTTGAAGGAAAGTCTGAGGCCAACATCATTGTAAATGTTCTCGGTAAGTTTTGCCAACTTTCAAAGAATATATTTATACTGTCCTGTGCCTGGGGCCGGGGGTGTGCAGAGCTGTGCACAGTAAGCCTATATGAGGGATTGAATGTAGGACTCTCAGAAATCATCTTGGAGAATCCGGACCGGTGCCCGTTGGGCAGAATAGTCACCATGGATGTCCATTTGTGCAATACGCGTTGTATCCTTCTGTCTGTCTCTCTTTTATGCCCATATATGGTTTTCCGTTGTCATCTCCAAATTTGGGCAATGTAGTGATGTCAGTCAGTGATGTCAGTTGGGCATTGTTTTGGCATGCGGCTGTTACCATGGTGGCGACACTGTTTAGTATCTGTGATGTCAGCATGCAGACAGACGGTCAGGCGGCAGACAGATATTCGGTAAATTAATAGTTGGATGTAAATAATACACACACACACACACACACACATACGCACACGCACCATGTTCAAAATAATGTGTAAAAAAAGAACAAAATGAAAGCAAATAATTATTAATATAACAATGTAATTATTCAAGTAATTTGAGCAACAACAAATGTTCTTGTGTCTGAGACCATTCATCAAATGTAGGCTTATATATCAAAGTCAAATCCCCCCCCCCCCCCCCCATTTGATTATTTTTAGTCAAATCAATGCAGATTATAATTTTAGAATCAATTAAATCAATTACCATAGTTTGATTAACTGTTGCACCGCTAGTATGGAGTGATTGCGCTAGAATCACTCACACAGTGGACGCTGCAGCTGAGCTATTACAGCAGCCTCTTGTCCGACTCGCCCCTGGCTGCTTTGTGTCGGAATGCGAAGGTCACGTTATTCAACCAAATGATAAAACTGGCTTGACAACAAGGCAGATGTTGAGTAACTGCAGGAACAGTCTGTCTGCTGGAATCTAGGTCAGGTCAATGCAGGACTGACTGACAGTGTCCTTGTATGCACTGTCCAACCTGTCTGCCTGTGGCAACTTCACACTTGTCAATGTGTCCGTACGTATATGGACAAATGTGTCCATGGCAAGACTTGGCCTTGTCCGTGGCATATTTTAGATTTTTGAGCGCTGCTAACCGCTCCTACAGTACATCTGGCTTTGTCTGTTTGTATGTATGTATTGTACGTACAGTATAGCCAATCTTGGCACGGTGCTTAATGAAATTAACTCAGGGCACCGCACACTTCACACCCAGTGTGTGATTTCTTTTAGTTTTTTACATAACATTATATGATCTTATTGTGATCATAAAGACCCAATTACTGAGTGTCAGTCTCCAGGTTTTCCTCAGAATATGTATGACAATGATTTACTGACACTAAGTATGGCACATTATAATCTCTCAAGAACATTAACAAAACAGAGAGGGTGCTGTTTTTTCCCTTTTCTTTGACGATGGCAAGCCAGATGGGCACATTAAGAGTCCACCAGGTACTCTGACTTCTTATTTATTTTCAAGGACCCCCATAACTCTGAGAGTGCACAAATGGAACCAAATTGGTTCTCAGAGTTACAGATCTGTAAAGGTAATTTAAGGCTATAGCTCTTTGTGTGTTAGTGGTAATATAATTTTCCACTATAATTTGCACTGTGGCACAAAAATGTCCACCACAAGCCCCCAGCATGGCGAATGGCAATGATCCCGGTTTCTTATATATTGTGTACATACGAGTACAATTATGTAGTTCTGACTCTGACATTGTAGGAATAATAATAACCAGTAAGACTCCCTAATCGGGAGATAAGCGACCAACGGTCGCTTATCTCCACAAATAGGCCAAAAGTTTGTTTTACCAATTATCAAGACATACGGGCAGTTGACAGTTTGCCATGGTTACTCATTGAAGTTGAATCTCCATATATGGAGATCACACTAAGTCTGACCTCACCAGCCCATATTTGGGCATGAGCAACTTATGTCTCCATATAAGGAGATATGATGACATCACACAGTCCTCAGCCGATGATGTGGCGTGATGTCATACAATACACAAACGAGCCCTACAGTATAAAGGGGCAATTCTTGCCAGGAAAGAAGCATTACTTCGACTCAGACCTTATCGCCAGGGTTGGCTTATAGCAGCTGTCGGTAGGACCATATATGGATTCTGTTAGTGTGGATCTCCTAACAGGGCATCATCTGGGATACAATCCCTTTTATGCCCATATATGGAGATCCCTAACAGAATCCCTTTTATGCCCATATATGGAGATCCCTAACAGCATCCTTTTTATGCCCATATATGGAGATCACTAACAGCTAACAGAATCCCTTTTATGCCCATATATGGAGATCCCTAACAGAATCCCTTTTATGCCCATATATGGAGATCCCTAACAGAATCCCTTTTATGCCCATATATGGAGATCCCTAACAGAATCCCTTTTATGCCCATATATGGAGATCCCTAACAGAATCCCTTTTATGCCCATATATGGAGATCCCTAACAGAATCCCTTGTATGCCCATATATGGAGATCCCTAACATAATCCCTTTTATGCCCATATATGGAGATCCCTAACAGAATCCCTTTTATGCCCATATATTATGGAGAAATCCCTGCTCTGAGTATCTGACATCAGTGTGATGTCACCTGTTTATGCCCATATATGGAGATCCCTGCTCTGCGTATCTGGTTGCTATGGTAAACAGTTGGTTGCTAGGGTAAAAAAACATGGTTGCTATGGTAAACAGTTGGTTGCTAGGGTAAACAGTTGGTTGCTAGGGTAAAACCATGGTTGCTAAGGTGGTTGCTAACGTACACTAACAAACCAGCAACAACAGACTGTTGCCACAGCAACGTACACAAAGGTTTGTGTACACATGTGGTGTGATGTCATTATTGCGACCGTCAGGGAGCAGTTTACTATGAAAACCTCCACCGGCCGTCCATCCGTCACACGTCACACGTCACACCTTTGCCCTGCTCATATCTCCGCATCATTATGGAGATATGAGCAGGGCAAAGGTGTGACGTGTGACGGACGGACGGCCGGTGGAGGTTTTCATAGTAAACTGCTCCCTGACGGTCGCAATAATTAATAATACACATATGTTCTGTCGGGCGGAAACATTGTATGTCCAAAACTATTACTTTTCAGGATAAGGAAAACAGAACCTGACTTCCAAAAGATCCAGTGTATATTATTTAGTCACAATACTTTGCATTGGTTAAATATTTATACAGCCCACAGACACACAACCACTTTCACTTTCACTTCGGAAGTGTTTTCTAAAATAGCGAAGGCAGCAGCTCTACAACAAGCATACAACACGTCACCATTCACAACAAAAACGGCGTGTTGTGTGAGCTTGTAGATCTGCTCATGATACCCGACCACCTACCCATGCAACGTCTAAACACATGGCAAATTTAATATAATATTTATTTTATGACTAAGTAGGGTTTAAATGGCTATTGATATACAGTATGTACACCTTGAAGTATACACAGATAAAGAACTTCCATATCATACAGTAAAATAAATGTATTTCTTTATAGTTTTTATATTACCGTTATATTATCAATAAAATCTTGGGTGTTTTGCCCAATTATTTGGGGGCCCGCTTGCAATTTCCATCATAGCCCACCAGTAGGTGGGAGGGAGCCCCGGCCGGGACCAGCGGTTGGGAAAGACACTGCCGTACAGCAGTGGTTCTCAACCTTTTCAGGGCGCGACCCCCAAGAGAATCATATTTGAACTGGGGACCCCCATCCTGCTAAAGTACTTGGAGTTGTAGGAATTGGCATTGCATTTAGGTTGACTCGATCGGTTCCATTGTGAAAATAGACGATCTACATGCTCGCAACGCAAGGCGTTGTGAGCATGCCTCTAATATTTGACAATTGACCAAAGTTTGACCAGAGGTACTAAAAATAGCCTTTAAAGTCTGTTTAGCTAAACATAGCTAACCATCTGGGGACCCCCCAAAATAACTTGGGGACCCCCCTGGGGGTCCCGACCCACAGGTTGAGAACCACAGCTGTACAGTATAATAATATGTTTCACCATGCCCTACGTTTGCCTTTGTCACAGACCATAAACACATTCATTATAGCACGGTGATGCTGGGCCTGTGTGATGAGTGAATCACATTCCGCCTGCGTCCCTCTCATTCACCCAGTTACCACGACAACCTCGCAGGCCTCGGTATCCATGGTAGTTTCCATGGTAACAGCAGCAGCAGCGGCGGCGGCCTCCCTATTGTCAGTGTTGTAAATCGCCTCGGTCGGGCGGAAACCCTGTATGTCCAAAAGCATCCTTTTTTTCGTTATTCTTTTTAAAACAGTGGTAATAGACAATCTACAAGCTCACAACCTGTCACAATGGGACGCGTTGTGAGCTTGCAGATCAGCTATTTTCACACAGTTTGAGCGACACTCTTGTGTGATGAAGTAGGGCAGTAATTAACGTGGGGGAGAAAAAAGAAAACGTACAAAGTTGAAAGGGAGTTACGAGGTTTCTGCCCGACAGCAGCAAAATTAAAGTGTGACTGTGAACCCTGACACCGCATACAAAATACATAACAGCAGTGATGGAAAGTAACTAAGCCCCTTTACTCAAGTACTGCTACGTGCTCAAGTACAATTTTGAGGTACTTTACTTTACTTGACTACGGTATGGATGTTTTTCGACAATTTATACTTCTCCATCACTACATCTCAAGAGACACATATTGTGCTTTTTACTCCACTATACACTTATTTGACAGTTTTAGTTAGTTACTTTGCACATTTAGATGTGCAAAGTTGGTTAATACAATAACCAACTAGACTAGAGGCAGTGCTCTTCCGAGCACAAATGGTGCCATGTCTTCTTGGGCCTTTAATGGTGACACTGCATGCATGATTTGGGGCATTTTGATCTAAAAATTAATTCGGCAAAAGTCGACCTGCTGGTGGTGCTATAACAGGCCAATGTGAAAAGAGTTTGTTCCTTGATCTAGTGGGAATGTGCGTGCAGAATTTCTCTGTAATCACAAGCTGTGTTCATGATTTAAGTCATTTGTTAAAAATTTACCAATCCTGCAAAAATGTGGAAGCCAATGTTAGACAATTATGATGGAATATGAAATATCGGACAGATCCGCCTTGATCACATGAGAGATACTGTGTAGTGATTTGCAAAATTTTTGGATAAAATCTCAAGGAATAATAGGAAAAAAATTGTTTTAGATTAATCTGCCTCCTGGTGGCACTATAAAAGGCAGATACGAAAAATGCTGGGCAATGGTTTTTCCTTGACCTCTAGGGAGTGCACATACAAAGTTGTACACTAATCATCCGAGTTATAGGTAAAAACACGAATTGTCCTGTTATAGCGCCACCATGAGGCTGATTAGATTTGTGCCATTTATTCCTTGGCCTATTGGGAATATGCATGCACAATTTCACGCCAAAAGTTAGTTTTGCAAAAATGGGCCTCCTGGTGGCGCTAGAACAGGCCAATGTGAAAAATGGGGCCAGTGGTTCTGAATTGGTATCCAGGGAGTGTGTGTGCACAGTTTGGCAGAAACCGGGCCAACGTCGCCGGAGATTAGCTGGTAACAAAGTGGATGGGCGGACGGACGGACGGACGGACGGACGGACGCGCAGTGTCGCGCACACACACACACGGACGGACGGACAGGGGCGAAAACATAGTCTCTTCCCATGCCTTTCGGCTGGTGGAGACAATAAAGCTCCATTTAATATTTCGGCTATTGAAAAACAACCGATCTACAAGCTCACAGTCATAACACAAGTTAGGTACCATTTTTAATGCTATTTTTGTAAACATTTGAGCAAATATGTAATTTCTAGTTACAGGAGCGCTACTGGTATCCCGCAGACCACCGGTGCTCATGGAAGGGAATAATGTTCAGGAGAGAGGGAAAAATTATATCAAAAAGGCATAAAAACAAGCCAGGCACTCAAGGTGGATTTTGTAGGTAAAAGTCCTTTATTATATTTGGGCTACAGATATTAATGTCTGTAAAAGGCCTTTATTATATTTGGAACGTACAGACATTAATGTCTGTAGCCTTTTACCTACAAAATCCACCTCGAGTGCCAGAACCTGGATTTTTTTAAATGCCCTTTTGACATAATTGTTCCTCTCCTGAAGGTGTGTAATTACTTAGAAACCAATTATTTTTGGCATGTTCATTAATCATCACCCCTCTCTGTTTTTTTCTTTCCAGAGAAGCCGTCTGTTCCTTACTGTGCCATCCACGGTGACGTGGAGTCCGGACACCGGGTCACCCTCAAGTGCCACAGTGAGAGTGGAAGCCCCACCCCAACATACACCTGGATCAGACTGGACCAGAAGAAGACAAGGATGCCGGTGACGGGTGTCAGTAAGTAGTCTGTGTTTCCCAAACAGTGGGTCGGAACCCATTTGTGAGTCACGGACCAATTTTGATGGTCTCGAGTAAAAATATTTTATTTTCCTAAATTTTGTTAATCATTAAAAAGAAGAAGAAAAAAAAAACATTTTAAAACAAACTAATCTAAGAAATGCCATAAATAAGAATACCAGTAGACGCCTAAGGGCGTCATGCGAGGTTGCGCTATGTCTTGGCCATCTGGCCAGTCATGTACTGTATATCGGACCAGTTACCCATATATGGAGACCCCTGTACCCATATATGGAGATCCATGTACTGTATATGGAGCTATGCTGTGAGACCCCAAACATGCTTACTCAGTTATTCGTTATGTGAACGTCCTATGACGTCTATGACATCTGACATCATACAATCCCATTTATGCCCATATATGGAGATCCCTGTCAGTAGAACCAGCCACACAGATATGGGCTGTCTTCCTCCATATATTCCCATATGAAGTCCTGTTAGATATGGGCTTAATATTGATGACATCAGGGATCTCCATATAAGGGCATAAAAGGGATTCTGTTAGTTTGGTTCCCCTGACATCACAGTGATGTCAGAGCAGCAAACCCATAGACCGTAAAAAAGCGGACACGGACGGACGGAGACATGATGTGCCGTTTCTCATACTAAACTGCGACCTACGGATTACTTACGTAGTTGTGAAATCTTTTTGGGGTCCTGGTCTAATCTCTTTTGGATCTCGACCTGAAAGGTTTGGGAACCACTGTACTAAATAGAGGGGGGAACTGGGACATTTTAGTGATTGATCTGTGTATGAACACTCACTGCATACACTTTTGTGTGTTCCCTTAAATATCATTTTCCTCAGCTACCACAACTGGAATACTGCAGTTCACAAACATATCGCAGTTTCAGTTTGGAGAGTATCAGTGCAACGCTTCCAATGTCGCAGGATCCAACGTCTGCAGTGTGGAACTCACTCCAGGTATGGGGTCACATAACCATGTTTTTCTCTATACCAGGGGTCTTCAATAGGGGGTCCTAGGGTTGCTACAGGGGGTCCTCAAAATCTTTGAGTGATAGAAACTTTTTTTCTCCTTTTGTATATTAACCACTTGAACCCTAGTGTCCATATTCTGAGAACTTTAGCCAAAAATAACAGACGCTGCGAGGCGTTGTGAGTTTGTAGATAGGCTATTTTTAGCAAAGAGCTTTGGTGTAGAGGGGAAAGAGCAGACTAAGTACAGAGTGAAAGGTCAACTTTATTAAGTATTGATAGTTCAAGTGATTAAATATCTGAAAACACAAATTGACATGAATCCAAAATACACTGATGATTGTGCTGTCAAAATTGATGAAACTATATGGAATCTATAAAAAGGTTGTGGGGGTCCCTGCTTCATCTCTCTCTCTCTCAACTAAGGGGTCCTTGGCCTGAAAATGTTGAAGACCCCTGATATACAATAAATCTATGTTATTAAATAATTCTATTCATTGGGCTTAACTTGTTAATTTACAGGCGCAGATGACGGGCTGGTTACTGGGGCAGTGATAGGCGCGCTGCTTGGATGTGCGCTGATCATCCTAGTCGTCTGGTTCATCGCACACAGAATGAAGAAGCAAAAATACAGAGCAGTCAAAGAGCAGGAGGCCAGCGAGATGAAGTGAGATCATGTTCACCTTTTGTTAACTTGCATATTAATCAAGTGCAGGTGGTGGGAATCATTGAAAATGATTGGATGCTAAAGGACCGATACTGGTGGTCTTGCAATAGACCGTTTGTCAGCCTTCTGATTGGTCCCTGAGACTCCCTGACTGGCCAACCAGAAAAAAACATTCACTTTTTGCTATCGGGGGTGGAGTTTGTGCAGTGGAGAATATTGAATGTGGCTTTCAACAACTGTCCGCAGTGCGCGACACGGAGATCGGCCGGTACGGTGATAGCGACGGCAAGCGTCAAGCGATCTCGCTCATCATAACGAATAAGCTTCAACAAACTAGTTCACATGTACCTTATCAATGGTCTAAGAGTCACGATTGGGTACATATAATTTAAATGGGCAGAATTACGAAAAGCCAGCCTATTATGTGAGGAGAAACATTCTCTCTGTCCTCTTCCTAGTACCCAAGATGCAATGCGCTTCTCTTTCTATCTCTGATCCAGAGGATTAAACTAATTAAAACATTTATTTTTCGGGGGAAAACTACTGTTTTGCTATGTAATTACTGTACCTTTTTCTTCCCTTTTTATTAATATCACGTAGATGTGTTTTTTGTGGTACTTTATATAGCTGTAATGAGGCTATGAAGGGAAAAAAAATCCCATCCACTACCACTATAAAATAATCTGCAAAGAGGATTCTGTCCCACTGGGATTAAACAAATTAAAACATATATTTTCGGGTAAACCCCCTGTTTTGCAATGTAACTACTGTACCTTTGTCTTCCCTTTTTATTAATATCACCTAGGTGTTTTTCCTTTGGTACTTTATATAGCTGTAATGAGGCTATGAAGGGAAAAAAAAATCCCATCCACTTCCACTATAAAAACAATCTGCCCAGGGTTAATGTCCCATCATAGTAACAGGGCAGAATGGGGCGGGATTTGCAAAAGGGTTTATTTAACCCATATTCACTACAACTCACAGACAATAACCAGTAAGACTCCCTCCCATGTGACATGTGACGTGTGACTGACAGACTCACAGCCGGTGGAGGTTTTGATAGTAACATGCAACCTGACCGTCGCAACCAACTCATTGTTTTGTTTTTGTTTTTTTCTGTTGTGCCATCTTTGCATTTTAATTCATTTTAAAGTGCATATTGATTAGACAAATCTAGACAAAAATAGTCCCAGGAAAAACACTGATTTGATGGGGGTTTGGTTAATTTAGAGGTCAATAATGTGCTTGAATTTTGAATGAAATACATTATCATTGTAGAATAGTTATAGATTTGTCTGTTCAATGATAGTCTACTGAAATTGCAAAATGCAAAAAATAATTATCACTTTTAAGGCTTTTTTTAATGTGCCTGAATTTGACTTTTGAATACCTAGACCCAGTATATACAGTAAACCCTGTATAATACAGTGGCAAGGCTTCAATATCATACCACTTTCTCTCCACCAGGGGGAGCACTCACCAGGCCCAACCTACCTCAGATGGGGTTCCCATGGCAACTGTAGCCAGGCCCCAACATGCTGAGGAAGAGGAGGCAGAAGCTTGAAAACAGTGCCATCAGAAAGGTGTTTTTAAACAGGGGTGACATTGGGACTCATTCCCTATGTCCCTTGGTTTGTGCTATAGTCCAAATTAGTCTGTTGTGTGCCATATGTCTGTTTGCATTTTTTACTACATTTAGTGTTCTGAATCAATCTTTTCATTTTGTTGTTTAGTACAATTGAAATGTTTTTTTACTTAAAATCTTTGAGAATTTAAAATCAAACAATACAAAAATCTACTGTAGATGCCACAGGAAACCCCCTTAATATGGATGCAAGAACAGGAACTGCATTCAAAAAGTAATCTTTTCCTTATTACTTATTCCTTATTACTTATAGCTTAAGCTTGCTTATAAAAAGTAAGCTTTTCCTTATTACAAGTTCAGTGTGAAATATTAACTGTTGACTCTTGACTCATCTCATAATTGATAAAATGAAGACTGACAAATAAAAGTTCATAGATTTTTATTATTAAGGGCTATAATACATTATTTCAAAGAACTATTTCATGAAGAATCTTTTATGCGTGAGATAACTTTGCAGCAGACTACGCTTCATAAAAGAGAACAACTTGATTTAGGTTTTTAAAAGCAGTATAGTTTTGGTTTTTAGCTTTAATTAAAAAAATAAAGGTTGACACATCATCAGCTAGCGGTGCGCACCTGATCAATTTGATTTGTGAGTCAATGTGCTTCATGTGAAATGGAAGAAGTCACAGCACATGGCTTGAACTTCATGTCAGCTCAGGCCTGCAGTCCATGGGAACGTGCATTGTTGAGGACGTCATCCCTGGTCAGGTAGCAACCACACAGCTGTCTCAGCCCAGTGAAAGACTCTCTGCCATGCATGACACGCCAGTTATCTATGAAAATCACCTGAAACACAGACAGGTATCTATGAAAATCACCTTAAACACAGACAGTGATCTATGAAAAATCACCTTAAACACAGACAGGTATCTATGAAAAATCACCTTAAACACAGACAGGTATCTATGAAAAATCACCTTAAACACAGACAGTGATCTATGAAAAATCACCTTAAACACAGACAGGTATCTATGAAAAATCACCTTAAACACAGACAGGTATCTATGAAAATCACCTTAAACACAGACAGGTATCTATGAAAATCACCTTAAACACAGACAGGTATCTATGAAAAATCACCTTAAACACAGACAGGTATCTATGAAAATCACCTTAAACACAGACAGTGATCTATGAAAAATCACCTGAAACACAGACAGGTATCTATGAAAAATCACCTTAAACACAGACAGGTATCTATGAAAAATCACCTTAAACACAGACAGGTATCTATGAAAATCACCTTAAACACAGACAGTGATCTATGAAAAATCACCTTAAACACAGACAGGTATCTATGAAAATCACCTTAAACACAGACAGGTATCTATGAAAATCACCTTAAACACAGACAGTGATCTATGAAAAATCACCTTAAACACAGGCAAAAAATGAATTGCCAAAACCACAGAAACGTGAGCTTAGTATATCTATTTTCAAAGAATATACATTTTGTTTAAATCATTTTTGCCTTTGCCAAACATAGTCCATACCAAGAACTATACCCAACTTTAAAAAGTAATTATAACTCAAGTCGACAATATAGTTAATACCGGTAGTTACACTATATTTATAGTGCTTGCTGTGAACACCACTTTAATGTGGTAAACAAGTAAAAATACTGTAATAATTGCTTCTTCAAATGGGACAGTTTGACGCACACACACACACACACACACACACACACACACACACACACACACACACACACACACACACACACACACACACACACACACACACACACACACACACACACACACACACACACACACACACACACACACACACACACACACACTTACTTTGCCTGGCGTCAGTTTAACCCATAGTTCATTCTCTGGACGTCTCAGTTCTGTGGTCAGTTGTCGATGAGCCACGTACCACCTCTGAACAACGTCATGGGGAACTGTGTTTATCACAGCACGGTCATAGTTGTTGTATCTGTGCAAGGCACACACAAATATCTATATATTTTAATGTTATAATTTAACATACATGTTTTGAATTTTATGAATTTATGCTTCAGTAAATATAGTGAAGACAAGGGAGAAAATAGCATATAGAGTAATACTTTTGGTTTGCATACATACATACTGTAGCATACAGTACCTGGCCAGAATAGTCTGAATATTGTAAAACAATCTTCATCTGTTGCATCTGTGCTGTGAGCGAGGAACTTGAAATAAATTGAAGGATGAAAAAGGTCTCAAAAGGTCTCAGTTTCCCCACATGTGATTTTGAGTGATGGAACTACTTGCATTTTACCACTCACGGAACACAGGAGCAACAAATACAGATAATCAATCATATTTGGACCCATATCGTGCCCATGGACAGTAACTATACAACACAGGGTTCTACACTTCATGGGACTTGACTGTTAAGTGGGTTCCTTTGTCAGGTTACAAATATTGTTGTACCGAATGAGGTGGAGTTCGTTGTTCCAGGGATACACGCTGAGCACGGGGCCAATGCCGACCATGTGGCTGCGGTGGGTGGGTGTGTCTTCAAGGTACTCGTGTCTGATGGGAACAGTCGCCAGCAGCTCAAAGTGTTCGGGGGACTGCTGGAGTAATTTGTCGGCAGAGTAGAAGCCATCAACCAGCAGCGTTCTTCCTCCTGTTCCCTCGTGCTTGAGGCAATGGAACACCTGGATTCTACACAGTAAAATCATCTTTGGTAAAACTGCTCTTGTTTCCTTCTACACTAAATCTCTTCACCAGAAATAGCACATCTACAATGTGACACGTAGTAATGCGTTGTGAGCTTTAGAATCCTCACTAAAAATCCTAGGCCAACAATCTACAACGAACAGCCCACAAACTGTGGAATAAACTGCTCATTGCAATTAGAACTGCAGACTCACTCCCTAGCTTCCACCGTGGTCTGAATACTCACCTCTTCAGACTCCACCTTAGCCCAAAGCACTTACCGTAGCACTTGCCCACCCTTAATGACCATACATGTCATTTGGATATTATTTTTTATGTTTTTTGATTTTCATAGTTTTTATTGAATAATTGCTTGTTCAACAGTTCCTACTTATTTTTCTTAGATTACTATTTCTATGCATTTGATGTATTGATGCATTTGATGTATTGATGTTCATGTACTGATGTTGCTTATTGTAAGTCGCTCTGCTAAATGCCTAAATTGTAGGCTATTTCTGCTAAACAGATTTGTTGTAAACAGACAAAAGCACAGCGACAACTCAGGTCCTGTTTACTAAGTCGAGACTGGTGTTTAAGTGGGTAAATATATTTAAAATATTTACAGTTGAAACTAAAATACACTGCTGCCATTAAAAGACAATAAAATTATATATGGCATTTAAACAATCAGTCCTTGTCCTCTGTTTGTCCTGAGCACAATGAGACAAATTCCTGGCAACCTTGGTTGACATGGCAACTGATACAGAATGATGAAACTACCTACCCACATGGTTCCTGAAAGTATGTGGTGTCTATGTGGCGGTCCAGAGCCAGCGTGGTGTAGGCAGTGTCTCCTCTGGACTGATCTGAAGTGAAGCTCCACATTCTCCCATACGTAGTCTCTCTGGTGGGGGAAATATAATGTCAGAATCGAGACGACAGCACAGCTGGACGATATGGACAAAATAATCACCAAATATCACCATGTTTCTAAATACCTAGATTTCTATAATGTGCACAATGTTGTATCATAGTGAATTTTATTTTGTTTTGGAAAATAGCAAATATACAATCTCACAACACATCACATTGTGAGATTGTAGATAGCCAATTCTCACTATTTTTGAACATTATGAGTCATTAAAACCAGGACCACACTTATGCCATATAACAAAATCCCAAATCCTGGACGATATCTAGTCTCATATCAAGATTATGTACTGTATATAATATTGACATATTTCCCAACCACAACCGGTAAACTAGCAGGGAAGCTCAGTCTTTACTTTACGACCTTGACAAAACCCCCAAGCAGCACTACCTGATTATGCTGACCCTATGGGTTAACCTTTCCGTGTCCTCGACCGTTGGCGGAACTCCGTCCACCAAGGCGAAGCCATAGAGCAGGAAGCACTGGAGGAAAGTCTTCAGCTCGTCGTCACAGCTCATGATCTTCTCCCAGGATGCGGAGGCCACTTTGGAACTGGTGTAGGTGTCGGAGTTCCAGAGGACGCGCGGCTGGACGGTGCCCTGACTCTGCCGTTCGTAGCTGTTCTCGGCCAGCCAGCTCAGGCCGTACTTTGTCACGTGACCGTCAGGCCCTGGGGAAAAACAGTAGGGCAACACGCTTTTAATTTATTGACAAAGGGGATGCTGGGGCGCCGCTGGCCTACTGGTCCAGGCGCATACCACTTATGCATTGCCACATAGGCATGGATGCCTGGCGGCGTCGCCGGTTCGATTCCTGATCCGGACGACCTTTGCCACGTGTCACTCCCCATCTCTCCGCCCATAGGGATAAAAGCCCAAAAAACACATCTTTAAAAAAAGAAAAAGGGGATGCTACAGCTTCTAGTAAAAGGTATTTGTACAAATTTGTATTTTTTTTTACCCAAATGGACCTTTAACGCCCAAATCGAGTCAATGTTTATACTCTTAACCCATTAAGACCTGAGGCCGATTCTACAAATGCCTTCTAAAATCTGCAGTTGTCACACTTATTTGTAATTCAAAATGATACAACATTTTAACAAACAAACTTTCCAGATATTTAAAAACAAATCAAAAATAGCAGATGTACAAGCTCGCAATGCAGCACGAAGTGACACACCGTGAGCTTGTATATCTGAGCTATTTTTTTATAGCCAACGCCAAAGAAATAAATGTTCTGTATAAATATACGACTTGATTTCACCTAATCATTAAACCACTCAGCCACATATAAATTGTAAGTGATAGCAGACATACAAACTCACAACTTTTTGAAAATGATGATACTAGGGTTTAAGTGGTTAAAGTGAGCCATGATGAATTAAACAACAGGAACTATCGTGATCAGGCCTTTAGTGTGGTCAGCCAAAGGACATCATTCAAACCAGTAAATTAATTTAGATAAGACATTATGTTGGGCCATTTAGCCATAGTGCAAATGTGTTTCACAGGAGGCAATGACCTTACTGCTGCTGTGATCCTTATACGACTAGGCTAGATGAGTATCTGCTGTGATCATTGTAATGAACCAAGCCAGTAGAAGAAAACTAAAAAAACGTAATATATATATATGTGTGCTGGACTCTATCTCTGATTGAGGCATGCATAATTGCAACATTCGCGGAGACGTGTGTTGCATGCTGCTCCTCCTTCTCTGTCCTCACTTTGCTGTCTCTACACTTTGCTGTCTCTACACTTTCTGGGGCTGTGTGATGAAAATATCATACCTCAATTGTTATGCCAAATATCTACATAGCTATGAATATGACTATGGTTTCACACTTATTTTATATTTATAAGTGTAGCAACACTGAAAATGGCACATTATAGGAAAACAGAGCTCTTCTTTTAGCATTCCACAGACCAGAAGATGGATCTCTCAGGCCACGTTCAGGTGTTTAGACAGATATCTTGTATTGTGTTTATAGACGATTGTGTCCCCTAGTCTCAAACAAGCACTTGCCCAGTCGGGCAACCTGAAAGCAAACCCCACCTGCCCGAAAGTGTTATTTACCTGTATGGGGCAGGTGGGCAACCCTTAGTGTCAGGGTGGGGGGGTCCCCAGTTCAAATTAGGGCATTAACGACTTGTGATTTTTGCAAGTCGACTCGACTCAGTAAAAAGTTGAGTTGAAGTCGACTTTATCGTTTGATGGCGTCATCACATCACACACGACGTCACGACCCCACAATTATTTTGGGGTGTCCCCAGATGATTAATGTGAAACATTGTTTTCTCACTCAACTGTAAACAAGCCAACATAACATTTAAGTGTATAGAGGGTATCTTCAAATTGCTAAAGTGCCAATTTAAGGACTTTTATATACGCCTAAAATGACAAATTAAACATTGGCCAAATTGTCAAATATATAGAGGCAGAAATTGTGAAAATAGCCGATCTACATGCTCACAACGCCTCGCAACTCGGCTATTTTCACAATAGATTTTTTCAATTTTTTCAACTTCGACTTTAGACTTTCTCTGGTGGGACTGGGAGTCAACTCGTGTAATGAAGTCAACTGAGTTGACTTGTGGACTTTTTCGTTAATGCCCTAGTTAAAATATAATTAATCTGGGGGGATCAATGTCACTGGTCTAATTAATGCATATCAAACTGGGGGTCCTTCCTTGAAATGAAAGACGTTGGCGATCACTGAACTCTCGTACGGTTTACTTACATGTGAGTACGAGGTGATCGTCTTCCACTGTTGTTTTGGCTGGACGGATGTTGAGGTCTATGCTGGCTGTGTCCAGGTTCCTCTGGTTTGTCTTGGCGTTATAACTGGAGGCGGAGCGACAGTGATCCCTCAGCCACACATAGTTGAGGTGCATCGACAGTCCGTCATGGTGGAGCTCTGGGGATTTACAGGAAAGGCTGTAAATAGCGTCTAAATGTGTCTTGTTTTTAATTTACCTTTATTTATTCAGGGAAAATCATTGAGAGCAACCCCCTGACACTGACACACACACACACACACACACACACACACACACACACACATATATATAACTATACAGTGCAATATAATGAACAATGAAAAAACATCATAATGAAGATGTAAGCAGTAAGCCTAAGAGCTACGCAAAGCAAGTGCAGTGTAATGAACATGTAATGCACTGCGTGTGTGTGTGTGTGTGTGTGTGTGTGTGTGTGTGTGTGTGTGTGTGTGTGTGTGTGTGTGTGTGTGTGTGTGTGTGTGCGCGCGCGCGCGCGTGTGTACAAAGTAAGCACCTTCTCTTGGAAAAACTCACCAAGACAATCTTCATGTAGTTTCCAGTTTGCCTGAGCGTCAGTGTGCTTCAACTTGATCAAGTGTCTGCATTCTTTATGTCTCTTCCCAAGTCCATGGACCAAATGAGCCTCTTTCAGTGCAGGTCTTAATTTCACAGCTAAACGCCAAAACATTGCAACCTTACTCTGGAAGTATTAAATGAACTGTTGAAAGTATTAAGCAAAGCCTTTTTTTGTACCTGCTTGGGACACAAGTCTTTTTCACAGTCCACCTTGCATGTTATCTCCAGGGTGTTTTCTTTTAGTCTTCTTATCCTTTGATCTCATAAAGAAATAGCCAGTTGACCTGAAAATCCAGGTTTAATTATTAAACGCCATTTACATTTGCTTGCCAGGAGAGCTGCTACCTTTGACACCTGAGGAAAACCAGAGCCTACACATGTAGGCCAACTTAAGTAGAAGTAACTTTCTACTCAGTATATGATCGCGAAATGAATCATGGGAAATTGAGTTGAGCGAAGCTAGACAGTAGACACAGCGGATCAAGCGTTAATTAATTCCAAATTCCAAGTATGGTATGGGTAACTCGAGGCAGAGACACACAGTTCCTCGTAGATTTTACATACGGTTCACCAGGATGTTGTCGCATCGTCTATCGCTCGAAATTTGTATCAAAACCGCGTACCAAGCTGCAGTCTGGAAACTGTTTTGACATGTGACCCTATGACGATACTTCAAATAGCAATCCACCTCTCCATTTCAGCACGAGTTCAGAAACATGTAATCCATGGTGTCCTCCTTTCCCTTGGGTGTGTGTTAGAGATTATTCTCTTTAGGGTTCAAAACAACACATGAAGATCGAGATCGCAACACATCGAACAACATGGCAAAGTGGACTCGGAGTTTACGGTCGTTGACTCGTTGCACAGTCGGCGTATAGTTTGCAGGCAACAGCGAATTTGCTGGACATCAGACATGCAGTTGGAATACCACCAGGTGGCGCCAGGTAGCCGCCTAACAAACAAGAGCCCAGACACCGGAGTCCTCCACAGTCTCACACCACACTGGATCCACGATGAGCCCACCAGAGGAAGTGCGTCAAACGGAACAGTGGTGCTGCGCATCAGATTAGAATATTTGTAATGTAGTTTAGGTTTAAGTTATTTATTATATTTGTAGAAGTAGTAGGCAGATGTAGCCTATATTATTATTATTATTATTGTTGTTGTTATTGTTGTTATTGTTGTTGTTGGACTCAGGAGGCTGCAGGCTGATCTCATTGCAGTTCTTTACAGTTCTAACTTCTTCTCAGAGAGACGTTTTAGTGAGCTTGATTTGTTTCAGATTGTACTGTATTTCTACTCCACGAAAGCCAATATCTATGCTATAGCTCAAAAATGAGAGATGCTATAGAGACAAGACAAGCAGGTTGGTTGGTGCCTTCCTTGTGGCTGCCTCTGCTGTGTAAACCGCTTGCTTGGGACTTGGGTAAAGTAAATGTAAATAATAAATACAGATGGCTATACATACACCATCCATCTCATGATGCTGAAATGACGAGCCTGTACACACCCACCCTTTCAACCCACTGCACTGCACGTGCATGACGTCATACACACAGCTGGGCGGTCTCTCTACAGATGACGTTTTGGTGCACCCCTCTCCCCCCACACGTGTCCACCCTGATGCCGGTGGTGGAACAAGTACTCACTTTGTTTTACTTGAGTAAAAATATCAAAACCACAATGTAGAAATACTCGTGGGTAGCCTATAACTGCAGTTACAAGTAAAAAGCCTGGTATTCATAAATTGACCTACTTTTGTAAAAGTACAAAAAGTGTTGGCATCAAAATACCCTTGAAGTAGGCTAGCCTATACTCATTATGCAGAATGTCCCATTTCAAGTTTTCAAAATGTATAACAATCTTTTGAAAATAGCAGATCTACAAGCTCACAACACGTGACATATTTTCAATAGCGGAAAAATAAAGCTTAAAAAAGCTTTAAAAAAGTGTAAAACTATAGTACTTAAGTACTGTACTTGAGTAAATATACTTAGTTACTTTACACCACCACTGCTGTTTGTGGAAACCCCCTCTGTCTCCCTCCCTCCTGTTATCTGCAGGATACCCTGCTGTACTTGATGTCTCTCTGCAATGAGAACTGCAGTGTCTCCCCCAAACACATCATGGAATAATCTAATAATCTACAGCACTAATACAGCAGAGTTCTCTGCTTGCATGTCTGCACACAGTGCACAGTGCACATGTACATGTTTAATAAAATGTAATGAAAATAAGATAATATAGCATTGTATAGTCAGAGTTGAAAATGAAGTAAGCCTAATCAAATTAAATAATTAGGTAACGAATAGCTGTTTATATAGCATCATCTTAGCATGTAGTGATGAATATTCTAATTTGAACACTTTGCAATTAGTTTAGGTTTTGTGTGTCAAATCGGGGCAGCTCTATGTGCTTGGTCTCCATCTGCTTGTTATTCTCATTTAGCTGCATGCAGGTATGAAGCAATGAATAGTTTGTCCTCCTGTGTCCAGCAACCAGGCCACTCTTTAGAGCAGTGGTTCTCAACTTTTTCAGGCAGTGACCCCCCCCCCCCCCCCCCCCCCAAGATAATCCTATTTGAACTGGGG
Source organism: Nannobrachium achirus (assembly GCF_963921795.1). Taxonomy (NCBI): domain Eukaryota; kingdom Metazoa; phylum Chordata; class Actinopteri; order Myctophiformes; family Myctophidae; genus Nannobrachium; species Nannobrachium achirus. The sequence goes on along the minus strand of NC_137826.1, from coordinate 22,997,173 downwards.
ACCCCCACCCTGATAAGCACTTTAAATTGTATAGGTGTTGAGGCATTACATTTAGTTTGACTCAGTTCCACAGCTAAATATTATGTTGCGAGGCGTTGTGAGCTTGTAGATCGACTATTTTCAAAAAGGTTGACAATTTGGCCAATGTTTGACCAGATTTTATAGCATAGTTTGTCGGTTACTTTTGATGCAGTAATGGTCTTCTTTCTTTCTTTTTTGTTGAGGTATTAAAAGGGTCTTAAACATCATCAATCATGTGGGGAACCGATCCAGTGCTCTATAATAGAGTAGCCTAATAGACAGTTTAAGGGTTTCTCTACTTATGAGTAAAGAATGTGGCAAACACCATCCCATGACTTATATACTGACGTCCCAGTGTCCTGGTTCAAGTTCATGGAGGTGGGAACTAGATTTCAGCAGGTAGACCTCACCTACGGCAGGCTATATGAGTTAAGTAGGTCTAGTGTAGGCCTACTTATTTTTTGTGATTGGTTGTAAACGTGTATTGATTGATTGATTGATTCAGTGAGATAGGCTACTTTCTGCAATATGATTGTGATCTGTAATCTAATTAGATATTTTCTGCAATCAGATAGACCTAATAGTCATAGGCCTATAGGCTATGTAATAAGCCTGTAATAGATAAGTGGTTTTCAAAGTGTGGGCCAACTGAGGAGTATTAGGCTACATTAATATCACTGTATTCAATTTACTTGAAATTATTACGAAACACGAAATGAGTTATTTAAAGAAAATGCCATAACATCTTTTGACATCAGTGTCCTTGGTAAACTGTGGGTGGGGGTGCGATTAAAAGAAAAAGTTTGAACCCCCCTGAGAATGCTGAGATCATAAATAACAAGGACAGAATGTATCAGTGAATGATTCTCATTTCGTAAATCCTATTAGCCTATTTTAAGCTTTTCATGTGAAATCCTGCCTCCATCCACTGCATGGAGGGAAACGAGGTGTCATGGAGCTTTCTGATGTCGTTCTCTCAACTGCGATGTGGATGAAAAGCCTCTCCCTATTGTTGCCGTCTCCAGCTGTTCTGTTACCAATACATGAGCATGCCATGACAGGGGTTTTTAACCGTTGTTTATATGATTATGCTTCCTCACGGTGGTCGGCTATTAGAGCTTCGTCATCTGGCCGCCCGTACCAATAACAGTACAGTATGGTACGCCCTCTTAAGTAAGAACCCTGCAGTAGGACTGCCCCCCTCCAGCAGCAGTCACTGCATGTTTACTTGCTTTGCTTTGTCAGCTGTGTTCCTCTTCTCGCAATAAGTACATCATCGCCCTTTGCGTCTCGTTACAGAGCAGAACCTTGGACTTTTAGACCCAAGGAGGCGCAGATTTATCTCAACGCTCCTTATCGTTCCGCAGCCTCTTTCGCGGACCTTTGATCAGGGGCACGTTGGGTTCACGTCTCTCTTTTTCTCTCTCGGTTTGAAAGATGACGTTAAAATCCAATAAAAACGAACCTGCCGTCCCACTGGAGACGGTGTGCAGCCTCCGGACAGTGCTCTCCGACCTGTACCTGGAGCAACTTCTGCAGAACAAACCCAAGTCCGAAAAGGTATGATGATGATGATAACGTTAACTTGATCATAAAATTAGCCATATACTTGCTTCCGGGATGTAAATGGCATGAGCTGCTGTTGTTGTCGTTTTTATGTATATTTATTAGGCTATTACGCTGTCGCTGTCGCTTGCCGACAACAATAGATCGATCTGCAAGCAGCTTAAACCAGATCAGTTCGCTTGATGTTGTTGTAGCCGTCAAACGACACCGCCGTACGGTGGACTAAGTTAAGTTTATGCTCCAGTTGGCCGCTAGCCCGAATCAGATCATCTTCTCTCACCTCAACCTTTTTCATTTCAAGCGCAGCCTCAGTTTGATGTGCATTAAGGCATTGTAAGTCGCGGACACCGGGACACGGACACCCATATTAATAACCCCATTGGCCATTGATCATATGGTTTAGGCTCAATCTAATTTTAGCCTATTGATGTTAGTCATGTTTGTCAAGAGTGGTCTATGGAACAGTGAAACTCAAATTTTTTTTAAACACTCTTGTATGTTTTGTAGGCCTAGTTGTTGGTTACTTCTTGTCAGTAAAAAATGCTGGTCTTAGAGATTCCATAGACATGTTATAGGCAAGATTCACTTCTGCAATATGTAGACATACAGAAATAACTGCACGTGGGGGGAGGCCTATTCACGTGATATAACAGACCTGTTTACTCCCATAATAATAATGAGCCATTTATATTTGATGTTAGTCACAGTGAATGACAAGCAGTTGTTTATTCACCTGCATGGCTCCAACTCCTGCTTGGGAGAAATGTTATCACATTGATTTCAGGCTTGATGCCAACCTCTGTGATGAAAACAAACTCAGCAACTCTGGCAAAAAGGGTATTTGCACAGAACTAAATATGCGATACATGTGGCTAGATAAACCCATTGCTATAATAATAATAAATGTAATAACTGTGTATTTGCATTTTAGGTGAAAACTGGGGCCAGTATCTTTATATATGGCTACAATAATATTAGGTAATTAACCCTAGCCTCCCCGAGATGAACATTCAGCAAAAAAAGTGCAAAAGTGCAAATCAAAACAGGCAACAAGAAGTCGTACAATGCACGAATGAGTGGCACTGTAGGAAGTGAAAGAGTCTGAAGCGGCGTGTTTCAGACTGCGGTGGCAAATGTGGAGTGAGGCTGCAGTCCTGGGGGGGGGGGCATTCCATAGCTTGGCAGCCAGGAGGGAGAAGGTCAGGACATCATAAGGGACATACAGTATATTCTGATAGTTGATGATGATATGATAGTTATCTACTCCTCCCGTGAGGGAAATTCAGATATCGCAGCTGCCCAACCCAGCTGCTTTTTTCAGCTTAACCCAGCTGAACCCAGTGCAGCCCACAAGGAGCGCGAGGGGGGGAGCAGTGATAGCTGGAGCGGGGAATCGTACCTGTGACCTCTCCGGAGTCCTAGGTATGGACACTAACCACTCAGCCATCACTGCTTCTGTGTTCGCGTATCTAAAGCAGTGTTTCTCAAACTTACAAATGTCAAGGTCTCCCCCCTTAACTCTGACTGTGTAGAAATGGAACCAAATGAACCTGTTAGGGTTCATCAGTCCATTTGTACGCAGAGTTACAGACTTGTATGGGCCAATTTAGACCCCCCTAAAGGAAACCACAGATTCTCTATTAATCACTTTGAGAAGCACTGATCTGAAGGGGTGTAAAGGTGGATCATGTCATGAAGGTGGAAGCTGCCATGCCCTTGATTGCCTTATAGCTAATCACCAGTGATTTGTACTGGGTGCAGGCAGCAACCGGAAGCCAGTGAATACTAGAACACAGAAGGGGGTAGACTAGACAGGTGAACATTTAGTGCGGTTGAAGACTACCCTGCGTGCCCCGTTATTCAGGATCAGTTGGTGTTCAACTGTCACTGAGCATGCGGCCTCAAGGTCTAAGTTGTAGTACTAGCCTATCTGGTGCAAAGGTGTCTCTGGCAGTTTAGAGTTAAGTGACCTTAAATGACAGTCACATCAGAGTGAAACTGCTGAGTTGTGAAATCAGCAACTTTGAGGTCTTGGGGAGAAGTGCCAAGTCAGGAGTAATACCGATTCACAAGGGATATTGTGTGCCGAATGAAGGTCTTTCACTCATTGTGTGTCTGTAACTTACGGTAGTTACTTGACTTTATATTAAGCTCTGGTCCTAGACCGTTAATTACCATGTTTGAAGAACTTGAATTTGATTAAAGTTTTGTATTTGAAAACATTTAACTTCAGAAAAGCAAAACATTAACTAAAATGAACAATGCAAACAAGTAAAATTCACATCTAAACTGTAGGCCTGTCACAATTATTACACAATCGTTTCCATGTTGAAAAATGTTCATGAGTCATACATTTCAAACATTTTCCGAAATATCAGATCTACAGTCATTTCCGCTAGTATAACCCTAACCCTAACCCTAACCCTAACCCTTAAGTTACTTGTCATATATGCACTGTGCAAGCCTAAAAACCAAACAGAAATTACATTTATAATTCATAATATTCCAATGCTCAGTGCCAAAAAACAATTAAATCACAATTATTTGTGTGACAATGAAACGCCAACTTAAACTGTAATCGTGACTAGCGAGGGGAGGACAGAACGGTGGATCAGCAGGAGTATTGAAGCAGCGGTACTGAGATTTCTGTACTGCAATGTTAGGAGGACATGAGAGCTGAGCCAGAAGGCAAAGCTCTCCATCTACCAGTGGAAAATGAGGTTCGATCTTTTATCACCAATGAGGTGGTTCAGGACAGGTATCTAATACAGATGCACCCTGGGGCTACTCCCAAGGGAGGTTTTTCAATCCACACATCCAGCTGGAAAGAGAGACCACAAGGCAGACCAAGGACCAGATGGGGGATTGTATCTCCACACTGGCCTTGGAATGCCTCTGGAAACCCCAGTCAGAAGTACATAATATAGCCAGGAAAGGGATGTTTGGGATTCTCTGCTGTTATAATATTAATAAAGCAATAATAAATTGTGTAGAGCAGTTTAGCAAATATTAAATAGTGTAGTGGTACCACAGATCATTGTCAATTGTTCCTGAAAAACACGTTGCAAATTGCAGTGAGTAGAAACTAAGTTGGTACAGCAACTGCAGTAGGCCTATGTGGCATCTAGGAAAATCATTCTGGCTAAGGCATTCTCCCTGGCTTTAAATAGATCTTTAAATAGATCTTATCGCCTGCCTGAGGCAGGCGATAAGTCAGACAGGTTTTCTTGTGGTTTTGCTTCCAAACTGCAGAGGAATCATTCTAACTGCTGCAAAGTTTGGTGGCAAAGTGCCATATTTGGAAACATTTTTTAAATCGCTTTGCCTCTTTTCTTTCATATTATTCTCTCTTCTCACTTATCTGCAGCAATCTCACATTGTTTTATTTTCCTTGGATGATTGAGTATGAACCGAAGTAAAATTAATTTGCATTATTTTCCTAGTCTGCACAACTAGGTTGTTCATTCTAAGCACATTTTGTTGTGTTATGAGTATTTTATATTGGCATGGGTTACTGCTTTTTTCAGTCTCAGACAGTTCACTCTCAGTTGTCTTGCCCTTCAAATATGGAGCATCAGTAGTTCTTTGACTATTGGCAGAAGATCAAGCCAATCAACATTTGGCTAACCACTGGAGAATACATTAATAAGTAATGCTTTTGCATTTCGATGCTAATCTCAGAGCAAGAAAATCAATAGATGGCAACACTGATAGGTTGCTGCTCTAATATATTTGTTACAGAACATAACATAAATACAGTATATGCGGTTTGGGGCTGTTCGCTGACAATGAAGAGACTCATTTTGTGGAATCTATAAACATATACATGTACATTATGTGTACAACGTATATGTGTAGTTATCCAGAAGTGCTCTTTGGCATTTTACTTTATGATCTTATTTGAGCAAATTAAATTACATCAAGCCAAACTTGTGTCACTCCCTGTTGCACATAGCAAAATTACTGTTGTTTTTCCACAGCCAGTAACTATAACTAAGCTTCGGGCTGCATTGTCAGGGATTTGTGTATTCACCTCAGTCAACAGCCAGAAAATCACACAACGTTGACAAACAAACCCAAGAGCATGCAAGGCACTGGCAGCCTGCCTTTTTTTCCTCTCCCATTTGTTTTTGACCATCTTGATCACATGACTATGTCTCTGTACAATTCTACACGTTCAGAGTTAACACTGGAGATAGTGCTGATGTGAGTGCAGTGGAATCAGGAAGCTAAGAGGAACACATTTCTCTGTAGTGACACAAAGGGAGAGGGGCCTGCCAGGGTCTTTTTCTGTCCCAACTTCTTATTCACGTTACAGCCAGCGGCTATTTTTCACAGATAACTTATCCAACTATGCGGCACTCCCTAGCTCAACTTAATGCTGACCAAGCATTGTCACAATTACGAGTCACTTTGAATCTCCTTAATACATTCATTTAGACTAAAGTCTAATAGAAGAGTTCCAAACCAGGTTTAAAGATATAGATAATACACGCAATTTTCAATTTATCAACAAAAACACCTAAATCAGCAAGAAAGAATTGGAGTTTAGCCAATTCTATACTAAAACCCCTTACAAACCTTAAAATAACAGTTGGGGAATGGCTTGATAAAAAATGGAAAGTGGTCTGATTAGCAACATTGTTCATTGTTGAGTACCAGAGAAAAAGATTAGGCCTACATCAAGTAGAAGAAAGGACAGATTGTGACACAGCAGAGCAAATCATTATTTGTGGGCCTGAGATGGGGGTGGGGGATGACTCGATTGTTTTTCCACATTCACTGTCTGGAAGTCAGCTAAGATTTACAAATGACACAAGATTTAGGCTACAAAATGATCAATGCTTTAACAGGATGGTGCCAACCCGGCACCCAGTGTTTACATTTAAATTGACAGCAAACCTTTCCAGAATCTCCGATATTTCACTCATTTTAAGTGTTACATTTCTGTAAGGCACATTACATTCACCCATTTGCACATACATTCATACACCGATGGCGGAAGAAACCAAGCAAAATCGGGAGCAATTAGGGATTCAGCTCAAGGACACTTCGACAGTAACTCTGGGGGGAACTGGGATCGAACTAAGCGGCCGCTCTACCACCGGAGTCACTGCTGCCCCAATTCATTTGTGACAGTGTAATAAGAATACGAATTATAATTAGTGTGGTTGCTATAGGCAACACACTATTGTTCTCTGTCAGAGAATCTTTTGCCAGCGAAGTGGACCTGCTTTTTGTTAACAAGTGAACAAGTGGAGCTTTTGGTCATGCTTAACTACATGTTAAACTGAAGTTATCTGGGTTGTGAGGCCAGATATCTTGGACAATATCATGTCCAATCAGACAGGATTGGTCATGCTTCACTTGACATCACAAGATCTAATATAAATGGTAAAACAGAATTCATTTCCCAGTAAATCCTTCGTGACTCGCGTCAGGGCAACCACACTTGCAATTTCGCAGAATTGCACCTTTCTATAATTATTATTATTATTACCGTCATTCCAATCACACCTCTGCGTGCTTGGTTGAATATTGTTCAGCGTGCCTCAGCACCTTTTGTACTGCTTCTGATATTAATCATCCTGCCAATACTAGCTGACCTTTACACTGAGGTGGGACAGCTTCCTTTAACCATGTGACTTCCCTCTCTCTCCCCCAAGGATCAGCACATTGTGTAAAACGTTTAAAGAAAGAAGGAAGAGACTCCTTTTCACAGCTCACCAGCCCTCTTTTGTGCGCTCAAGACATCAGAATTGCTTGTGAACATTGGTTCATGATTTAGATAAAGGTCAAGATACTTAGAGTTATACTTGTGTCAAGAAGAGATTTATAGTGGCACGGTGCTCGTACAAAAGGGGAGATGACATGTCACCACTAGTCCTCGTCACCACTATGGTCCTATAGAATGCAGCTCATAATAAAACCAAGTGTTTTTTAAGTCCACAATACCTCTCTCCTATTCATTGTCACCGTTAAGCTCTAAAGCTGATGACATTATAAGTGTGATCCTCAGCTCCCTACTTCACATGTCTAGTCTAAAAGAACACCATTGAAATAGCATGTAAATAGTAAATACTTATTGAAAGTCTGTTCATTTGACTGGAAATCAGGAAAGCAGTGTCTTAAATGCAGTGCTGTTCTCGGCACTGCAGCAGGAAAACTGCCCACTTCCCCAGGGAGGATGTAATTTAATCTGTTTACAACTAGAGTTCGTCCATGTGAAGCACATGTACTGTACGTACAGTGATGAGACTAAACTAAAACTATTCCTTCCAACTCACGGCTGATAAATAACTGTATTACGTTGCAATTAAACCAGTTCAGACTTCCGTGGCTGCTTGGATGAGTCACCACCTAATCCCACGCAAGCTCAAACACAGCTTTTCTCCACCAGTGGGATCAGGACATGATTAATGGGTCACAGACAAAGACCACCACTGAAAAGTGGTCTTATAGGAATAAAGAAATATAGTAATTATAAATATATTATCAAACAATTTAATATAAAAACAATTACATATGTTGCGACCTTGTCACCAGGGTTCTGAAATGACTCATGCGCAGTGTACTAGACTAGAGTGTCTAATGTCAGCGTGTATTCCACAAGGAAGGGCCACAGAAGCCAAAGGCAGATCTACAAAGTCAAGTACAAATACAATTTAAAAAAATATATATAATTAACTCGACTGGGCTTGAATCGCGTGATAAGGTCCAGAGGTCAGTTCTACTTGATGAGAAGTAACTCATCTCCAATTATGGCTTTATATGCACGTATAAATGAGTGGAGAGCCACTTCTTTATCAATTAACTTTATTCTATCACAATGAACTTAGCATTGTTATGAATAAAACATAAAACAACCAGCTGTGTGTGAAAGGCATGATTTGTGTCATCCTCGTTTGTTATGTGATTTGACACCGTCGTGTTTGTCACATTCCATACCTCTAATCTAGAAATCTTGTGGATATCAAACTCTTGTGGTTTTCATTTTAGACATCAAACCAGGGATTAGCTCGCCTTAGACCTAGAAGAATAAGAATATGGGAAAAGGAAAAAAAGGAAAAAAACACAGATACACAAAAAGAATGAGTAAACTGTTAAACTAGTATCTGGGTGAGATCCTATTACTAGTTCAGCAAGTTTAAATGAAGAACAGCACCATCTAGAGGCTGTCTGCCACTATGTCATACACCCACTAGGAAAAACAACTGTCAGAATTATTTATGGCAGGACCACTCCAGATGAAGAGGAGGTGGATGATCTTTATTCTATTCGACAATGGCTTTATGTTGCACAGATTCAGACAAACAGAACGAGTAATGTGCAGAGAGCATATCACTGCTGGTGCAGTTTTATGAGTATTTGCTGATGCAGGGAAAGTTGTCTTTGGTTTGCAACTCTTTGAACCTTATGGGATTTATTGTTCCATATTTTATGAGAGGTGCCTATTCAAATTCCCAGCTCGGAGAGATCAATAAAGCACGTCTTATCAAAAACACTTATCACAATAGAGCCGTTTCATAATGCTACTACAACTCTCCCAGGAATTTCCAGTTGTAGGGAACTCATTATCTTTTAGATAATTCCTGAATCATGCAATAGATATACATGTACAAAAGATATATGTAGAATATACTGCTCTCAGAGAGCTGTCAATTTGGTCAAATGGTGCAGCTGCTTAATAAGGTACGAAGAAAGGTGAAATAATGTGCGTAGTATGCATAGTGCATACCCCATTGTGAAGCACTTTGTGATGTGTATTAAAAACTCCAACATTTTAGTAAAAAAATTAATTATAAAAAAATAAACACCTTTTCCATCCATCAGAAATTGGCCCAAAGAATATCTCAAAAGTGTTTCTTCATCACATCAAAGCACAGGCTGAGTTGAAATGAGATAGATGTCTTTCCATCCCACTCTTTAATATTTGCCAAGAGATGTGACCCCATTACTGATGTGGTCACCATGACCACATAGACCAGATGGACCAGACTGCCGGACATGCTTAATGAAGTGTTTAAACATTGGGTTAATTTTCAACCTCGAACATATGTCAAAACTGCAAATGAAACACGACTTGTTGAGGCACAAAACCTTTATCAATTTCTCTCAAAAAGGCTTCGGACACAGATTCCAATGGAGCTCATTTAACCTCACTTGCAAATCACATACTTTTTTAATTGATTGTCACCAAATGGCAGAAGAGCACACTAGCTGCTTTATACATGTAAAACATTTATCTTTTTTTCCACTATTCTATTATTTATCTATGGCTGTTGGCTACCCCTGACCCTTTGCCTGACCTTACCCGACCTGAAACAATGTAATTCCTACTGGGTAGTGTCTTACTGTCTTTTGGTAAAAGTTGGACGTGTTTGTTAAAACCAACTGCATCTTCCATGCAGTTACTACCAGTAAGACCCCCCCCCCCCCACACACACACACACACACACACACACACACACACACACACACACACACACACACACACACACACACACACACACACACACACACACACACACACACACACACACACACACACACACACACACACACACACACACACACACACACACACACACACACACACACACACACACACACACACACACAATCTTACAGACCAAGCAGTTTGGGGCCCCACTCCATACCCCCCTACCCACATCTTCCATAGGGGTAAGATGTCGAATCTGAATTTGTTTCCAGTGCAGCTCTGTTGATTTGAATGTGGGCATGTGCTCTGTGTTGCTGCCTGTAGATGGTGTGTGCCGGGTATACAGTAGAGTAGAGCGAGCCGCCTTGTGGTCAAAATGTGGGGAACATCTGACTTTAAAAAAAAGAATGTTATGATAGTTGAAAGCATAGCCTATTGATGGCCCAACCCATGACTTACATTTTGACATTTGTGCAAAGTTTGGAGAGAATTGCACTACTGGTGCGACGTGAGGAGGCTAGCGGATAAACACCGGACGCCTTGCGGATTCTAAGTGTATAAGATAAGATGTAATGATGTTTCTTGTTTCTTGTCCCACAGGCTGTTATGCAAAGCTACGAGTGTAAGGGAGCTGAGGTATACACCAACGGTAGTGCAGCAGGACACATGAATGGGGCAGAGATGACCAGGATGAGAGAAGTGACGTTTGAAAAAAATCCCTCAGAACCCATGGTAAATCTAATGTAATCACTGCAGTAGCCTACTACTATAGTGTTTTATTTTTACTCAATATGTTGAGTAGTTGAGAATTTATATACAGTATTCTATTAACATTAAATCCAAGAATCATGGGAGACACATGCACTGTACCTAATGTAAATCTGTGAATGAGAAAATCATTTTCTCATTCTGTTTCACACACAGCGTAAGAATAACATACATACAGGATCATTTTAATGATCGTAAATTTGTATTAGCGAATTCTGTGATTAATTGTGCATCTCATGTCTAGGGGGTGACACTGAAACTTAACGACAAACAACGATGCACTGTGGCAAGAATATTGCACGGGGGCATGATCCACAGGCAAGGTATGGACATCTAAAGTCAGATTTATGTGTTATATTATACTGTGTGTATAATTATATATAATATTTGATTTGTATTTTAGTGGCCGTAGCCTAGTGCAGGGATACTCAAACTTCTGAACTGGTGGGCCACATTACAAAAATGACAAGGGGCCGCGGGCCGGTAAAATCGCGCTCTTTCGAACGACCATCATTTTGACCGGAGGGTTAGCGACTCACCCCACGGAGTTTAAGGCGACTCACCCAAGTGACCCAACGGAGGTTAAGGTTAGGATAAGGGTTAAAGTTGGGTGTCGAAAAGATGACATGTAGAAACAGCTAAGCTATCCCCCAAGGGCCAGTTGATAAAATTACATTACTTGATACATTTTTGCTTTATTTCCACATAACTCAAGACAATTGCAATGTGCATTATTTTATGGCTTGGAATTCCATTTATATTCTGTCAATGACAACATTTGTAATCAAAATAATTTGCTACATTTTCTCTCTTTTTAATAATTCTGTGAAATTAGCAGATTCCACAAAAACACCAAAACAAACTAATGTACGTTTGTCTGCTATTTGTCTGCGTTGATATCTGTCTGCCTGCTATTGAGTTGGATAACATTAAAGATAGCTGAGCACAACTCTCTTTCAATTGCTTCACAATGCTATTTATGACGTTGCCACATTCAACACAAATGGCTTTTTACAGAAAATACTTGTGAAAATTGATAGTTAAGGAAAATAAAATAAAATCAAACAATCTACTTAAAATAGATTGCCCAGACTGTTTAGCTACCAAATGGCTAATGATGCCGTTGTTAAGTAGAGCTACAGTACGTCTCTTCATTTTCATTAGGCCTACAATAACATTTTGGGAATGCTAATAAGTTGGGCAGAGGCAGAGCCACTGGTAAAAAAAAAGAGAGAGAAAAAAAAAAAAAAAACAGCGAAAATTGGCGATTTCTATGGACGTTTTCAAGATGTTTTGGCCATTATCTCTGGAACGCAAGGTCCAATCTGCTCAGTTTAAAGCTTGTTGGATGCACAACTTTGAGGACATTAAGCTGGTGGGCCAGTCAAAATTGTGCCGCGGGCCGGAAGTGGCCCGCGGGCCGGAGTTTGAGTATCACTGAGTGGATACCCCCCTTTTCCTTCTCAGTCCTACAACGGTGTCCTGCAGGGCCTCTGCACATAAGATCTATAATAAAGTCACGTGTCGCAGCGTTGTGTTGTGAGCTTGTAGATCTGCTATCTTTGGCATCACAACAGAGTAAAAATTAGGCATAAGCGTGATGATTACATTGATGAGGTTCAAGTATTGCCTTTACACTCATAGGAGGTTATTGTACTAGATTGCATCAAGGAAATAGAGTTATCGGTAATATAACAACGATTGGCTATTTGCGGTGATACCTTCGATAAATGCCACACACAGATCTGTGTGGACACAATTTAAAAAATGGCTATCAGTTGTCTGGCTGAGTGTCAAGAGTGAGTAGATCAGTGAGAGTTTCAGATAGCAATAGCATACTGTTAAAACTAAACTCATTCATTATTCATTCAGTAATTGAACTCCCTCGTAAAATCAATAAACAGATGGATGATAATACTTGTCAGACACTTTGACGAGTCTCTAAATACTGATTGACTGATTGAGAGAGTGATTGCGTCCAAAGAAAAAGCATGCCATTTTCAGATTGCTCCCAATGAATACATACAGATATAAAGACAATACTAATTTAACTGAAACAATGCTGTTAATCAAAGAGCACAGATTAAAGGTACTTACACACTGGCATGTTTTTAGTTTTCTTGCGATTAATTCACCCCAAAAAATATATATTTTCAAACTGCTTTGTATCATGAGTACATCTGTTCTCAAGTCAATTTAATTTGTTTTTCAAAAGCATGCAAATGTGAATGCATTTTTTCTCTTTTTTTTTCTTGGTGTTACTGCTAGTGCCATTCTGAATTCAATGTACCGGTATGTATGACCTCTCTCCAGGGTCCTTACACGAAGGGGATGAAATAGCAGAGATCAATGGGACAAGTGTCATCAACCACTCAGTTGATCAGCTACAAAAGATCCTGGTAAGCCTTTAAGTTGTAAATGCTTACAATTGTCACTACTTTGTTCTTTTGGGCTACTGCACTAAAACTTCCACGTATCCATAAAATCAATATTCCGGTATGCTGTTGATTTCTCCCAGCTAGAGATGTAATCACCTAATGCTTTGAAACATCTGTGATGGGAGGTTCCCACTTGACTTTACTTGACAACATGGGTGATATGACTTCAAATCTCTGTCACGATTATTTCAATCTTTTGCGTTGATTACGATTAATGAACGATTAGTTAAAAAAAGATTAAGTCGGTTATTGCTTATTGGTTTTGATATATTTTCGGTTAATCACTCAGCCCTACCCCAATCGCCATGTGCCTCTATCATCGTTTACAGAAAGAAACCAATGGCGCAGTCACAATGAAGATAATTCCGAATGTGCAGAGTCGCTCCAGAGTCTGTGAGGTAAGCCAGCGATATTGTGCGCTTTTGTTTTGTGATTATGTTTTATTTTGTTGTGATTAATCTATCCTTGTCGGAGCTTTCTTCACATTTTCCTTGTGCCATTTATTGTCACATGGAGGATCGCAGAAACTGAGCATCCCATTCTGATATGGTTTTTGAATCAATTCTGTGATGGTTATGGATTTGTGTCTGTTACTAGTAAAATCTTAAGAATAATCAGATATCTGTTAATTGGATAGTGCTGTGCCCCTTCCACGAAAGTCTAATTAACACTGGTGTCCCTATTTTGGGCATGCCATAGGTGAATATTTAAAACAAATGTCAAAAGAATCTACAAGCTTACAATACTTTATGGTGTTTCTAGGGCTTAACTGGTTAATTAGTTGCATGGTGATGTTGCTTGCTGAAATTTCAAGCTTAACAATTCAGGTCAAAGCATTGTTAGCTTGAAAATTGGTTATTTTCGTTGTAAGTTAGACTGCACTGTCCTGTCTTTTCCAAAACGCCTCTGTTAAAAGGAATGTGTTCTTTGTCAGGTGAATCTTCCATAATTGAATGAGAGACACAGGTGACTATATAACATTCTAAGTTTGCTGTAGTGGGCCAATATAAAGATCATCACTCACATTAGATTTGCTGCTAATTTGACCTGAAACTCATTTGTAATGCGTTTCGTTCTGCCATCTTCTGGCCATAACATAGCTTCCATGTGCAGAAGCCATTTTGTAACATCCACAATTCCTTTGCATTGCACACATTATATTATTGACTAAACAATTTATTAACTAAACAAAATGTCTCTTCCTTGTCAAATTGGACTGGGACATAATTGTAGCTAAATGATGAACATAAAGTTAGTGTTTTGATGTACAGCTTATGATGTGGTCAGCGATGGCAGTTTACCCTGAAGCTTGTAGTGCATTAAGAGGTAGTTACATAGCGTTTCACACATTATACTTAGTACATTCTTGTACACCCTTTCCTTCCTTTTTTCCTTTTTCCTTTTTTTTTTTTTTTTTTTTTTTGGGTGGGGCCTGGGGGGGGTTAAAGGTAATAAGGATTGTTGTTTACCACAACCACCTGAGTGACTTGTGTAAATCAGTTAGTACCAATACTAACCAATGCATTAACCTACCTTGATAGTAGCTTACATTTATTGATGAAAGGTGTTTCGGTGTATTTGTGTATAACCAACCAGTACCTCCCAGTGATAAAAAAGGATAACGTGGATTTTTATATTCATATATTATTCGTACGTAATGCTTATGCACATATTTCTTTCCGAGGGCTGATAAAAAGAGAAATGTTCTCCACATTTAGAGCCCACATAAGACAAAACACAGGAGCCTAATTAAGTTCTTTACAAGACTAACATTTAACACATTATCTCTCACATGGTCTTGACACTTTTACTGGGGGATTAAATGAGAGGGGGAAGTTGTCATCCACCCTGTCAACCATTAACACAGTCAATAGAAGAATCACATTTGCTCAATAGGGGGTGCCACACTCTGACTCTGGAATGGGCCTTTGATTCTAATTTCTAACCACCCAATAAGTATATTAATAAGTAAAAATAGAGAGAGAGAAAGGCTACACTCCAACACCAGCATAATGTGTTTTGCTAAAAATTATGTTGCAGGGACATACTGACACTCATGTGACAGTGACACAAGTACTGAGAATGTGGCCTCACTTTTAGAGCAATTGAACAGTACAATAATACAATTGTGGTTACAATCCATTTGGGGGCAAGTTACTGCACCCAAGTGAGAAAGTGATCAGGAGCCCAGACAGATGAAGATTGGAGGCCAGATTTCAGTCATGGGATTCAACTTAACTATTCCCCCAACAGCCACCAAAGAAAGATATGTCACCTGTTCCTTGACATGATAAAAATGTGAATCTCTCTCCTCTTGGCTGCCATGTATTTCTAACCTGCAGATGTATATGAGGGCTCAGTTTGACTATGACCCTGCCAAAGATGATCTCATCCCCTGCAAAGAGGCAGGTTTGAAGTTCCAGACCGGTGACATCATTCAGATCATCAACAAACAGGATCCTAATTGGTGGCAAGGCAGAGTGGAGAGTAGTACATCCGACTTCGCTGGACTCATACCCTCCCCCGAGCTCCAAGAATGGTAGCTACAGCCTCTTCTAATCCCACATTCATATATTAGTTTTATGAAACACAGATGTCAGAAGTGATAAAGACACTCAAAGACAAAAAGTCCCTCTCTTTACCTGGCGTTCTGCTATACCGGTTCCACTTCTTGGAGGAAATAGCCTGTAATGCTTCTTAAGGCCGAACTCACACATACGTGCAACAACGTGTGGGATACGTGGGGGGAGGCGGGGGGCACGTCCGCTTTCAATTAATTTCCTATGGAAGTCACATGGTTTGAAGCGTGCAACATCCCACGGGGGATGGGGAGAGGGGAGAGGAGGGAAATGAGTCCAGCCTAAGAATCGGTTCACACTGTCTGGACGGACTGAGTGAATCGACCGCCTTCATGACAGGCAGACAGTGTGAACATAAACACCAAGGGTGAACATGCCATAAATGTTATTTTCAAACTAAGCAATTTTAACTCCAAATCGTTTACATTACTATTTACTGGATGCATTATTTTATTTTTTTAACCAAAAATGTTAGTTTTGGTCGACATTATGGGCTGTATTTTGACAGTCTTAAGTACCAGCTCTTATGCCTTAACTTAAAGGCCTGTCCATACTGTCTCCGACCACTGAACCTTTCGTCGGAGAGTTCAGACTTTCCGACGTGAAGCTTTCCGAACTCTAATTCGGGGTAATGCTTTTCAGAAGTCATTTTGTAGTTGAACCGGACCTTTCCGATGAAAGGTTTGGTGGTTGGAGACAGTATGGACAGGCCTTTAAGTTAAGGCATAAGAGCTGGTACTTAAGACAATCAAAATAGAGCCCTACATGTGACACTTCAGACCGTAAGGGCAGAATTGCACCTAGCTTAATGTAACACTCTTATCCTTGCAGGAGGTCGGCAAGTAAAAGCAAGGCCACTCAAGACAGTCCCTCCTGCAGCCCTTTTGGAAAGAAGAAGAAGTGCAAAGACAAGTACCTGGCTAAACACAGCTCCAGTGTGTATTAATGAAGATATACATACTTACACAGACTTACGCTGTGTCTTTAATTCTCAATCGTTATAGATTTATATAATGCAAACCTTAATTATTTTTTTTCCCCTATACGTTCTTTTTTTTTTTTTACAGTTTTTGACCAGCTGGATGTGATTTCTTATGAGGAGGTTGTTCGGCTTCCAGCATTTCAAAGAAAAACGTTGGTGATGATTGGTAAGCCCCATTGTTGTCTGGTCCATGATATTAACTTCCATGAAGATTTACAGCTATTTGTTTGTCCCTCTGATATTATTTTATAGTCTGGACTTTTGTAACAAACTTGAAAAGAAATATATTTTACAGGTCTGAAACATTTATCTTTTTATTTACTCCAAATAGAGTAGCGAAGTCCTGACGTCACTCATTCATTCCCTAGGTCGCAGAAGTAATTTCTCTATGGAGAATAACATTGGGTCATCTTAAAATCGTCTCATAAGAATCGTGGTCCAAAAATAAACAAACCGTCTCTCCGATATTGTCGAGGAGGCTCTGTATCGTTTACGATAGTCAGTCACTCATATTCGTTACCGTTCCGCATCATGTGTTCATTTTTGGAACACAGTTCTTATATGATACAAAGTCTATTAACAAAGTCTATGGGAATTCAGAATGGGGAGAAAAATGGGACCCAGGTAGGACTGTGTAAATGACATCAGGCTTGGGTGCTTTATATTGCATGGGTTAAGGAACCTGTATATGAATATTCTGGCACAACAATATCAGACAGAAAATGTCATTGTGGAAAAGGTATCACTAAATCACACATCACAAAGAAAGCTAATGGTAGGACAAATAGTTTACAAGAAGGCACTTGAAGTCTGACATGAATAGGTTTCCTGCCTCAAAATAATAATAATCTGAGATTATCATAATCGATGAAACTTTGAACATTTTAGGTGCACCTGGAGTAGGAAGGAGCCATATCAAAAGCTCACTGCTGAGCACATACTCAGAGAAGTTTGCCTACCCAGCATCACGTAAGTACAGTTAGTAGCTTATCACCTGGCTGCTTTTTAGTTTTCTTTAAGTTTTCTGAGTAGAGCTTTAACATGGAATGTGGAGTGTAGCTACCAACGCACAAAGTCTGATTTATGCTTCGGTGAGTAAGTGTTGTGCAAGAAAATGTCAACCAAAAAAAAAAAATCTTTTCAACTGAAAAAGTTGTTGCCACCATCTTGAAGCAGTGACAGTCAGCAGTGACCAGACATCATTGAAATGCCACTTCAGCCCTAGTGAAGCAAAGGCTATCGCATTCCTTGTGTGCATGTGTAGAAATATAACTTTCAGCTCTAATTCTGTCTCTATACAGACACCACCAGGCCGAAACGTCCAGAGGAAGAGAGTGGGAACGATTACTATTTTGTTTCTAATGAAGTCATGACCAAGAGCATCTCTGCACATGAGATGCTGGAATACGGCAGCTTCCAGGGATTCATGTTTGGCACAAAGATTGAAACCATCCAGAAAATACACGAGCAAGGCAAAATCGCCTTGTTGGATATAGAGCCACAGGTAGGCAATCAAAATTATTAATATAAACGATTAAGTCGCATCACTAGATCTCACATTCATTTAAAGGCACAATCCATAAGTCCTGCGAGCATTTCAAGTATTACAGTAAGATGGAATTTGAAACCGCAGAGATTTATTTTCTGCTGGTGAAACAAGCAGTATGATCTATGTCTGACGCTAAACATACAAGACTGGAGGCAGAATATGTGTATTGTTTTGGAATCACGTATTGGGCCTTCGGTTTCCACACTAACAAAAACTCTTCTCAAATTGATTTTTCACTGCAGACTTTGAAGCTGATGAGAACTGCTGATTTTGCACCTCTTGTGGTTTTCATCGCGCCCACCACCACAGCTGCCCAGGTGCTCAGTCATTTTCTGACTTTATGGCCTTCGGAAAATAGCGACACCCTGAGAACAATACGCTAACAACTGGCCAGCACTTACTAACACTGCTTTATGCCCCACCTTCTCTTTAGACGGCAGCCCTGCAGGCAATCCAGAAGGAATCTGAAGCCATCCTGGCCATGTACAGACACTTCTTCGACGTGATTCTCGTCAACAACGACGTTGACGAGAGTGTGAGGGGAGTGCAAGAGGCCATAGAGCGTGCCACCTCCACTCCGCAGTGGGTGCCTGTATCGTGGGTGTATTGATAACTTGCCCGTCCCTTTTGTTTTGTGAAAAAGAAAAAAGCAGTGCAATATCACTCCCTACGCAAGACCTTAAGAGTTAATGATGTCCCAGGTATGTTTGGGTTAACTGTTGATTAATGTAATGAGATCAGATGTTTTGCACTAAAGCATCCCCAGAAAAAAGAGCAATACTAAAAATATTTTATTTCAGAATTAGTAGAACCTCAGCAGGGGATTTATTGGAATGTTATATGGATGTTGTTCTTACTAGAAATGTATGTCACGGTGGCCCAGATTACTCCTGGTTTTCTATTCTATAAAGTCATCATTACCGGCATTCACCTGATGTTCTTTGTACTGTAAGTATCTAAATGAGTCCTCCTCGATTAGAACCAGCAGTACTCTGGGTTCCCAGGACCTAAGTGGAGAACCACCAGTATAGACATTTGTGCTTCAGGTTTTTCATGGGCTGAGGGATATTATGTTTAGTGCCGCACTGAAACCCTGACCATTAAGTTAACCACATTAATCCTAGCATCCCTATTATTAAGCATGCCATTACAGTCACAAAAAGAAAAAGTAATAAAAAAAGTACATTTAAAAAAGATGGCAGACCTACAAGCTCACAATTCATTGCAATGTGGCATCAGCCATTTGTCTTATGACAAAGTACATGTAGGGCTTCAGTGGTTAACTAGTGATAGTTAAGGCTAGGGCTCCACCAAGAGCGTTGCGTTGTAACAGCATCAAGAAATTAACCGGGGCGAATTTGGCAGCCGACGTCCGACTTCATTGATTAAAAAGGGAGCGTTCCCAGCATTGACGCTGACGCTAGGCTCGATGGCTGCAGTGGAGCCGGGGGTTAACTTAACGCTCAGGATTTCACAGTGCACTCAACCTTGATGACTGTTGAAGTGTGTGTGTGTGTGTGTGTGTGTGTGTGTGTGTGTGTGTGTGTGTGTGTGTGTGTGTGTGTGTGTGTGTGTGTGTGTGTGTGTGTGTGTGTGTGTGTGTGCAAATGCAAAATAAGACCACAACTGTGAACTGAAATTCTCTCTTTAACTGACAGGGTTTGCATCATGTGTCAACCTTGACTCTGAATTTGTTTAGGGTTTTTGTTTTGTTTTGTTTTCTATTCTATGAGTGTGTCATGAATTTCAGATTCTAAAAGTCGTTATTCATTATGTGGAAATGCGGAGATTGACAATGTCTAGTTAGTACACAAGATTGTTTAGTCGACGATTGACAACCTATGTTGTCTCAACTCACCAGATATGTATACCTCATGGAATGATGTAAAGGCACTTTCAAACAAAATTAAAAACTCCTCAGCTCTGTTGCAGTTATTTAGTTGAGTGTCATTCACAGTGGTGGACAGTACCGATTTACTTCAGTACTGTAGTCTGTACTTGACTATTTTTTCAGTATCTGTACTACTTTAAATAGTACAGATACTGCATTTTGACTCGACTTTCACTCCACTTAATTTCAAAAACAAATTATTGGCCTTCACTCCACTTATGAATTAACCACTTAATCCCTATTTCAAATATAGTGAAAATGGCAGATCTACAAGCTCACAACGCACATCACATGTTGAGTTTGTAGCTCTGCTATTTTCACTATTATAGACGTTTTACCTTTTTGGGGGGAAATGTCTACATATCAATACAGAAATGCATTGATATTAAAGAAAACAATACAGAAATGCATTGATATTAAAGAAAATATACTTTGTAATTTTTACTTGTGGATACTTAAGTATTTCCAAAAGTATTTTAAAAGAAAGTACTCCAGTACAAATTTGAAAGAGCAACTTTCACTTGTAGTTGAGTCACATTTTACACAGAATGATATATACTTTGACTCCAGTACTATGGTTGAGTACTTTGTCCACCACTGGTCATTCATTAAAACCTACATCTATTTTTCCTCTTCGGAGACACATTGAGAGGTCAGCCTGATTTGAAATGTTGCCAAATGAACATCAAAATAGGAGGAAAAACACAAATAAAGATATTTACAAATGCATGGAGTACGATGTTGTTAAAGTTATTAAGTTGTGCTTCCCCATCCAAGAGTTCATAAACGATAAAAAGTTTTCCACATTGAAATTTGAGAATTGAGGCTGCACGAAAGTCCACTCTCTGTGTCACTTCATTTCACCATGTCACTTTTTGCACTTTTGTAAGTAAAGGAATATTTTTGTATACATCTGAAGAGCCTCAGTTTTCATCTTTCAGTGTGCAAGACTTTTTGTCGTTTATGGACTTTTATGCTGGCCTCTCACACCTGTTTTCAGCCCTATAGTAACTAAGCCTTGAGTTTTAGAGCGTAAACTCCCCAAGAGTTTAAATTGTTTTATAGCCATTTAAGATAAAGAAAAACACAAAAAGGCAGAGAGAGTAGTGCAATTGTTCAGTCAATTTGCAGATATTTCAATGGGTAAATGCTGTGTGTGTGTGTGTGTGTGTGTGTGTGCGTGCGCGCGCATGCATGTGTGCCTGTGCACCAGCATGGCCATCTGTTGTACAGTAACTTTATGCTGGCATACAGAGACACCTAAAGATGGACCATATTACATTGCAACAAAGGTCAGTCTATAATCAACTGGAGGTCCATGCAGGACCTTCTCGCCTGACTCCTACACTGCCTACCTCTTTGTTTGAGTGATTACCTCCTCCTTTACCATAAAGATATTGTCAACTTTCAATGTAGAGAAACAGTGTACATCTGACCATCAAATTCCAGTAGAAAATGCTGAAGGCCATACTTGACTAAATAAAGGGTCTGCAACTTCCATGAACAAAGGCAACATGAGGGAGGTTCCTAAGTTCCTTGCCATATATAAAATGTTTTCCTGCATTCTCTTGTCTTGACCAATGAAAAGGGGTTCTAATAGTTAATTTCAACACAGAAACATATGCTACAACAACCAAGTTAAATCAAGCCACTATGGCATGGCAGCTATTGCCAAGTGAGAATAGAATCACAACTGATAAGAATCAACTCACAGATCAATAGGGCCAACAAAGTTAAAACATACACTTTGCACAGTGCCAACCATGACATTTGGATATGAACCATTATGAATAGAATAGAATAGAATAGGGCACAGTAGCCGTCCATGATATTTGGAGTTGAACCCATCATAGAAAAGAAAAGAAAAGAAAAGAAAGGAAAATAATCATTAACTCACAGATCAGAAGGGCTGCAGCAGGGCCAGGCAACGATTCAGGCTGTAGGCTACCTTTCCATTCTTCACGAAGTCTTGTTGTTTGTCAGCTTCAGCTAACGTCCTGTTTGAAGTAGCCCTGTGTTTTAACATTCTCCTGCAATATCAGACAGATGTTGTCTTTGGAATGGGAACCTCAAACTCAAAGCCATCAGTTCACATCGTTGTCTTCTTGTGTTAAAGTGTTTCTGCATGGCCAGGCCTTCTCGCTCATAAAATGCTAAGGTATGCAGCCTAATTGATTAGCCTAATTCTGTTCCGAAGCCTGCAACCTTTGTGCATCAAGTTAACATTGCTTCATGTTATTGGATATCGCCTGCTGCCTGCGGTTCTGCTGAATTTCTGTTTGGAGTGGCAGCAAAACTCCAACAGGTGAGGTGACTGTTTTGAGCAACACCTGAAGTTCCTGAACCAGAGCTCGCGCGTGCGCAATGTAGGCTAGAGAGGAAGCTGCAGAAATTTGGCTAAAAGTATTTACTATTTAGCCTATGTTAATATTTTATTGCGTAGGCCTATTGGAGGATCCCCACCCCACTAGTAGTAACAGCTATATAGAAATGAGGCTATTAAGTAAAGAAATAAAATAAAATATCAAAGCACAGTCATAGACATGGTTATATTATATAGTGTCAGACTATATTGCGTAGTGGAGATTAAACAAAAAGAAAAAACGCTATCTTGAGTCTGACGCATGTGCGTGTGCGTGCATACGTGCACCTGTGTGTGCGCGTGCACGCCCACCCCGGTCAATAAAGGTTTGGACTCAGTTTGGACATGGGTGGGTGACGTGACGTAACGTTTTCGCTGTCCTCGGTGTCAAACATGTATAAATAAAAAATATATTTGTCAAAAACCTTCTGAATATTGTGCAGGACATTAAAGTTGTACTATGTAACTTTTTTTATAAAACAAATCTTAAAATTCTCCTAACTATTAAAACACAAAAGTTTTAGAAGATCCGCGCCGTGAATTTCAGCCTGTAAAGCCTTCTCTATATGTAAACTGAGATCCTTGCCGGGGACCGGTTCTCGCGCGAAAATTGCGTCATCACACTACCGGCCAATCACAGCGAGGGTTATACAACTGCCGGCCAATCACATCGCATCTTGAAGTGGGGTCGCCATTTTGTTGTCGCCGGTTTGTACCATCCAGTCTCTAGGTAATTTCGCCTACCAGGCAGGGTGAAGGAGTGTATCTCTGGAATTACTGAACGCACAGGAACAAGGGACCCCTCCAAAGATAGATCTCAGCGAGGTGGAGGCAGACGCGGGGGTCTGAAGGTACGAAAAACGGCCGAAAGACGCGGACGCGACCGCGGTTCGCTATAGGGCTAATGACCACTAGGTGAGCAACTTACACAGTATGGCTTTAAGCTTTATGTGAACTTACTCAAGATTAAAACATTTCATTCCTCATTTCTTCAGAATCTTCAACCAAACATGGCAAAACTCATATGGTGTGACTGTCCTGACCTTGTTTCTCAAAGTGGGAACTTGAATAAAACTAAGAAAAAGAATTGCTAAAAATCATTTGAAAATGAATTTAGGTTAAAAAAAACGTCTATTTTGAGCCTATATCTTTTCAAAGTCAAAGCATAATGTTTTCAGTCATTTCTGATCAAAAACATTTTGTCCCCCAACCCAAAATCATTTGGTGTGACACTAGTTTGGAAAAATTAAACAGGCAATTATTTGGACACCTATTGGCTAGAGAGGTCCTTCTTCTGTAAGGCTATTCAGCACTCCCAGCACAACTGCAAGACAGGTGTCTGAGGTGAGTTATGATTTTAACATTTTCATGAAATGCCATCTTGTTGAAACGTTGACAAACTCACCATTCTGGATGTCTTTTGGTGTGACACCTTTTCTTTAAAAAAAGCTTAAGTTATTTGAAGTTTTGGTCATATTTCCATGTAGATCTAGGCTGCTTTGTTATAGCTAGCATGCTGTTAGCATGCTAATGTGTACATAGTAGCCTCAAGGTAAACCTAAATGGAGAAAACAGTAATATGGTGTGACACTTAATCATATGGTGTGACATGTCTGCTTGTCACACCATATGACTTGACTGTCACACCATATGATTTATACTGTATTTAACTACAGATATAACAACAAATAACAAAGTTCCATGTTTCTTTTGTACATTTAAACATTTGTTTTAAACATTTTTACATAAAATGTAATTTAGCTTCATTCAGTGATACTTCAAATTCATCAGACAGAGCAGAAACCCCTTCACAGAAACCTTAACATATTGTTTCAATCTAAACAATATTTTCTCTTTGTCTTAAACTATACATTGCATTTTCTTTTGTCAGCTGGAAAATGACAAGTGCTGAGAGAACGAGAAAGTACAGGGAGAAACTAAACAATGACCCAGCAAGGAGAGAGGAGCCAAAGGGGCGAGACTGCATTTTCTACGAAGAGCAGGAGGTTGTCTGTGGCATAGCAGAACCGCAACAAGGCAGCCGGTTTGCTACCCTCACCAAATACGACTGGCTGATGTACAATACAGTCTAAATGTATAATCTAATCTGATCTAATACTTTTGTACTTTCACTCACTGTACTGGACAGTGGACAGTGTTAAGGTAGGACCCGAGACAAAACTAGCGAAAATAGCTGATCTACAAGCTCTCAACACGTTGTGCTGCGAGAGCTTGTAGATCAGCTATTTTCGGAGTTGCGCAACCCAGCACTCTTTAGCTAGTGGAGATGTGGTGTAATGTCATGATTCCTAATTACATTTGTTCAACACAAAATGCTGTGTTCAAGTTCAGGAGACTTCGGAAAAAAGCAATTTACCTGAATGCTGAGTTCTGTTTCCACTAATTGGTGTTAATAAAATGTTGCCTTCAATGCCTTGGCTCCAAGTGTGGCTATGCGCCTTATTGTCCCTTTAGGATCCTTCTGCCGTGGGCCGGCAGAAGACTTAGGTGTGCGTAGCATTCCTGTGCACATCCTCATCATCCATCTACTACTACAATTCTTTCTTATCCCATGTTAAAGCCCTACAATAATATCCTGTTCAGAAATATTAAGGCCATGTTATCCTGGGTAATTGTTTAATCAATCAGTAGTTCAGTTCAGTACTCACTAATAGGTAGGTTAAAACACAGTTTGCTTTGACACATGAAGATATGATCATACGGTGTGACACTAAATCATTTGGTGTGACATTCCAAATAGTGAGAAATCATACCTTTATTAATGATTAAACCAAAAAAATGTTTATGGATTACATAGAGAATATTATCAGGAAGAGTCACAAATATTTGTGTAATTTTAGAGAAAGTTTTGACAGAATACATTTAAAATATGTTGTAAGATCATGAACATGGGCCTCACACAGAGTGTCGATTATGAAAAAAATATACAGATATAATTAATTTTCAAAAAACTATAGTGGATCACTGGTTAGTTATGATAAAGGACTTTGATAAAGTGAGTAACTTAAGAAAGATGTACTCCATTTTCATTTTATGAACAATTATTTTCATGTCACACCATATGACGATTTTAGGCACAAGTACAACAAACTGCTGAATAAAGTCTGATTCCAATAAAATATCTAAAAACAAAATGTATTTCCATAAGGTTGAGAGTGAGTAGAACAAAAGTAAATAACTTTTATGCCTGCAATTTAAAGTTTTTTTAAAAACACATTTTTTGGGGCGTCACGTCACTGACCCACATATGCTGTTGCACAAGCACGCTGCCAGCAGCCAGGGCCGGTTCTAGGATTCTGGTGGCCCTAAACTAGATTTCTTTTGGTGGCCCCCCAATACCAGAGGTGAAAGTGGCTTGAAGTTCTTGCCGGAACTCCTGGAGATGAAAATCAGGGACACCTCTTGACCGCGGCTGAATAAAAATCATGAAATATGAAAATGAATGATAGTGATCCACAGATAAGCCCTAATCATTTTGATAGTTTAATCTGTTAAAAAGACTGTCAAAAGAACCTGCAGTAGCAAGTTCACACTTTTGAGTGTTACTTGCATAATATCCTATCTAAACCACACTTCACACCCAAATATGTCTGAGAAACGTTAACATTTCCTTCTTCTGCTGCGTGTTTCTAAAAGTGTTGCGAGTAGCCTACTGAAAACTTAATTTGATATTTTCGTGCTCTCTGGTTTTAAGAAACATGGAGACTGCCATGCTCAACTGAAACGTTTTCAGACATATCAGGATGAGAAAGTAAAGCAACTTAACCTACAGACATTGTATTGAATGAGAGCAAAGTGGAGAGCAACTGTGATTCAACAAGACCAATTTATTATGCATTGTAATTTTGTATTTACATCATAGGATATTTGTATGTTTCTTATATGGACCCCAGGAGGATTAGCTGTCAGTGTTGCTCCAACATCAGCTAATGGGGATCCATTAAACCCCCTACAATATGTGCACCCGATGGAGGAAATGCATGCTACACAGGTCACAGGTTAAACTGCATGCTATACACAGGGACTAGGAAGTCAGTCGCTGCCAATGAAATTATGCTGAATTGTCAGATGTCATGAAAGCTGTGAAGAACACACTGCTCTACTTCACCATTCTGAGGCTTAATGGATGTTACATTGTCACACATTTTTAAAGGGATACCTGGCTAATACGACAAATATGCCTTAATACATTATAATTGTCCTCTATAACTAAAACGTCAAATTAAAACTAGACCAGGTCAACCTGGTTGTGCCAGACCCCCTGTCTGTCATCATCATTTATGACATCATACATCATGTCATCATCATATATACCCTTTATATAGAAAACCAGGACAGACAGACAGACCGACATTTGCTTATGTAGGCCTACCCATTTCATGGGTCTGGCAAACACCCCAAGTATTGTATTTCTTCGAGAAATAGCTAATCTTTCACTCAATAGGGGAAATGCCCGTCGCAAGTTGATGATGTCATAAATGTCATGCGTGATCTATGGAATTTATGCCTGCATGTGAAAATAAAAACAAACGTAATACTTCCTATTGTTAATATGAGCATCAAATCGATATTTCAATGTGTTTGTGTGGGGTTTCTTTTTGCATATACATGGCATAAATAGATCACACATGACATTTATGACATCATCAACTTGCGACAGGCATTGAGTGAAAGATTAGCTATTTCTAGAAGAAATACAATATTTAAGGTGTTTTTAATTTTACATTGTAGTTATAGAGGACAATTGTAATGTATTAAGGCATATTTGTCGTATTAGCCAGGGATCCGTAGCCTATCTCGTCAGGAGTTTTTACTTCTCCAAATTAACTGCACAGAGCTGGCTGACAATTTCAATGATGATGTCTGGGTTGTGAGCTGCACAGAATGTTAAGGTTCTATGCAAGGCTACAAATCAAGCACCATTCATGTTTCTGTATGACAGAATGGAAAGCATTCTAAGAAATAAGAATATACAGCATGGGGTCCCTGCTTCATCATCTCTCAGCTATGGGGTCCTTGGCCTTAAAAACATTGAAGACCCCTTATCTACATAAAAGCAGAAATACTTCATCCAGTTGCACAAACCTATCCATACTGTATATCCATGGGGCCGAAAGTCTTTAAGGGGGTCAAACTCCCCAAAATGCTTAGAAAACTGATGTGGCCCCCCTAGTGGTTGTGGCCCTAAGCGACCGCTTATATTGCTTATAGCAGAAACCGGCCCTGCCAGCAGCTAATAGCTATTAACTGGAGTCAACACAATCAGCCTATAGGCTTAATTGATTGATTGATTGAGTGATTGAAGACTTTATTAGAAGTTTGCATAGGAAAAGGTACAGTTTCATGACGGTACAGTTCACTGGTACAAGGTCTACTAAAAGGAGATCCTAGAGAAGACTAAGCTTATTTCCACAGGAAACCATTAAAGTATCTCATATAAAATTGAATGACGAATAGAACAAAGTACTATGCAGTAGATATAGTCAGTAAAAAAATAAAAAAAATTGAAAGAACAAAATATAGTAAGTCAATACAAACAGAAAGTATATACAAAGAAGGGGGAGGGGAGGGTAGGGCTGGGCTGGGCTAGGTTTGTTTGAAGGGGCAGGGGAGGATAGGGCTGGGCTAGGTTTGTTTTTACCAGTTGCGAACGGCTGCTGCCTGTAAGTGGTTTTTCAGGGCGATTTTAAAGGATGCTAGTGATCCACACTCCATTAAGACCTTCGGTAAGGCATTCCACATTTTTGTGGTATAGCAGAATAGCGAGTTTGACCCTTTCTTTGAGTTGACTCTGGATTGAACGTGATTTGTGGCGCTGCCTTGTAATTGTGGACATCCTTAACGTTTTTAAAGTATTTTGCCAGGTACATGGGCATCTTAGTGGTGTAGTGTATCTTGTACACCAGGCCCATTGCAAGTTGCTGTACTCTGTCATCTACTCTGAGCCACCCCACTCTTAACTGGTGTAGTGGTGAGGTGAGTCTGATAGGGAAGGTTAAGCAGGACCCTAATTAGTTTATTTTGGGCTGTTTGGAGTTTAGTTTAAGCTACATTGCTACTAATATATATATAAAAAAAGCACACCTAGTGTGAAGTGAGTGGTGTTTTTCAACATTGAACTATTTCATTAATATACTTGGAGTTTTGTGTGGAAATAAGAACCACCCCCCCCCCTTCCAGAAGCACTGCTCAAAAATATAATTAGGCCTGCTGTAGGCTAAACTAGTAAGACTCCTAAGGGCGAGGTCGCGCCAATTCTTGGCCATCTGGCCAGTGATGTATATCGGACCAGTTACCCATATATGGAGATCCATGTACTGTATATAGTACATCCCTTTTATGCCCATACATGGAGATCCCTGTCTGAACCAGCCGCACAGATATGGGCTGTCTTCCTCCATATATGAGCAATCCTATATGAAGTCCTGTTAGATATGGGCTTAATATTGATGACATCAGGCATTTCCATATATGGGCATAAATTGGATTCTGTTAGTGGTTCCCATAATATCACAACATACAATATATTTTATGCCCATACATGGAGATCCCTATATGAACCAGCCACACAGATATGGGCCATGTCTTGGCCATGCATCTGGCCAGTGATATATATATATATCGATGACATCAGGGATCTTCATATATGGGCATAAAAGGGATTCTGGGGAATACCCATATAAGCTATGGACTTTTACATAGGTGATGTCACCTGTGATATCATCACCTGTGATGTTACAGTGATGTGTCAAGGGAACCTACCCATAGACTGTAAAGAATTGTACACAAACGTCTACATGACAAGCTGTGACATTTCTCATGGTAAACTGCGACCTTCGGTCGCAATAACATAAACTAAAGAATGACAGATACTGTAACACACAGAGCGGCAGGGGACACCGACTAAACTACTGGTAAACTAAATTCTAAATGTTCCTACTTCACCTATCCACCAGCAAGTTGACTCACCACCAGAGCAAAAGGCTTATCTGTCTAATAAGACAATGAGGACCAGAGAACTCCCTGTGTCAGATTCACACCACTTTACAAATTATCTTCACCCATGGGCTGGCAGACTGGTGTCATGAATGTCTAAAGAAAATTGAGACCAGGAGAACCAGTCATTTTCACCATTAAGGGGTGTTTTTTTGTTTTCTTTAAGAATAGGCCTACCCTATTTCCAATTTACAGTACATTAACATTTGATGTGTAGGCAGCCAGATTTTATTTTATTGAGCGGTGCAAACCGCTCCTATAAGTGTCTGTAGCCTTTTTCCTCAGCATTTTGCCATAGCAAAATGTGTGTATGTAGCATCATGTTTGTCTAGTGATGTCATATGTCGTATGTCTGTAGCCTTTTCCCTCAGCGTTTTGCCATAGCAAAATGTGTGTGTGTAGCATAGCCTGTACATCCTAGACTCAAATCCTAGTCCTAGTCACTATGCAAGCACGACCACCGTCCTAGTCACTATGCAAGCACGACCACCGCTCACTTCACATTGGG
This sequence comes from Nannobrachium achirus, assembly GCF_963921795.1. NCBI lineage: Eukaryota > Metazoa > Chordata > Actinopteri > Myctophiformes > Myctophidae > Nannobrachium > Nannobrachium achirus. Next base: position 22,967,049 of record NC_137826.1, on the reverse strand, counting down.
TGTGATTTTTTTATTCTATTTACGTTTTTCGCTTGACCCTAACGTGTGTCATCTGTAATTTTTCAGTTTATTTAGCCTATTACTGTATATATTTTTGAGCTGTGCTCCTGGAAGGAGCTAAGCTCCAACATCTGGCTTTGTCCGGGACGCAAAGCTTGGCCTACTTCTTTGCACAAAGCGTGCAAAGTGTTTCTTGTGATTCATTGTGTCCAAATATCATGAGTTAAATGTCCCAGGTATAGTAAGCCTATGTAATTCTGATATTCATGAAGTTAGGTTTTAATGAAACATTTTGAATTAGTGATTATGATCATGGAAAAAATACTTCCTTGTATATGTCATCATCCATAGACCTTTAGTACTCATACCAGGAACATAACTTAATTGAATCAACATTGAATTGATTCCCTCTGTGTCATGTGTACACAGCCACCCAGAAGCTACCATTGCAGCACGCCATCAGTTCTGATCTCACTGATGCCAGCAGGCCAGCAACACTATCCCCTTGGGAGATGATCAAGCTGGGGGTGTAAAGTCAGACCCCATGGGAGATGTAAAAACAAAATGTTGTAAGATGGAAATGTACTGTAAATCTTCAGTGCCCATGATGGGCCCTCAAAGATCTTTTGGGTGCCAAAAAAATGCCAGTCAGTATCATCAGATATGTGTCGTTCTATCTCCTTCCCTTTGTATGGGATAGAGCAGAGATCTGTTACAGTCACACAATATGTCCATTCATGTTAAAGGAGTAGTTCACCCCCAAAATGACTTTTTTTCTATTGATTACTCACGCCATGGAGACTAGAGTTCAATAATATTTTTTGGTTTTTGTCACATTCCTAAGACAAAAATTTGATTAGAGTAAATTTACCCCCATTGATTCCGGATTCGGAACGAATGGGGGTAAATTTATTGTTATCACATTTTTGTCTTAGGAATGCGACAAAAAACTAAAAATATTATTGAACTCTAGTCTCCATGGCGTGAGTAATCAATAGAAAAAAAGTCATTTTGGGGGTGAACTACTCCTTTAAGGCAACACGTGTCCTTCAGATGTGTTATAACAATGCCATGCATATGATGAGATGTGATGTGAGGGTGCAGACTTTAGCCGACACCAACTCGGGACTCCTGGATCGCTTACAGTATATCCAGCATCATCTCTGCAGTGTTGCTGGCTCCACTGTCAAGCCACAGTGTGACCACGACCACGTATGCCCCCTTCTGTTGGGTTGGCTCCCACAGTATCAGTGGGCTGGCCGTCAGTCCCAGCTCCCAGGTGCCTGACCCAGTGCCCAGCCGGCCTCATCCTTCTCTCTCTGACCTTGTCTCTGTTGTGGTCCACCCATGTCACATCAAATCACTCTTGGCACGATTCCAACTGTAGATTGCCTGCACCATCTTCTCGGGAACACCATATGCCCGGAGAATGTTCCTGAGTTTCCCCTGGTGTGCGGTGTCAAAAGCTTTTTTGAAGTCAATGAAAGTTATCACCGCTGCACTGACAGGTCTCGCTCACTGATGCCTTCCAGTATGCTCCTCAGAGCCACTACAGTATTATCCTAACTGTTGTGGTGCCAAAAATCACGAACACATAAAGGACAACAAAAAAATCACTCTGAGCCTTGAGTCCAGGCTGTGAGACTCCTCCAGTGCATTTCATTTCGCATCATCGCAAATAGACCATTTCTAGGATGATGATGATGTACTGTGTTCTGCAGCAATGCGAGAGAGCAGGTCACTCGCAGGTCCTGGGAATAGCTCTTTACATACTATATAGAGATGGTGCATGGCAGGATGCTCTGGGATGTAGCAGAGTAGAAAGATTTCAGGACCTCCAAGTTAGGCCCTCTATGTGCGACTGTACTGTCCACCATCTCTTCTGGTTTCCTCTTGATAATGTGTAAGACCTCTGCTTCTGCTTACAGAAGTTCATGATTGTCATTCACTGCTCCTCCACTCCTCTGAGGCCCTCTTGTCATTACCATGGATCATATAGTTACAGGTTTCTACTTGTTGCCCTTGTGCGTTGACTGAATATAGTTGTTAAACAGACCTTTTAAATAGTGAACTACTGTATAAACTGATTTGTATTTGATTGATTGATTGACTGATTGATTAATTGATTGATTGATTGATTGATTGATTGATTGATTGAATGGTTGGCAGCTTATTTCCAATTTTCTATTGTGGTCTTTTGTAAATGTGTGACCTGACAATGACTTTGAATAATGTAAAAAACAAAAAAACAAAAAAAAAACATATATTCATATAGGCTAATCATATTTTTATAATGATAATAATAGGCCTAATTCAAATATGTTATCCTTCAGGATATTGTTAGTATGCTGTATTTGCCACAAATAAAGTTGGGATAAAATACACATTTGACTAGTTGTGACAAAGTATAACTAAACAATTATTATTATTATTAGTGTGGTTGCCAGGGCAACCACATTATTACTCTGGGGAATTTTGCAGTTTTTACAACTCTTAGTCTCATTGACTTGAATGGGAAACTCCATATATAGTGAGTAACTTTTAGCTACCTAAAAGTTACTTTGAATGGGAAACACCATATATAGTAAGGTAACTTTTAGGTATCTGACCTTTCCCATTGACTTTGAATGGGAAACACCATATATAGTGAGTAACTTTAACGTGATGTAAGAGTAAGGTAACTTTTTAGGCAACCACACTCACAATTTCCCAAATTGCAATTTCTCTAGTTATTATTATTATTATTATTTTATTAGTAGTATAGGCTACTAGTAGTAGCCGAGTAGTAGGCTAAACAAATAATACGATAATAATAGTACAAGAATAATGAACAAGAACGTTAAGGTATAACTCACTATCAAGTGGTCACTAAAAAAATACTAATATATTGGTCATCATGGTGACCAATATTTCATGACAGATCAGTAGGAAATAAATAACCAAATAACAGACCACTGGAATTTACCACACCCCCTATAAAGAACGCCATTTTGTTGACATACATCCTCACCACCATAGCCTAAATAGCCTTTATAAGCACATTGAGTCTAAACGTGGCCAGGCTTATAAGTAGGCTAATTCCAATGAGTGGAACACGTTTAGGGTACTAACAGTAGCTCTAGGGGATAAAAGGTCGCTATTGTTAATAATTAAAAAAATATATTTGGCCTCCCATCTCAACATGAGACCCGGGAGTGACGTCACCAAGCCATCTTTGTCCCTTTCTAATCCAGGCGACAGGTTATTACGGTGCAGTCTAGACCCCATAGCCCACAGGGATGTTCGCGCTGTAATTGGCTAGTTAGTTGTCAGTCAGGGAACCACTTGACAGCATAATAAAACACCATAAATATGACCAAGAAATTTCACAATGATACAAATTGCATTGATAATTCGTCTAAATTAAAACATTCTCAAATGTCTTACGATGATGCCTACTGTGTTTTATTCGTATGAATTTAGTAGCCTACAAGTAGGGATCCCAATGCAAACAAGCCTATAACAGCTTTCTTGTGGTCTTTATCAAGTTGACCTTGTATCAGTGAACTGTAGGCTACTGTGTACCTTTTCCTATGCAAACTACTAATAAAGTATTCAATCAATCAATCAATCAATCATGAAATGTCTAGGACCTATGATTCACAAATATTGAAAGATATAGCCTTCTTCTGTCTGAGATCTTTGAAATGGTGGCCAGATCTGCACGAACTTTTATGCACGAAGTTTTATTGAAACAGTATAATTTTAATATGAAATGTAGCCTATAATTAGTACGCTATTGCTTGCCTAAACCTGCCTTATTATAACCAACCAGCCAATCAAAGCACGACCGACCGCCCTTCCAAGCGATGGGATCGATGCTCTACCTTATTACATGTTCATTAACGGCTGTAACACGGTGGTGGAGGACCGGCGGTTGAAGAAATAGCAAAGCCTGTTGGCGCTGCACGACCTTACACATATTATTATATAATAATATTTCATTAAAGGCCGAGAGGGCAGATCGTTCTGAAGGGATCGGTAAACAAAAGCAGCGCAAGGAGCCTAATAACCTCTCAAAGGGTGCCAGAGGGTAGACGAGCAGCAGAAGGCAATCCACTTAAAGCAACTAGAGCCACTTATACTACGAACATCTCCACTCGGGATTTCTGCATCATATAGTCCACATCAACAGGAAAAATGTAAGTAGCCTGTTTATTACATAATCTCACGTATAGGCCTACTATTCCTTGTGTTTTTAATGGTTTGTTGTGAGCCAGTTGTAATTTCGCGACGCGATTGATTGGTGATATATTCGGGAAATAACAGGACTTAACGGTGCCTTGTCATTCAGACGTGATTCGACCGTTACTAGGTTATTTTCGAACGTTCGTCCGTTCCAGTTAGAATTCACTTGAGTTTACTGAAGAAGCATAGGCTATCGTTGCTGTCGGATGGGAAACCTTGCATGTCCAAAACAGTTCCTTTTTTATTATTATTTATTATTTTAAAAACGAGTTAAACGCCTTGTGCTACACTCTTGTATGAAGTAGGCATAGGGCTTTAATTTACGAAAGAACATATGCTACTCTTTTGAAACTCGGAGATACAAGGTTTCTGCCCGACGGTGACGATATGGAAGAGAAAATAAAAACACTACGTGATGAAATAGTCTAAACGTATAGGTAATAAGCTAACACCTGGGCCTATAACCTTGCCACAGTAAAAATCCTCATGAAATCAAATAGACCCCCCAAGGGTCTATTTGTTTCCAATTGTAGCTTCTCTCTCGCAGTTATGAGCACTATAGAGGACTTTAGGCTATATGTGTGCAGTTGAATAAAGCCATATGTTGATCGTTATAAGCACTATCTGTCAGCAAACAGGTTTATTTATTTCATTTCAGCCGTGTTCGCGGCTGGCAGCTATTTCTTTCATTTTAGTGATGGTTTTTCACTGGCCACGCACGTCATTTCATTCCAGATTGGACTGGTTTGATTTTAAAGGGATGCCGTGCGTGTGATTGCCCAAAGGCTTATAATAATGACTCATTTCTATATTCGACTATTTACATCATGATTAGCCTTCGTTTGGTTTGAACGTGTCTGGATTAGGCCTAGTTTGTGATATTAGCCTGTAGCCTACCATGGGGGGGTGGGGGTAGGGGTAGGCAGTGCCTACCGTAGGCTACATTAAACCCATGCAGAGTGTACAGACAGATATAGAGCCGATAATACATTTTAACTCAGAGAGTGTACAAATGGAACCGACTCGTTAGGGTCCATTTGATTCATTTGCACACTCTCAGGGTTAAATGAACACCCATGAATGTAGCCTATAGTAGAATGTCGTCGGTTGTCGTTACGAAGGCGGACAGTTACAAAGCAGGGTGTATATTTTCCTCCCTGTTTGCTTTCTCATCATGTGTCAATTAGGGGTCATCATATATCTTTATATGTCGGGCCTTCTGTTTAGAATGTATCTGTTGCTGTTTTCGACAAGTGTTTTAAGTGTCGGCTGTAGAAAGATGGCCGTGACAGCCCGTCGTCTGTCAATATGTGCACAGGAGGCTACACGCCATTAAATGCTGTTGAAATAGCCTATAGACCCTATACACGCGATGGCTAATTGGACACATTTCATCTTTTAAACGACGATGTTTTACCAGTATGGTCTGAATGTAAAATAAAATGAATCACATTGTCACGAGAAATGATCACCGTGGATCATATGTCCGAAAGGAACGCCCTCCTCGACGTTGTAGGCTACTGTAGCCGTTTTAAACATCAGGCCTCGTCGAGTCATTCTCGACGAGGGATTTATTCACACATTAGAGCCGACTGCGTCGGAAAATACCATCCGAAACAATGAATATCATAGGCTAATCTAGGTTAATCCAGCGCCATTGAGACTAAAACAAACATAGGAGCAGCCCGTCTGCTGCTGGTCACACTCTGTCCATGGTGCTGAAGCGGTGCTGTCCAGTGCTGAAAAACACAGCCTGTGTGTGCACGAGTGCCGGGGGACGCGCTTGCGAACATTGTTCACTACTAGACTATTTTTTGCAGCCTCTGCCTTGAAAGGGGATATGAAAAGATGTAGCTACAATCTATTTGACGTTGCTCGCAGTCAATTAGAGTACGGCAGCGTTTAAGCGAGAGGAATGTGAAAGGCTATATGCCGACCCAACAGCTTGTTCATTAACTTCTTGAACTGCAGCATCCATATTCTTTGAGGAAGCAAAAACATAGCAGATCTACAAGCTCACAACGCATGAGCTTGTATCTCTATTTTATGCCGAAGCGATTTGATGTAGACGTAGATGTAGAAAAAAACGATCCGAAGTACAGTTCCAGTTACCAAGTCCAGAGGGTTTAATTAGTGTTTAAGCCTTTATTTTAGATGTGAGTGCCATTATACCACTGTCTCTGTCTGTGTGTGTCCGAAGACATTCTGTGATATATGATTGACATCTGCTGTTACTTTGTGGTGTCATTTGGGTTGTTTTATGGTCTCATAAGTCAATACTGGAATGCACGACTTGCTTCTCTGGCCTTCACCAGACAAACACAGGGAGAAATGACCCGCTGGATTTGATAAATGGATGCGAGTTGTTGGGGCAACAGCAGTATGAATGCAAATTGAACTGGATAAACGGGTTCCATTTGCTCCAGTTATACTATGAACTATACCGGTAGGTTAGCCTCAACAATATGTTGGCCCCAGTTTGAACTTAGATATACTGTATAGGACTACACTTTTTGGGTAAAGCAATCAATCAATCAATCAATCAATCAATCAGTCAGTCAGTCAGTCAGTCAGTCAGTCAGTCAGTCAGTCAGTCAGTCAGTCAGTCAGTCAGTCAGTCAGTCAGTCAGTCAGTCAGTCAGTCAGTCAGTCAGCCAGCCAGCCAGCCAGCCAGCCAGCCAGTCATGAATACTGCAAAAACATTGCACAAGGAGATATCTGACTACATCTTTGCCTGTGTTTTACCACAGTAAACAAATGAGTCATTAAGTAACACCCAGTTGTGCAGTGATGTTATAGATCAGTATGACACTCATTTATGTCATCACACATGACAGCCAATCTCCTGGAAGAATAGAATGTAGCACAACATATTGTGAGGTCTACACATATTATGATAGCTAGATTTGCCTATCCTAGCCTATCAAAACAGGCTTCTATTTGGCATACATAACTTGACGTTTTGTTTTACACTGGGCACAATATACTGTAGAATAATTAAATAAACTCATTGTCAGTGTATGTCTGGATAATGCTGAAAGAAAACCCTTTATATTAACTATATTGTAGAAGGATTTGTTGTCACATGGGGATTAGCAAGTTGTGTAGCAGCATTTAAAGGTGACCTTTATGCAGAGTTCTGTCGCTCTTCACTCACTTTTAGAGGAACTTCTCACAGATGAGATGGACTGTACTTATTAAAAGAACCTGCAGCATCAGATATAGCATGTGGGATGGTGACCTCATAAACTAGTTGTCTACTTCGTAGCTTCACTTAGGCTAGCTGTAGCTGCTGGGTCTGCTTTTGAATGTTTCTGGTCTCATCTGTTACAAAGAGCAGATAATGCTTGTGGTCTGGATCTTTTACAGAGCTTTCACTTTCAACTGGTGGTGAATGACACTTTAGTAGTTAAATAATTCTCTCTCACGACACTCACAATCTATCAGTTTGTCTGCCTCACTCAAATCATGAATGGGGGTGTGTAAAAGGGAATACGAGTTGGATGGATTACATTATCAGTAAAACACATGATAAATATGTTAACCTATAGCCTGGTTAAGCAATAACTTGCATTAACTTTGTTATCAAATGTACTCCAAGTGACTAAACCCATTAGTGCGTGTACCACATACAGTAGGCACACACCCGATCACAATGAGAAAGAAGTAGCCGCCAGCACTCAAGGAATATCCCCTTCACACGACTTTATTCACCCCAATGGACAGTGTACGGACGCGTTTCGGCCCTTCGGCCTTCTTCAGCGTTGCATACACACCCGATCACAACATCATGGGTTTGAATCGGGCTCATGACTTGTGTCACATGATGTAATCCCTCTCTCTACTCTCTCTGTCCTGGCATAACAAAACAGGAATTAAAAAAAGGTGATGTAGTACTGAGTCATGCAGGTGCTGATTGGTGAGATGAAGGCGGAGCTACTTTGTGTTGGTTAAAGTACCGGTAACACTTTCAGTTACTTCAGGTGATGCCGCAGGCTTTTAGAGAGACCGAGCAACAACACAATTAAGTAATGTGACGAGATGGAGCCCCTGATTTTGAAAGCTACTGTATCAGAGGTGATCTAAAGCATTGCATTCCATAAAATCAAAATGCAATTGCTAAAAGCCTGTCAGTTGGCATTTGGCATTTTTCTCCATTCATTTCTTTCCCCCAATTTAATCGTTATGCCAATCCCCCCTACTGTTGGTCTGGGGAGAGTGTAGAAAACCACACATCTCCTCTGATACTCATGGAGTAAGCCTGGCAGTGAGGGCATGCAGAGGAACATGCTATCCCTCCCCAGTCTGCTGAACAGGCACCCTGACCTGCCTGTAGGGCTTGTTAGAGCAGCAACAGAGAATATCCTCCCTTGAGGCTTCCTCCCTTGTGGCCAGCTGTGTTCATTGGAGCGCCAAGCCAAGGTTGAAGGCGCCATGGGGGAATGGGGCCTCCACAGTGGTGGGCAGGAACTTTACCCACCTGGACACCCCCGAAACATGATGTTTTATTTTTCAAATAATTACTCAGAAAATTAAATGATTAGCCTATCTTTTCAAGCTCAACTGTTATCTCATTGTCTTTGCACCCACCAATGGGAAAATGTGTCTGTAACATTCAAAAACGAATGCTATGGAAGGCCCAGCAACTAATATCTGATTTAGTTTGAAAATCATACAAGCTGTGTGTAGTTTACAAAGTAAATCTGCTAGTATCATGATCTGAAGCTGCATTCTTAGGTCAAAGCAGCAATTGCTGAACAGACAATATTAAAATTCTTCTCTTGTTGTTACAATGTCGAGGAGCCAAAAACAAAGACATTATTCTTGTCCACCAAACCCTGGGGAGATGCCTACTCGTGCTGCATGATGTGTTTTATAGTAGTGATATTAGGGTTATTAGAGAAGCATCATTTGTGATTACTAGACCGGTACACTGGGACCAAGCAAGTCAGGAACAATGTAAATCAGGAACGATGCAAGTTATTGTACCTACTCGCTGAACCCTTTGTTTGAGTACCCACTGTGGTACTCGTTACCACAGTACTAGATTACAGTCATTGGGTTAATCATAAACGGGCGCTGGCCGATGACACCAAGGTCATCGGCAACACAACGAGTGATGCCCGAGTTATGCCTGGGAAAAAACAGACAGACACATGGTTTCTGGAAATTATAGATAGATGACATCTATCTGAAACTCTTACCCAGAGTGACATTTAATGAGGGTGAAACTATAGTGGTTTGATGTGGCTTGTTCAAAGAGCCTTTAACAGGACAGTAGCTGGGTGTGAACCTTGCAGATCCTTGTGCAACGCCAACATGACAGTCACAGTGACTAGTACTAGACTATACCTGCCACTCCAGTGTCACATTTTATGTCCGAGTACTGATTCTGCACAATGTTGAGAAGGAGAACCTGTGTTTCTATTACTAGGTCTGCCCCAGCCGCTGGCCCCCCTGCAGAGGGAACTCAGCCCCCCAACCTCACCAGCAACCGCCGTCTGCAGCAGACACAGGCACAAGTGGATGAGGTGAGTAACCAAAGTTCAAACCCCAAGACATATCGTCGTTGTCGGGTGGAAACCTTGTATGTCCAAAACAGTTTATTTTGTATTTATCATTTAAAAAATGAACTAAACTTCTGCGAGGCGTTGTGTGCTTGTAGATCGGCTGTTTTCACTACCTTTGTGCGATGGCCATATGATGAAGCAGTGCTTTACTTTGTGAAGAAATGTACAAATTTGAAACTTGGAGATACAAGGTTTCTGCCCGACAGTGACGATATATTCGTATTTAGATGAATGTGTGAATATGCAAATATTGTATGTCCAAAACCTTGGAAAAAGGGACCTTATAGTAATTTGGGGCATTCAAATGATCAGAAAAACTAAAGGATGAAATATGACAGAAATGAAAAGGAACAGAAAAAGAACAACTTGGTGCAATAATAATGACTTTTTGGAATGACTCGTAACAGGCCATGCCTTAATAATCCAGTCATGTTTTGTGCTTCTGCCCTCCTCTGTGCTGCGTGTCATCCACCCAGGTGGTGGACATCATGCGTGTAAACGTGGATAAGGTTCTAGAGCGTGATCAGAAGCTGTCGGAGCTGGACGACAGGGCTGACGCTCTGCAGGCTGGAGCTTCCCAGTTTGAGACCAGCGCTGCAAAATTGAAGAATAAATACTGGTGGAAGAATGCCAAGGTGAGTGTGTGTGTGCACATGCAGAGTATTGGAAGTACACCATGTGGAATGGGCTTTGTCCAGGGGCAGCCTTGGATTGTAAATTCTTTATTGTCAGAATGACAGATGTTTCAAATTGTGCTCAAGCAGTGTTTGAAGTGCCATCTACAGGTACATCTACATCGGGGGAAAAAACAAAGCGAAACATGGAGGGGGTCTTGATGATGTGCTATACATTATCAACCCGAAATTACATAGTCCATTAGTTTGTCGTCTGGTTATGCACACCCAAACTACTGCTAACAATAACATTTGGAGTCTTAATTTAAAACTCAGCATTTAACAATAGTTAAATTGTATTCACCTGGTGTTCAAGGTCTAATTTAGTCTGAGATTAGGCAGCAAGAATAAAAGCTAGCACAACTCTTGAAATCATATAAGCCTTCTTTTAGTCCTCTTTATAGATCTTCAACCTTTTCAAAACATGTAGGGGCGCCTGCTGGCCTATTATATGGGAGCGCATCGCTGTTACTAGTGTCATCTTTTCGACACCCAAACCTAACCCGTACCCTAACCTCCGTGGGGTGAGTCGCTAACCCTCCCGACGTTCCTTTGTCGAAATGACGGTCGTTCGAAAGAGCGAGACTTCCCCCTATTATATACTGGTGCAGGAGCATACCACTTAGGCAATGCCACACAGGCATGGATGCCTGGCCGTGTCGCCGGTTCGATTCCCAATCCGGACGACCTTTGCCACGTGTCACTCCCCATTTCTCCCCCATTTCCTGTCAGTCTACTGTCCTATCAATAAAGGCACAAAAGCCCAAAAACAAATCTAAAAAAAAAATTACGTATATCATACTAAATTACTGTATATTAACACCATGTTTGACACAATGATATTTTGGAAAAGGACACATTGACCAGAGAACTATCGTTATTTAATAGATTAAGTCTTGGCATCTGGGTCAACACAAACTATTTGGTTGCTAGTGTGAAGCTAGTGGACATCCTCTAGTCTCACAATCTACCTCTATGCTAAAAATTATAAAATGTATATATTGTTTGTCATGCACTATTTTTAACAACGATGTCTTTCTCTCTACTGTCATTAGATGATGATTATCCTGGGTGTGATATGCCTGATTGTCCTCATCGTCATTGTCGGTAAGACTCAGTCATTGTTAAATCCAACAATTTTGTGATTTCTATTGTACCAGTTATATGCATAATTCGATACATATATTTCTGTTTTAACTAAGTAGAGTAATGCTGACGGTTACAAAATCAAATCCTAAGTGTTAATTTAACTCAGTGTACAAACCCTGGAGAAAGGTTTCACTGGCACTGGGACAACAGGGACTATTGTTAGTTCATGTTATTATTCAGGGTCCAGATACGGTAAATCTTTATGGTGTCCATAATTCAAAACTCTCATGCATTCAATTAACATTTTTACCAACCTTACTTTTTTCCTGTCTTTCTGCAGTGTACTTCAGCACCTAAGAAGAGTTGTTCCTACCCCAGTCTGAAACCGCTCCCTTGCAACAGAAGGAACCATCAAATTGACGACAAAAAATTACCACTGATGATGATGATGATGTAATTACAATTCTCCCCGAGTTAGCCTTGATATGACACCCCTAACCCCGTTGCGGGCCCCATGGCTCCCCCACTTCCACCACCTCGCCTCTGGACCCCTGTCGATCGTTGTCCCGTGAGTCTGTGGCCGTGTCTCTTTTCTTGATACTTTTGGCTCTTTCTTATCTGCCATACTCGAAACCAAACACTTGTGACGATGCAACAATAGAAAAGGAAACAATGACTCTGGCGAATAATTGTGAGATAACTTATATGATATATATATATATATATAGTTCTTTGTAGAGTTTTATTCTGATATATACTGTTTTGTAGGTGTGTGTGAGTGTGCGTATGTGCATTTTGTATTTTTTAAGTTTTGTATTAATTTTACTTATGCTTCAGACTTAACTACTGCCTATTTATCAAATTGTGTATTTTGCATGTTATCACTGTCTATCTGTCCCTGGCTCTTTCAGTCCATCTCTCTCTGTCTGTCATAGAGTATTGATGCATAGCACAATGGAGTCAGTCTTTTGTAACCAAGTTACTTAAAAGGAACTGTCACTCAGTTTTTGAGTTCATTTGTGCTAACCCTAAGATGATCCAATAAATATTTGTGGGGGAACTCTCTCCAAAAGCCATAATCAAGGCAACAAAACAACTCAAACCTGAGATGATGCCTAGTTGTCAAATCTGAAGCTATATGGGAGATAGATTTCTGTGGAACTTCATATCGATGTTACCACTTCTGTATGGGTGAATTTTCCCCAGGAAATCCCCAATGTTGTGCTAACTGCAGCTTACGTCACTCCAGATTTAACATTTGACACTATCTCAGATTTAAGGCTTACTTTATAGCTGCCGGCTTTGGAAGTGAGTTGTTCAATGTTCACAATATAGATTGGCTGTCCCAGAGCGTCCAGTTAACACAAGATGATTAATTGGAGCAGTCTTTCCCTTAACCCATTTAGGCCTAACCTATAGAATAGGGCTAAATCAGAAATTAGCCTACAAAACAAATATGTTGCTACATACTGTACATGTACTGTAAGCCCCTCCCAAACAGCAAAATGTGTTCCCGGCCTGAATGGGTTTAAATCGGTCAGGGTACTAAAGTATCGTTAGATTTTCATCATTCCCAATCTGCCCCTGTCCATCCATGCAGTCTCTTTTAACACCACTCTCTCCTTTTCTCTCTGCATGCTTTATAGCGCCTCATTTCTTCTGATGAATTCAAAACTGCCATAGTACAGTTGGACCAATGTCTGTAGATGTTTTTTGTTTTGTTTTGTTGTTTTTTAAGTTTTTCTTAGTGTCTTATTTCGAGAACATTCCTTCATTGCAGTCTAGTGCAAATGCTCTTAATGTAGCACATATTAAGCCTATGTATCTTTGAGAAGAAAAAAATACAAACGGTGAATATAGATAGATGTCAATACTAATCCTACAAACCATAATGGAACATAACAATTCTTAGCTGTAAGCTTTAGTTTTTGGAAAGATAAGATTAGAATTTGAAATCTGTCCATAATTATTTTCTTTTTGTAATATCTGTGATGTTGCTGTAACATTACATTAATACTACAGAGATGTCATTAATCAATATCATACTGTAGATATAACAAAACAAAAAAACTGATACTGTCACAAGGGGTTATAAAGAATAAATTGACAACTCATGCATTTGTGTACTGTTAGCATGAAGTCTAAGTGGCCACTGACTGACCTATACAGTCAAAACATTCTTGTACACCTAAATTGTTTATAGGGAGAGTTCCAGACTTGAACGAAGAGGGGGATATATATTTAAAATGCACAAAATGTCCTTGTTTTTGATGGCGCTGTCTGGCTGGTCAGTAGTATGGCTGGCCCAAAAGAGATCCTCTTGCAGCAAAACCTCACCATATAATAATGAGCACATGAAACCGAGACAATTCTGCCTTATTTGCGAACCAAGGCAAAGTAACAGAGTCAAACGAGGGAAAATTACAACAATTTGCAAGTAATTAAAGTGCTAGAACAATGAACTGATAGTGTTAGGGGTTATTCTTTTTTAGATTCAAAGCTATTGACTTGAGTGAGCATTCCGAGAAACAGGAGAAACCAGTTGTTTCAACAATTGTAGCATTCCAAACAAGCTAACCAGAGTGTTTTGCTAACGCAGTGGTTCTCTCTCTTTCTCTTTCTATGTTTCTCCCTATAGTTAAGGCCTTTTTCTTTTTTTTAATATAATAGATTATATTTATATTATAGTATATTTTTGTGTGAATCAGGCAGGTAAAGAGTAGCGCTGTAGCGCTGTGTGTACGCTGCGGCTGTACTATTTGCTGCCATGGGCAGGGCGCTCCTCTCTACCTGTGTAATGTGTGTTTTTGTAATTCTGCTATGTGCATTATACACTGCCAATTAACTAGGGAGAGGCTTTTCTTATTGTCGTTTCAGCTGTTTCCTCATTGGTGCCCTCGCTGGTTTAGTCTTGAATGATTCCTTTGCTATTTTGGCATCTGTTCCTGTGCAATTGACCGTTTAAGCTACAGCCTTAGTGCAGACAGTACAATGGGCTTGCTTCTTCTCAAATCTACAGTCACACTAAGGCCTTGTATGCATCCGCAAACTGCAACATATAGAACATAGTCCCTTAAAACTGTTGAATCCACATTCAGGGGCTGCAACAGCGTTTTACTTTTAACCATACAGGGTCCATATTTTAACATGAAAAGGCTTCCAGTGGGAGTAAATTAAAGAAAGCAATTGAGCTGGTGCTGTGTTGGAAAAGCCCATTGTTATATCACCAAGACTGCTCTTGCAGACATTCTAATGAGTGCTTTGGCCTTTGTACATTGGTGATAGTTGCTAAATCTTTTGAAATCTGCAAGTGTGTACAAATCCTTAGTAGCCTTATCTCTTTTGAACATTACTTCTTATCCTTCCCATCTACAGTAGGCCTATACTGCAGGTGACCATACTCCCCCTTTTCTCCACTCATTTGAAATCCTACACTTTATGCATCTTGTGTTTTTGTGTGGGTGCACACACGCACGCACATGTGCATGCATGTGTGTTAGAGTAGCTCCGCCTGTCATAGGAATATCCCTTGTTTATCCTGACAGATTAGGCCGCTTAAATCTCACAGAAGGGCGACTTGTTTCCGTGACAACGAAATTACACTAGCAGATAGGTCACAGTTCTGCCAGCCAGCTCTGTGAAAGAGGTGTCTGCCTTTGTATATGTGAAGGACCCCAAATGTCCCCTCGACCCCAATGCCTTAGAATTAACCGCTTCCCTTTTCATTTCCTCCAAAATAGAGCAAAACTAAATCACATAATATTACCAAAGACCATTCATGCTTATGCTGCCGATTGCCATCAAAAACAAGTGAAAGGACAGAAAACTAGTTTTCTCCAACAACTTTTGAAAAGCGATCACACTACTACTTCTATTACCACCATTGTTTTTAAAAGCTTACTCTGACCCCTAAAATGACCTTTAAATAAGCATGTCTAACCCCTACAGATTGTGTCTGTGATGTGTCTCACTGGCTCAATACATTTTAAATCAATGTGAAAGGTATTTGATATCATGAACAACATGCATTAAATTCAAGTACAGTACAATGACTCCCCTCACCATAAGGCCGTGTGTGCTGGTCTGAGGAGCTACTTTAATCCGTAATCAGTCTCTAGACAAATGATCCTATAACTAAGAATAGCACAACTCTTCTTTTTCTGTCTCTGTAGTGCCGACAAAAACAGTTTTAAAACAACAAAAAAAATACTTTAACTATAGCTGTTGAAATAAAACTAAAACTAAAAACAAGAAAAACATAAACAAAAAAAAACTCTGTATCGTTTGGTGTTGTTATATGGGGGTGTTTTGGGGGGTAGGGGGGGTCCTTTATCCTCAGGGTTCAAGATTTTAACAATTATCGAAAATATACACATATAGATGAGGACTACAGTAGTAATATATTAACCATCAATTGGATATTTCTGCAATATGAAAATGTTTCTGGGTTTCAAACATGGTCGTTTTAAACCCTCCCAAAGGAAGCATCATCACAGTGGATCGAGGTGACATGAAACTACTGATTGGGGTAGGACCTCTGTGTTAATACATAAATCCAATTGTTGTCTGTTGAGCGCTCAACAAATTTGGATGCAAATGACAAAACTGAAGTGAGCGCTCTTATTTTTCTTTTTGCTTTCTTGTCTGTAAAAGAAAAGAAGTGCACATATTTTAACACCGTGGCACCTTTTCCCTGTTTTTTCAATGTTAATTTCTTTGGTGGGATTGGGTCTTGAACATGACTTGTTGGATAATTTTGTTTCGTGTCAGCCTCCAGAGTTGTCTAGAGATCTCAAACATGCTGCGGTCAAGTCATTTGGGGGTAATTCGACCAACCTTGGGGGGGTAATGAAAATATGTTCACAAACCGTCTACCAAATTAGAATTACGAGCTGAACTGTTGGCGTTCATAGGTACCGTTTTGTACAATAAGCCACAAGCAAACAGTGAATACACTGCATTAGCTGAACGCTCCTAAAGAGTTGCTACAAGATGCCAGGTTCAGCTCAAGTCATTCTTTCCATTACCCCCAAATGGTATGAAAGCAGCATTAGGAGGGAACCTTTTTTGAGACTCTATGCCTTTGCAGGAGGGCTATAAATGTACAACATTCTGTTTAACACACATGAACTTGTTTTTATTTTTGAACCAAATGCTGTTTTCTTTTTTCTTTTCTTTTTATTCAATTTAGTAATAACTCCAGATGTCATTGAATTGTTTGTGTGTGCAAGCACTGGTGAATAAAGGTCAAGAAAATGGGTAAGTTAATGGGTGGGAAAAAAGAAGTATTTTTACTCCAGAATGCTTAGAATGGTTATATGGTTTAATCAGATTGCTGTTTTTAATCTATATATATTTTTTTGTTTTGGATCCGTTTATCCAGAAAGATTTTGGTCAAAGCTTTTGGGGGGGATTGAAGGCCCATATTGCCTCTGTTCATCTGGACTTCTCAGGAGGGAAAAGACTGGACAATCATTGGCAATGTGTGCTGAGGTTATATATATATTTTTTCCTTATTTATTTATTTTTCATTATTTTTCTTTATTGATAGATTTATTGTGCTGTCGTTTGGTATGAGATTAGAAAGTAAACTAAAGGTGGTTCAACGTGAAAGGAAATGAATTGAAAAACAGAAGTACATAAAATAACTGTAGTGTAAATCTATCAATGTCTTATTATATTGATGAACATCATGAAATATATGTATATTGGAAAAACAGCAAGCCTACTGTCATGCTTCATGCTTTTGTGTGAGCTTCGTGTGTGTATGTGGATGGGTAGACACTAGACCAGTGGTTCTCAAACATCTTTGGCACAGGGCACTCCTGTAAATAATGTTTTCATCCATGGTTCCCCTAAATTACATTGTTACTTTACAGCACCTTACATTTATGTCAGATTACGGTACGTAAATATTTCCCCCTAAAATACAGCAGGTTTGATTGATTGATTGAACATTTTATTAGAAGTTTGCATAGGGAAAGGTACAGTTTCAAGAAAGCTTTTGTGCTTATTTAAATTGGGCTCCTTTTTTTTAACTCATAACATTGAATGACAGACAAATAAAACAGTACTATGCAGAAAAAAATATGAAAAACTGTTGTAAAAACACAAAAATAAAAGGTTAGGAGAACAAATTTTACCCTTTGTTTGAGCCAAATCTATGTTGAACATGATCTGTGGAGCTGCCTCTGGTGTTGTAATTGTGGACATCCTTGATAGTTTGGAAGTATTTTGTCAGGGTATCATAGTGGTGTAGTGTATCCTGTACACCAGGCCCATTGCAAGATGCTGTACTCTTGTCATTTACTGTGAGCCAGCCCACGCTTGAAAAGTGATTTGCGGTAAGGTGAGCCCGAGAAGGAAGGTTAAACAGGACTGTTTGGAGCCTTGTTTTTAGGGCCTTTGAGGCGTTGTGATACAATATGTGGACTCCATAGTCAAAGTGGGGCTGAATGAGTGCACTTGCTATGGCTAGAGTCTTCCGTGTATTGTTATTGACCAGCGGGGCGATATTGATACAATGTTGTGAGCACAAGTAGTTCATTGTGTTGATAGATAATGACATTTTGAACAGACTGTTCTGTCGTCTTTATGTGCATATATTTAAAAAAGGAAAAGAAAAGATTAAAGTGAAAACATAGTTAAAATTAGCTTGACAGTAAAATTATCTGAAAGATAAAAGTACATCCTAGTTTGCAGATGATTAACAAACAAAAATATAATTTACAACAAAGTAGAAAAACATAGTTATGAGAGAGGGTGAGAAGATGTCCTTGAGGTGTTTCAACAGATCTGGGAGCTCAAAAAGCAATCCACTGAGTGAATTCACAATTTGCATTTAATTTAAAATAAAGACTCTTGTTCGGTGTGACTGAAAATGAGAACTATAGACAGCAGAAAAGCCTTACATTTCTCAACTACCCACATTACAGTAATGTGGGTAGTTCAAAGTTCAAATGTCAGAGCCAGATGCAATCAAAACGAGCACAGGTCTCCACCAGGCCACACAAATCGGCCTGTTATAGCGCCACCATGAGGCTGATGTAACAACCAGGCCACACAAATCGGCCTGTTATAGCGCCACCATGAGGCTGATTTGAAAAATGTGGGGCAGAGGTTCTAGATTGGCATCCAGGGAGTGTGTGTGCTCAGTTTGGCAGCGATCGGGCCAACGGTGACTGAGATTAGCTGCTCACAAACTGCGAGGACGCACGGACGCACGCACGGACGGACGGACGGACGGACGCACGGACGGACGGAGGGGAAAACATACTCTCCCTCAGCCTTCGGCTGGTGGAGACAACAAATAAATGAAAAATATTCCAGGATGGTTTTACAGGCCTGACATACATACAGATCACAAATACCGTTTGGGAGGTTTGTTTCCTACATTTTTGCGATGGCTGTAATTTTATTTCCTTGCATTGTTACCTCTGCCCCAAAAGGCATTTTATCAAGAAGCTTGTCATCAAAGTTTCCCTCCAATCTTAACCCACACGCTTTTGCCAGTAGTTTGGATTCCACAACAAACTTCTGGAGCTGTTGGTTGAACTCTGCCTCCAGTGTCGTCTCCATCTTGCTCGCCTTGATGATTCCAATGATCTGGATTCGTCCAGTCTGGTCACTGGCTGCTTTGACCTGCATGTTAAGACATGGCTTCATTTAACCCATCTGTCATTTTATACTTTGGCTATTAAAAAATAACAAGCTTGTAGATCTGCTATTTTTGAAAATCATGAAAAATCTTTGAATATACAGCATACATTTTCTAAACAAGTTAAACATTTTAACTCAAATCTTTGCTTCTGGGGCGGGGGGCCTTGAACCAAAATATTTTGAGATGGGGCTCTGCGGCCAAATATAATCTTGGGGGTTCTTGACATGAAAAAGTCAGAGCACCAGGAACTGACATAGCAGGTTTTTCAGAAAATAATGTGTACAGAAATAATATTAACGATCAAATGATTTACATTTATTTTATATGATTTAACAACTTTAACCCGATACTTAGGTTCTATATTTTAGTCCGCTCCGTTTTTCCCTATTGACCAAATCTCTTCGCCAAAAATATCCTAAGCTCACAACACTTGACAAAATGTTCACTGTAGTTAACTTACCGGGTAAACCCAGGTCATCCCAGTTGAATTGAGGGACATTGTTCCCATGAACTCCTTGGCCACCCTGACATTGGCCACCCTGATGGTGTCTCCAACCGACAATGTATTGCACTGGTCGACCTTATCACCCCAGAAACACACTGTAATAGATGATCCAGAGTCATCCTGCAGGGTCAGCTTACGCAGCTTTGTAGGCCTCCTGGTTCTCGCTCTTTTCACCTTCTTCTCTTCAACATTGTTCAGCTGAATAACAAGAACAACAGAGAGCAGTATGAAAGAAATTGTCAACTTTGTAATGATACATAACATAACTCATAACGAATGATTCACTTGACAATGTGTACAGAGAATACTTCAAAGAAAATCCAAAAGGGGATCAAGGTTTTCCTGAAAGGTTGAGACTGATGGCAACTCACATCTATTATGATCCCTTCGATGGTCATTTCAGTTTTTTCCTTCGAATCCTTAGCATCTGCAATGGAGAACACTGGCCACTGGAGGTTAATTAACTTCTTGGCCTTCATTTCCAGCTCATCAGAAATTGTGAGTGGAGTGTTGTGACCAAGCTTTGAGACGCTGCTGCATTGTGTAACCTTTTTGCCATACTCATCTACAAGCAGATTTTTCAAATTGTAGAAATGCCCCTCTTGAATTGTGTCAAAATGTTGTCTCCCATACACGGTTAATTTGGTAGCATCTGTGTTATCAGCAAAGCCCACAAAAAACATAAAATGTCTTTCCTTTTTTTTTGTTTCATAAGGACGGAGACCAGATTTCTGGATCACTTTTCCCATTATGGATTTATCCTTGAGATAGCCTATGACATTCAGCTCTTGGACAGTTTGCCTCTGAACATATAGAGAGAAAGGAAGGGGGTATGAGCAACATCATTTCATACATATTGTTCTCTTTAAAAGATATTCTATTAGAGAAGATCAAATCCTTACCCAGGGTTTGCAACTTGGGCCAGCCATCTCCTGTAAAGAACATACAGTAATGGCTTCATCAGTCCATTGACAAAGATCATTGGATTATAGTCAAACATTTCACATCAACTGGAATTGTCTTAAATAGTATCCAATAGTTGTTTATAAGACTCATTCAGCTTAAGTTGAATTTAAACGACAGTGTCACTTATCGACTTTTTAAGCTAACAATGCAGTAGTCGGCACATTCTGACTCTTACCTTGTCACTTTGATGTTTCTTCTCCTCACGGTCTTAAAAGGAAGTCAGAAAGTATCATTAGTCATTACATTATTTGTAGGATTGGATTTGTTTTGGAAATAAAGTGCTATGTGAAGTCTAAACACAACATTCAATTCTTACTAAAGGTTTTAAAGTCTTAAGTCAACTCATATAGTATCAGAAAGACATTGGTTTACCTTTTTCAAAACATGGCTATTTTATGCTACAATTATTACATATTATTATATCACTCTCTCTCTCTGTGTGTGTGTGTGTGTGTGTGTGTGTGTGTGTGTGTGTGTGTGTGTGTGTGTGTGTGTGTGTGTGTGTGTATGTGTCTTACCTTCCTCAGATTCTGTTTCTGATTCAATTACATTGAATTTCCGTTTTTTGGCTGAAAATGCAAAACAAATGTTACTCACAAATGTCACAATGTTACTCACAAATGTTAGGCACATAATTGTCTCCATTATGTGTCTGCCCATTACTGAACTGCCAGAGAGAGAGAGAGAGAACTTACGAGTAGCCTTTGGCTCCTCATCCTCAGTGTCTGACTCATATGTTCTCTTTGGTCCTGTAAGGAGCGATGAAAGAGATGATGTTATTGAATAATGCAACACATTATAAACTACAAGTGGCTTGTAATATGGTAAATCTTCAATATTTTTATTTGATATTTTACGGTTATTAAAACATAATGGTAATTGTTTCCTTATCAAAAGTAGGCTACTTTATTGTTTTATTAATATTACCCTTATTATTCTCTTCTGGGGACTTGCTCAGTTTGTCCACAAAGGGGCGCAGTAGATCTTGGACTGCAGAGTCTCTCCTTGGAATCTTCTCCAGAATTTTCTCCATGGTACGAATTGATTTCTTTATTACCAAGTGTTGTATGATTATTTGGGGCATCTCGTCTCGACTCGTCTCATCTAATTTGGATTTTGGAATGTCATCCAAAAGATGCAGCATCTTCTCGTACTCACTTTTGCTCAACTTCTCAATTATGGAAGTCAGAGCTTTTTTCCATTTCTTCTCTTCCATGTTTGATCTCATCTCTAAAGCACAAAAGAAAAAAAATAAATGCCAACTTTGGATGCACGATAGAGAACCCCATTGCTTATTTTTAAGACTACAATGGATAAAACATCACTTCAAGTTCATGTGGCCTATAATGGAACTAAATTCTATTTTTACAGCAAATCACTAAAAAAAAAAAAAAAAAAAAAACGTGTTGGATCAGAGTCATAGGGCCTGGGAAGTTTAAATGTAAAGTAATCATAATTTTCAACATGGTGCTTCACATAAAGTGACAAACACATTATCGTTTATTCAAGTCCAACTTTCCATGGATCGCACATAACGTCTCTAAATGTAGGCCTATGCATTTCATTGTGATTTTACTTATTTAAATGAATGTTGATATGGATGGCCTATTGATGTGGATTTAATAACCATAATGACTTTTGAATACATCTTAATTTATTACTAAAGTAAAAACACTGACCGATTAACAGCAAAACAACTTACTTCTACAGAGTCTGGATGTTGTACTTATATGTTGCGCCAAATGTTACAGGTGCGCGCCTTCTCCTAGCTATTTACTCAAGAGCCATCATAGCAGTTTCATTTTCACTTCATCATAAGTCACCTGACCACAGCCAGAGCCTTACCTCCGCTCTGGGCAGGACCAGCCAGCCCGCCCCGGTGACATAATGACATTTGGGAGGATGTCTTTCCCTGCTCTTAGTAAACAGAATATGCATTTGGTCGGGATACCTATTTTATCCAATCAGGAGAGAGAACCTGCACAACATACAGATTAAACAAGTGAAAATGGAAGTGATGGCACTATGAGCAAACTCGTCTTATGCATGTCAACATTTCCTTTTCTTTTTCTTGGACAAATAAAAGACAATTTCCTCTCCAAGTCAGACATTCTCATATTTATAGATCATATTTATTGCAGGGAATATCCACAATAAAATGTTCATCACAATATACTTTTGTTTTCTCTCCAGTTAATGTACACATCATCAAATGTTTCATTGCCTTTAAACAGTAACACCATGGATTGTTTCATCAAACACCACTTAGGATTTACAGTCAATAATTCACATGGTCCAACTTTTGGTCAGTTTCATTAACCCTATCAGAGGAATGATAGATAACAACATACAATACACAGCACAGAAAAACAATGAGCACACAAACTATCTTAACTTAAATCAAATGGCCCCTTAGAAGGCTCTCTGCTTCCCTTTGGTAACACAAACTGGAATAAAGTGGGTAAAATGCATAACCGTTTTTTAAACTAGTAGGCCTAGATGTACCGTGTTGACATGTAACAGTTCTTCACACCACTGGGTTGCTTGGCCACCCATACAATGACTTCATAACATAACCTCTACACACGTTAAATAAAAATATCAGTGTAACATATTTCACTCCCTGTTCAAAATGTTCTTCTTTTGACTCATTTGACTGGTCAGCTGTGTACGGGCCTTATGTGACCATGTACTCCTGACGTTTGTTGAGTCGGACCTGGCACAGGGAGACGGCCCCGACGGCTACGTAGACGGCCGCAGCGATGAAGCAGTTGATCCCCACCTGGTTGTACAGGCTGTATATGTTACTCGGCGGGTTCTTGCTGTGGGTTGCAAAGAAATACCACATTAAGCGTATCAGCAGCAGTGAACATGAAGTAATAACAATATAATTAAAATGCATTTAGTTTTTATCCCATTTGTAGCTCAACATGCTACCATTTTCTCTAGTGCTCAAGAAGCAATAGAACTGTGAATAAACATGTAAAGTTGAGACAGATATAACGGCAGCAATGTTTAAAGTATTAAAGGAGAGGTTCGTGGGGTAGTTAACATCCCCTGTGAAGCTTGAATTCATGGAGATTTGTGTTTTTGTTGCATTCCTATGCCAATAATTTGACGACCGGCAGAGACTCTTTGAGTGGCCATCAAATTATCTGTGTGGTATTGACAGAAAATGTGTCATTTTATGGGTGAACTACTCCTTTAAGTGTGGGACATGCAGCACTAGCAGCAGTATGGCCAAATGGATCGAGAGTCCTCAGTCAAATTAAAACATCAAAGATACAACTCAAAAAGAGATTTGTGTTCTGAGATGGATAACATTTCATAAAAGGTATCAAATCTAATCGTGACAATAACAATTATTCCCTAACCTATGAGACCGATTGACAGTGATTTAGTCAGTAGTACTAAAGTACTAAAAGTCAATCTACCCCAAAGGCTAGCCGCAAATTGCAACTCTAGATTCTTTTTTAATTTGTTGAATCTAGGGTTGCCATACAACCCTTTGGCAGCCAATACATCCAAAACGTTTTTTTTTTTATATCTGATTGTATTACACAACGTCAAACTCACATTACGGCTGTATGGAAAGCTTGAATTATCCCCTTTCTATCTCCAAAGTCTTTGTTTTATAAAAGTCCACCGTAGACACGCTACTTTCTGTCGAGGTTGACGTCGTTTAATACAATCAGATAGCAAAAAACCTGTTTGGATGCATTGGCTGCCAATGGGTGGTAATTCAACCCTAGATTCAACAAATTAAAAAAGAATCTAGAGTTGCAATTTGCGGCTACGCCCAAGGCGTTGTTTTGGCGTTGGGTTGAGTTGAATTTCCATGAATGTTGTCATAACACATCCATTCAAAACAAAACTATTTTTAACACACATCCACCAAGTCAGTTGTGGCTATCATTTAAAGTTATACCATGTAACTTTTTTTATATAACAAATCTTAAAATTGTCCTAACTGTTAAATCGCTAAAGTTTTAGAACCCCCACTCTGTTATTTTCAGCTTCTGAAGCCTTCTCTTTATATGTTTTCTATGAGTTGTGAGGGGGGGAGAATTTCCCGGCAAAATGATGTCATCTCCCACATGATACACTACCGGCCAATCACAGCGCCGATCATACACCACCGGCCAATCACAGCGAGTCTTGCTGTCTCTAAAGGAAGTAGCTTCCCTCAGCAACTGTGTTTACATTGGTGAAGGAATCTTGCTTGCTACTCCCTCAATCCTGGTCTAAAAATGATGGGAGACGGCTCTACGGAATCGTATCGGCGAGGCGGAGGTGCTCGCGACGGCCGCGGGGGTCCGCGGACCCCCGTTCCGGTGGTCCGCGGCGACTCCGGCCGAAAAAAGCAATACCGCTACTGACCACTAGTTGAGCAGCTTCCACAGTACAGCTTTAAGTGTCTGTATTTATTTATTATTTGTATTATTCTATTTGTGAAATGTAGTCGATGTGGTTGTTCAAAGTGACAATCTCAGTCTGTATTGGTAGAAACTTCAGTTGCAATGCAAGAGAAGTGTACAGTGTCACTGGGCAGCTCTGGTCACTTACTCGTTACGAATGTCCTCCTCAGTGTAGGGTACGTCCTCAATCAGCACGGCTGACTTGGCGCTAAAGAAGATGCCGAGCATGACCTGTAATAACAGAGAGCAACACCAAAAATCCATTAGATTTGAATGAGAACCTGGAATTAGTTCACACAGTTAAGTTTGTACAAAATGATTTAACCTGGGTATGTTATATCCATAGATCACAGTAAACATACAGAGAAATATACAAGTGGTACAAGAAAACACAGAATGAATTAGAAAAGGTATAGGCCTACACACACTCAGTATAAATATACAGCCTGAAATGTGTTGAAAATATATCTGATCAATGATTCTAAATCTGGGGTGGTGTTGAAGTGATGTGTCATGGCACCCCAGATGGTAGATGTTTTATTGTTTTATTGTCAATTGTCAACACAAGCTTCCAGTGACAATGGACTGATAAGATCCTTCAAAAAGGGTCCTCGTTAATAAATGCTGATAGACCAGTGTGATTTGTTGTCAGAAGGCCCAGAAATCCAGGGAACTCCCCTGGTTAATAAGAGGGTATACTGATATTGTGATGCTTTGTATTCTACCAGTAAAAGGCAATATTTTGGCTGCAAAGGGAATGTTTATTTGGAAAAGATGTGTGTAATTGTATTCCAGTGTACAGTGTACACCATCCTTCCTACACTATAACAAGCCAGGAAGTAGGTCTAATAGTAGGCCTATCATACATAAATAAATAAATAAATAAATAATAGCTCAGCATGTAGCCTACAGATCTACATAACATGGAAAAGGCAGTCACATTTAATATAATTCAGTAGCCTAAATTTGATCAAATTCTGATATCAAGCTGTGTTAACCAAATCGCCATGTACACACCATCTCTTATAGGCTAAATACCACCGTAATTGCATAATCCATAAACCATAGGTTAATTTACATAACGAGCTGTGATATTCAATTAATTGTGAAAGAAACATCAGCTGTGTGGCAAACGGTATGAGGCCTAGCTAGCTAGGTCTAGTCTAGTAGTTGCTGCAAGTAGGTATTGGAATTACATGGAGGGTGCACCGTGCACCTGTCTCTGTATTGCAAAATGTATTAGGCCTATCCTTCTTAAGGCTACGTTTGACTAATTTCAACCTATTGACATGCATTATGTGGTCTGCGAATAATAGAAGATGTAGTTGTGTTTCAGTCTGTTCCATTGACTAATATATGCCCCCCACCTCCCCCTCAATGCAAACTGATGCTGCGGCCATAATGGCACTATGCAATGTATCTCCTTACCAGCATGATCACTCCCCATATGCTGATCACTATTCCACACGCGGCCATCTTCGGACCGCAGAATAATAGCGACGGCATTTCACAATTTGATCTTCTTTTCCTCGATCAGTTACAGAAAAACACGGTCCACTAAAACGAGAAGCGTCGCTTCATGGATAAAGGCGTCCGATTGTCCTCCGTCGTGTCGACTCAACCCCCATCAGCTGATATGTGATCACGACGCTCGGCAATTTCCGGTAGGATTCGGCGACGTTCGGCTGCTGTTGCGCCGTAGCGAGCGAGATCAGACTGGTGTTAATTCACCTTCCAGATTGCAGATCCGGTTTGGAGCAGATACGGAAACGGCTTGTGTAAGCGGATGTTTATTTGTTTGGGGAAATACCGGATACAGTAGGCGGGCTTTAGACAGGATGTGCGCACTGAGCAGTGAACCATGTAGTGTAGATTGAGGGCCTGCCCTGTTGCGAGATTAAACCAGAACAACCAATCAAAAAAGCCATTGGTGAAATGTTCCTGTCAGACTGACCAATGGCAGCGAAGTACCATATTCGCGCAACATTCTCTTTATCCCCTTGGCTTTTGGAACTGAACCATTGTTGATAGATTATTACTAGGCTATTATATTTGCACAAAATATGCTTTATTTGTGAACCGGTTTCACCCGCTAGTGTGATTTAGGTAATATTATCTGTGTCTTTGTTGCTTTGACCGACGGACGCATAGCCTCTATGGAAGCCCGCTAACGTTAGCTACGGAAGCTAACTTTAGCCTGCAGCTAGTTGTGTGTGTGTGCGCATTGTTTTGGTTGAATTCTACAAGCTATTAAGAGGTTCAAAACAACTCAACATGACCTCGGCATCTGCTAAGGTAAACTGTCTCCTCGGAGATTTTTTTGCTTTGTTTATAATCTGCATGAAGGTTTATTACATGTTTATAAGCGATTTGATTGATTCACTACAATCATTAACGTTGGTTTCTAACAAGGCTTTCTTGTTTATTTTTCACTACCCTCCAGTGGTGGGAAAAATACTCGATTTTCTACAGTAAAATTATCAATTCTGAAATGTAGAAATACTCAAGTCTGTTTCAAGTTAGCCCTGAATACAGGACGGTCATATGACCGTCCTGTATTAAGGGCTAGTTTCAAGTAAAAGTGTGGAATTCAAAATGTAATTGGTAAAAAAAGTATTGGTATGAAAATATACTTAAGGAGGTACAAAGTCAAAGTACTCATTCTGCAAATGTATATGGCTCGGGCTGATGTGGGCAATGTAGGTTATGTTAGGCTACGGATTTGTAATAAAGAAAAATCTAAATTTCTTAAAGGTAACTAGTAAGTAATGTTTTCAAATAATTATAGTGGAGTAAAGGTATAATATTTGCCTCTGAGATGTAGTGGAGTAGAAGTAAAAGTACAGAAAATGGCAAATACTCCAGTGAAGTAAAAAAAAAAAAATCCTCAAAACTGTACTTAAAGGCCCGCTGACCTGAAATTATAATAGTATGATACAGTAGGTTACGATATAATATTAAGTACAGACAGTACGTGAGTAAATTTAAAACTTTGAACACCACTGCTACCCTCTTTATTTCATGCATTATTCATGTGTTGTTGTGGTCACCTTCATGCATGGATGGATTGACAGGTGGGAGAGATCTTCTCGGCTGCGGGAGCTGCTTTCACCAAGCTGGGAGAGCTCACCATGCAACTGCACCCCGTGTCTGATTCCAGCCCCGCAGGGTAAGAAACACTAACAACACCACATCACACACACAAACTATACCAGGGGTTTTCAAAGTGGGGTGCCGACCGTGACGGCAGTCCAGATGTGCCGCGAGATAATTTGATAATATTTCGAATTTATTTGGACACTTGAAAAAATAATGAAAAAGTACAAAGTTATTTTCTCAACATAATCACTAAAATATCGTCACTGTCGGGCAGAAACCTCGTATCTCCAAGTTTCAAATGTGTACGTCTTTTGGTAAAGCAAAGCCCTGCTTCATCATACAAGACCGTCTCACAAAACTAGTGAAAACAGCCGATCTACAAGCACTCAACACCTCTGTTTTCACTAGTTTAGTACATTTTTTAGATGATAAATACAAAACGAACGGTTTTGGACATGCAAAGTTTCCACCCGATAACGGCGATATGCTATAAATATAAGGTGCTGGGAGTGAAAACTATAATGTAGGGGTGCCTCGGATTAAAAAATTATGTATGGGGTGCCGTGAGACAAAAAACTTTGGGAACCACTGAACTATACTATATACTTCTGGTAATATTTCTGTATTCAACACCATAATGTATCGCACACTCACAGCAAAGTCTGTGATCTGTTAATTCTTTCAAGCTCTATTCTTCTGATAGTATTCATGTTTTTGCTCAGTAAATGGGGGTCTAACTCTTTAATGAACAGTATACATCTTCAAGTAATAGTCATGGGCCAGACGGGTTGTCGGTATCAAAAAGGTGGCAAAGGTTACCATGCATCTTTGAAAAGCTCTATATCTGTAGATTATATTTTGGTATGATAACTCTTTCTTAGACACAGCTAAATTGGTGTTATCAGCCTCTAGAGTTGGTGTCCCATTAACATTACATTACAGGAAAAAAGGTAAAAAAAAAAATCTGCTTTTAGTAGCATAAGAGGGGTCAAACTAGGGGGCTTTCATGATGCCGAATCCATTTCAAGCATCTGTTTTGCACAAAAAACATTCCTTGGGCTATAAATGGCCTCAGAAGACGATGCATGTATGGGTGTGCATTCATGTTAGTCGGAGGCCTTAGGGTTTTATTTCTCATGCTAATCAGTCTAAAAGCGCCAAATTTTGCACAGATGTAGCCCAGGGCATGCTCTAATGATTTAGCTAGGGCGCCCGAGTCGGTGACCTTCGGGCTCCAGAAAACATCCACAAAACTCTGAAAAGTGATGACTCATCACTTTTCATCACTAAACCATTGTTTTTCTGGAGCTGTGGCGACCCCGAAGGTCACCGACTCGGTGACCTGAACTTACTAGGTGAACTCACCTAGTAAGTTCAGTCAGTCAGTGTAACACTGTTCGTGAGGGACCCCAGCCCATACAGTCAGACCCCCACATTTGAGAACATGTGCTGAACAGGAGGTTAGCGCTTTCCTAAATTGACTTGAACGTGGTATGATTACCACTGTTAAATGGATCTAACAAACAAACTGAAACAAAGAATGTCACATCAGATACTTTGCTTGAGGAAATGCTTAGACCTGTGTGTGTGTGTGTGTGTGTGTGTGTGTGTGTGTGTGTGTGTGTGTGTGTGTGTGTGTGTGTGTGTGTGTGTGTGTGTGTGTGTGTGTGTGTGTGTGTGTGTGTGTGTGTGTGTGTGTGTGTGTGTGTGTGTGTGTGTGTAGCATGATGATAGAGTCGAGTCGAGCTAACATTGGTTGTAGTGTAAACTGTAACTTTGCATCCTTTAATTCCAGAGCCAAGTGGACAGAGACAGAAATTGAAATGCTGCGTTTAGCAGTGCGGCGATTTGGTGATGATTTGAACAACATCAGCACAGTGATTAAAGACCGCACTGTGTAAGTCTGCATGTGTTTTTTGCCCCCCCCCCCCCCTCCCCTAAAGTTTTTATCCTACGATTTTTGTCACCCGGTGTCAATTGTCTAACGTAATCCTGGGTGCTACACTCCCTCTGCCAACCTGGGGAGAGCAATGGAGAGCTGAGTTCCCTGATTAGGGAACGTAGCGTGTGGAAGGAACACGTTATTCTAACCAGTTACTTTCCCCTCCATCAGGCGCCCTGACTGGCCAGGGGGAGGCAGTATAGAGACCAGGATTACGGCATGTTTTTTTTTTTTTTTAGTGTACCCATTCAAGGGGACACAGGGAGAACATGTAAACTCCTCACAGAAAGGCCCTTTTGCCAACCCCACCTAGTGTATGGGCACTCATTACGCGGAGGAGAGAGCACGCCCCCAGCGGTAATCGAATCGCCACAGGACCTTCTAGCTGTGATGCGACAGCGCTACCGACTGCACCACCGTGCATGTCTTAATATGCCTTTTGTGTGTCAATGTATATTGTATTTGTGCGCTAGCATAAATAAATTAACATGTGCTATATGTGATATTTTTTGGTGAAAAGAAACTAAGAAAGGTGTCTTCTTAAAAAGTTAAAGCTCTATATTGTGGTAGTAGGCCTAATCATTATTATAAAGTGTTGGTCAGTAACAGACCAACAGAATTGGTCTCTCCAATTCTTTAGTAAACAGATGTTACATTTTCAGGTGGAAACCAATTTGATCAAATCAGGAGCAACAACCCATTTATCTGTTTACAAAGTTAGAAATGGAACACTATGTTCCATTTCTAACTTTGTTGTAATTCTATTTTCCATCACTTCCCATTTCACTTGTTTATCCTGTACGATTTCTCTCTCCTGATTAGATGAAATTGGTATACTGCCCTGAAAATGCCTTTTCTGTTTACTAAAGGGCTGGAGAGACATGGAGACGACTGTTACTGAACAAATACTATATATATTAAATCACTTAGAGCCCATTTGAACGTTAGAGCGAATATACCTGTATAACTCTGTTCAAACTTGTACACTCTTGAGAGTTAAATTAACAAAGAGGATGTTAAAGTGTAGATTGGTGACCCACAGATTGTATCAAATGAGGGTCTGTGGTTTGAGAATCACTGTTCTGAATATACTCATACTGAATGGAATTCACTGCAGGGCCCAGATAAAGAGCACAGTAAAGAGGAAACTGTACGAGGACAGTAGGGTGCCCATCTCCTCAGAATCACCCAAAAAGACGGTCAAGAAAACAACCGTCACCATGGCGCCTGCCCCAGCGCCTGCCGCCCCCGCCATGATCACCGCGCCAACATCGCAGCAGGTTGTCGTGACAACAGGCATGCAGAGCAGCCCCTCCTTAGCCCCACCCATCAAAAAGCAGAAGACTGCAGGTAACTTTAAAGATGAAACAAATATACAGTATGTGTAAAATGCTGTTACAGTAGTGTATTTAAGGCTGTTAATAAATATGTTTTTTAGCATTGTACAGTGGCCTTTGTTTTTACTCATATACATATTGTATACAGCAGGGGGGGGAATACTACAACATTATTTTTCATGTTAATTAAAATGTACTGCAGTAATTGCACTAATAAACGTTTTGTCCCTCTGCAGATGTGACTCTGAGTGCTCTCAATGACTCTGACGTCAACAGTGACCTTGTGGACATTGAAGGTCTGGGTGATGGCTCCTCCTCCTCCAACAAGAAGCTCAACTTTGACCAAGGTGAGAGTACAGAAGCTCATAAGTTGGTTGTTTTCTTCTGAATGAGCTTGAATTGATTTTATATGCAGTATACGTTGTGGTGTAGGTTAATGATTAAAATCATTACGGCATGTGGACTGCAGAGAAATCCTCAGCATGATTATCTAGTCTAATATCTCCCCCAGTTTATGATGAATTACCTTTAGTTTTCAAACGTTTCTCTTGACCTGGCAGAAGAGGCAACCTTATAATTTGACATTATTCGAAACATCTCTACCAAAATGGAAACAGCTTTTAAACCATTGCAATGTCATTTCCATGTATTTCACAGAAAGCTTAAACCTGGACTCCAGCCTTATAATGAACTCCAGTGACCTTCCCCTCCTGTCCCGCTGACGTTTGACCTGTGACCCGGAAGCCCGGTGTAACTTTTCCGGAGCGAGACTTTTTGTGAACCCATCGCTCCCAGACAAACAAGACTGCAGGAAATTGGTTACAGAACCCTGGAGCTGCGGTTCCTTCATGTTCTGCACGTTGCTCATCGGGGACCGATTCCTAACTAGGACGTGTTTTCTTCCTCCTCCTCCTCCTCCTGCACATTTTTATTTTCATCATGTTTTCAATACAGACTGTGTTCATTTACTTAATCAGTATACTGGCTTCCGTTGCAGCTTTGGAAATGCACAGACAACAAGTCACACAAAAGACAAAAGTCTTCTTTTAATTTTTTAGGACGGTAATCTGGCAGTCGGTCGATGACAACTCTTTGAGTTTCATGCAGCTACTGAAAAAAATAGAGAAAATTATTTTCAATCTCAATATGTTGAAGATCTGGTTGTGGGTTTGTCAGTGATATTCTGCTGACAGTGTGCAAGTTTGACCAATGACGGCCATATCTAACCATCAAACAAATATGTCCCTCTTCCTCTTTATTTGGAAAGCCACATGGACTGGAATGTGTGCAAGGAGGTTTAAAATAAAATGCAATATAATGTACTGGTGATGGGTTATTTATTAGGCCCATGTTTTAGCAAACTATTATGTACTCCACAGTTCACTCCACAGAAGGAAATTAGTTTCTAGGAAAAGTGCTATTTTAAAATAATGGAAAACATAGGAACATATTTGGGAAAAGTTGTAGGATTGCTTGCCTTGTATGCTCCCTCCTGCATTGTTTTGTTACATTAGAGTCCTCATTTCTTTCCTCAATTATCAGTAATAACTTGGATAGAATACAGTCAATTTGAATAGAATGAGAATCTGTTTTCAGTGTCGGTGAATAACATTATATCTGATCCATTTTATGCTGTTTAGTAAAAAAAGAAAAAATAACCAAAACGGAAATCCTCTTGCTGTGTCTCATTGTGGTTGGGTAAATGTTTTACCCTTGGGTTGGTGATTCAGTTCTGCCGGACAACGCAGACATGACCTGGTGCCTTTTTTTGCATTATAATTTACTGGCAGTTAAGTTGTTTACAATATTGGTATTGTAAGCAACAATATAGGTGTTGTAAGCAACCACTAACAAAATGTTACAATATTTTACACTACAACCAAAACACATCAGTGCCGTGCCGTTGTAGAAATAAGCCATACACACTACACAGATTACACACAGTGTTGTAAATTATTGGTGAAATAAACTATCGCTATTACATCCTAGTCAATTGCTAAATAAATCACTGCAACAAGAGAAGTTAATTATTTAAAGGACAACTTTGTTTTTTTTACAACAAAGGTTCATATTTTAGGTTGCAATTAGAGAAAAGGAAAGATGAGTGTTAAAATGTTTTCATTTACCTCTTTCTATAGTTTTAGCGATTTTGATTTCAGTGGGTGGGGGCATGCCTACAAGTGGCTAAATATTTCTATTATTTCTAATATTTCTATTTCTTTATTACTATTTACAGTAACACTTTTAGTCCCCAAAGGTCCCATCCACCCATGAAAGATTGCGGTGCATCTTGGGAATGGGTTTATTTGTGTCTAAAAAAAATACATATTTAGCCACTTGTATGCATGCCCCCACCCACTGAAATCAAATTACTTAAAATCGCTAAAACTAAAGAAAGCAGTAAATGAAAATATTTTAACGCTCATCTTTTCTTTTATTACAATCTAACTGTATCAGTACGCAGTAAATACAAAAAACACATATATAACTGTTTGTATGTGTATATATATTAGTGCTGTCCAACGATTAAATATTTTAATCGCGATTAATCGCATGATTTAGCTAGTTAATCGCGCGATTAATCGCAAATAAGTCATCAGCTTTTATCAGTTCACAATGTAACTTAGAGCGATATCTTTCAAGTCTTTCATGGCCCTATTAACTTGGGAGTGGAAAAATATGCTGGCTTTATGTGAAAGTATGTTAATCTTTCATTCAAAATCAATTAAAAACCTAAATAAATCATAATGGTATTGCATTAAACAGACTGCAGCTGATGGGTATAAGGATCTGCTTAATTTACTTAATCTGATTACTGTTGTGTCCACCTTTATGCTTTAATTATATTTTATATCAAGAGGGATGGACCTTGTAGCCAAAATAGCCAATATTGTAGCCAATGTTTGACCATTTTAGTTCATTACTTGTGAGACAATTAGAGATATTAATAAAATAATTAAATTGTCACTTTATAAATGTTTAGATACCCTGTATATGTATGTTGGATTGTTTACTGTTGAGTAAGAAAACAATATTGCACATAATCATCTGGAGACCTCCCCAATTAATAGTTCAGATAATAATGTTGAGAAACAGTGTCCAAAGGCCAAATGGCTATAATATATAAGTATGCGATTAAAATAATTAATCACGATTAACATAACGGTGAGTTAATCGCGATTAATTTAGTTAACTCGAACAGCACTAATATATATACGTAACCAAAAAGCTATAGCAATGAGGTAGGTATCATGTGCTTTGTTGTAAAATGTGAAATACATACACACAAATAGGCCTACTTGCAATCTTAACAGCTAATGAAATCAAACATTGGGTTAGGGATAAAAAATTAACACGTTATTTACTCCAGACAGAAGACTCGAGAACACATTTTCTAATATTATTTATTTCATGATTGTTTTCATATACAATATGAGATCAATTCATATGGTGTACATGGCTTTGTTTTCACTAAAAACGTAACACATTTTGCGTCGATTTTACAGCCATGAGATACTCTGGAGGGAATGAATGAATATAGTATTTTATTTTTTATTCTTTTACAGATCCATAAAAATACATCATCTTCTTTATCATGTATTTGTCAAGAAAAAGAAAAGCTATTTACATTTTGAAAATACTTGTCTGAATGTTCTTATACACAGCAAAATTCTCAGTGTGAATTTGACTGAGATTGTACAAACTCAGGATTTTACTGCTTAATGTTGATTTATACTTAGTTGCACGCAGGTGTGGCATACCGAGAATAGGAAAATAGCCTATCTACAAGTTCAACTCATTGTGCTGCAATGTGTTGTGATCTTGTAGATTGGCTATTTTTGGTGCATGGCACAGTCAGTTGCCCAACTGAAATATATATCAGGCTTTAGATGTGCTTTTAGTTCCCTTTCTTGCCCGCCTTTCCACTCAAATGATCTTGTTCATTCATCTCATCCTTCACTTCTCTCTCTCTTCTTTGCACCCTTTTTTGTCTGAAGGGTAAGATGAATTACCAGCCATCTTTAACCACTTTCAATCGGTGTCCCTATGGTCATGTAATCTAGCCAATCTACAAGCTAACAATGTGTCGCATTTTGACTGCGTTGTAGCTTGTAGATCTGTTATTTTCACTGTGCACCACCTTAGTACGCCAAAGTATAAAATAGGACTGTGGTTAAAGTGATATTTTCACCCTAGTAGAAAATGTAAATTTCCAGTGTGCACACATTCTGGCACCATCAACCTCCAATAATGCATCTTGAAGTTTTGGTGGGCACGCAAGTGCAAGTAAAGCCTACATCTTCAATGCAACTATACAGTACACTATATGATGTCTAATGATAATGATTCATAATCCAGCCATGAATCATCATCATGCCAAAAAATAACAAATACAAAAAGTAAAACACTGATTGTACTCATTTCTGAGAGGTCTTACATTAGTGGGGCGTAAGCCTACGCCATATACTTCTTGCTCGAGTGCCCAATATTGATTGTTCACAAAAGTCAAAATCATTACTAGAAGATACATATGCCCAGATACTGCTATAGAGGTATGCACACAAAACAAAGTAAGATTTTCTACCACAGGAAAATGTCACTTTAACACTGACTGACACAGTTTACGGAAAGTATCTCCCATTCAGATTGTGGCTGATACAAATGTTAATATATTTTTTGATTTTTTTCTTGTATTTCTTCAACAACGGTATAGGAACGGCAATAACAGCAATACAAACTGACAATTAAGAGTAAATCAGCATGAATAGAAGGAAGATAAAAGCCCCTTAAAATACAAAAGTCAAGGTCACAGTGTCAAAATGTGTCACAGTGTCAAATGGACCCTTACGGGTCCATTTGGTTACATTTGTATGCGTTCAGAATTAAATTAAAACATGGCATTTTAACTGTTAAGTTTGGTCTGGTCACTGGTGGCAAGACAAGGTTTTTGTCTCTTAAATCCTAACTCCCACAGCTTCTCTATTCTAATGTCAACGCTTTTGCAAAAAGTGTTCATAAAAGCTTCTATTTATGTAACTGCAGCTCACTTGGCCACGACGAGCTAATTTACATTCAACACTTTGCCACAGAAACGTAAACCCTTGTGACCACCAAATGTGGAATAGGCTACAAACTGCCATAATTCCTCCACTTCATGAAAAGGATGCTGAAGAGAAAGAGTGGGAGAGCTGGGATAAGGTTTCCCAAAAAGTTATCAAGTAAAATGTCCTATTTTGTCATGCCAGTTTCAATGGCCAATATTGAGTAAATATTATTTTCATTAAAGCCAGATTTGAAAGACGTGGCAGGTTTTGTCAGAGAATGTTTCCCAGACGGCCTCTTTAGCTCTACAACCACTATTGCCAATGGCTTCAAATGCATCCAGATGATCTAAGCCAGGAAGGACCCCTTAGCTGGGAGAGATGAAGCAGGGACCCACTACATATTGTATAAAATTGTGTTGCAGATTAAACCTTTTCATAGCTTCATAGACTATCAGTGGTGTGTGAATTCATGTTTTTTGACATAATACTTAGTAAACTTGACCGTTGGCTCTGTACTTGATCTGCTTTTTTCCCTCTAAACCTCTTTGCCGAAAATAGCCGATCTTACAAGCACACAACGCCTCACAGTCCCCACAGGGCGTTGTGAGCTTGTAGATCAGCTATTTTCGACCAGGGATTGTAGGGTTGAAGTGGTTAAAAAAATATTTTTTAGTACTGTAGTAAGTCTGAGGACCCCCTAGGGGTCCTGGACCACCCCTGTTGAACACCCCATGAATGATCTAAGCACAGAGTTGCCCCTGGGAAACCCTGAAGTGATCCTATGCAACAGATCACTTGAAACACTGCTAGACTAATAAGCCATGAACATCATGTCAGGCAAATAATACAACCAGGAAAACATTCCAAAAGGAAAACAAAAGGCCTTCATCTCGGGAGGGAGAACAGAAATTAAGAAGAAATAATTGCAAGACTTGCATTAAAGGTGATACACCATGCATTTAAAAAGTATTTATGTCATATTGTTTATGTCCCAAAAACGTTTTTCAAAAGGTTTGAGGCTAAATTACCACTCCTGAATAGAGAGTTTTTTTTTATGACGACGTCACAATCGGCAGATGATGTCACAATCGGCAGCAAATCTGGATAGCCTGTTTTGAGAACCCGGGATTCTTTTAACCGTTGCCTTCAAAAAACCAGAGAAAGACACAACGGTCAGAAATGGGACTTTGTGAGGATAGAAGGTGCTAGTGGGACCCCAAAAAAAGGTTTTAAAATAGGAAAAGTGAAATTTCATGGTGTATCACCTTTAAGCACACTGGAAAGATTTCTAGCTAATAGGCCTATATCAATAATGAAAATCTTAAAATGAATGATGGAACATTTTGTCAATGTAAAACCTAGTAAAAGTATTAGTATGCCCGAAAATATGTATTCATTTATTTATAAAATGGCCCCAAAAAAAAAAACTATTCTTTGATGCAGCGATCCATGCCAAGATCAGTGTATGAGTCGTGCCATTATATGGCAACTCAATAGGTTAGTTTGGGCAATTATCACTGCTCTTCAAAAAAGCAAAAAAGGTACAAATAAAGCAGAGCATTTAATGGCATGCTTCCATCATAAAATACATTTAAATATGTCTTAGAGCTATTATACACTACAGCCTATTTCTGTACACCTTTGAAAAGAAGTCGCTTAGCATTTGGCAATCTGTTGTTTCACTGTAACATCCTTAAAAGTGTGGAAACGGAGCCAAATGGACCATTTACGGGTCCATTTGATTCCATTTGAATACTCTGGAGTTACATGAAAACCCGTGATTTTACTGTGTACCTCACAACCATCTATTATTCTGTGGGGTTCCTGGGAGTTCCTGAGAGAAGTCAAGGCCTGTCCATTATTGAGGTTAGACAATGACAATAAAATAACATTTCTTTTGACACTGCAGAACAGCTAAAATCCCTGTTTGTGACCAATAACCAATGCTGATGATTTTTAAATCTAGAGCAGTGGATCTCAAACCTTTTCATGTCAAGTACCCCCAAATAAATATGAATTTGGCCGGACCATTTTTATTTATTTTTTTGACAGGGATTTCAGTATATGGTTTGTGTTGTTAAAATGTTTTGACGCATTGTCATGTATCATACACTGTCTATTTATGAATCTGTGCTCCATACTGTACAATGCGAACATGGTCTTGAGTGAAATAAATGATAATGAATTAATGATGAATAACCAACCTCTTTCTGAGTCAGATTTATAGTTTGCAACCATCCATCAATCAACAGACATGTCCTTAAATGTGCTTTTTGACACCAGATCAGTAGAACAGAAAGTGAGCCAAACTCCCCAAGAATTATTTTTAACCTTTTTCCTCTGTTAATAATTACAAGGAAAGTCACATGGTGGGGTGGGGGGGGGGGGGGGGGGGGGGGGGGGGGGGGGGGGACGACGACTAAATAAACAGCATCCATTGTATCTAGATATGCTTCCATTCATGTATCAAACAAAAAAATATATATATATTTTTTACAATGGTCTAGTCATTTCTGTGCAAAATTGTGAAAATAGATTGGTAAATCCACAAATATGTGGATTGGAACATTGTTTTGTCCATTGCCAACATGAAACAGCACTGGTATAACACACAGTCATGAGGTTTTTTCTTTTTTTCTGTATAAGACACTTGGCTAAAACACTTTACATAGACATTATATGTACATATTTCACAAGTGAAAGGTCAGGAGGAAAGGATGTGGAATTTTTAACACACGTGCGTCAACATAAGGAAAACCCATCTTTTATGTCACTTTGATCAAATGTTCAATAGTCAAATCAATCAATAGTTTCTGATCAGAATTGTGCTTAAAAGTAACACATGGGTGTGCTGGAAATATCACTTCCTTAAAGCCTGATTTATACTTTGTGCGCTGGATCCGCATGCTGAACACAGCAGATCTACAAGCTCAATGCAGTGTAGATCTGCTATATTTGGTGTGTGACGAGGGGCACACAACTAAGTATAAATGAAGCATTAGAGTGTGGGAATGACAGCCCTATCCGTTTCCCCATAGATTTACATCTAAAAATATATGGCCGCATATTTACCGTATGTACATGACATGTATCTCCCAGCGGGCTATACATTTTTAGGGTCCAGAGCAGAACATAATGGTTCACAACTGTTTTACCCTCGGACCAGAGGTCGGCATTCACCTCGTCAAATAAAGCAAGAAAATGAGTAAACATTGTTTTAACAATGTTGTTCTTTGCCTGTGACCCTGTGTCAGAACATCAGCGACCCATTGAGTGAAGGAAAAACTAAAAGAAGCCATGGGTAAAAATACGACTGAGGCACAAAGATGAAAACTGCAAGAAGCCATGGATAAAACACTACTGAGGCACAAAGATGAAAACTGCAAGAAGCCATGGATAAAACACTACTGAGGCACAAAGATGAAACTGCAAGAAGCCATGGATAAAACACTACTGAGGCACAAAGATGTGTGGACAGAAAGGCCGTATTCCTTCCGAGCTTACAAAGATGGTGGAAACCTTGTATGTCCAAAAGCGTTCGTTTTGTATTTATCATTTAAAAAATGAACTAAAATAGTGAAAACAGCCGATCTACAAGCACACAACGCCTCGCACCGCGAGGCGTTGTGTGCTTGTAGATCTGCTGTTTTCCCTAGTTTTGTACGACAGCCTTGTATGATGAAGCAGGGCTTAGAGATACAAGGTTTCCGCCCGACAACAACGATATACTATGTACATATCCACATATGACAGAAGCCAAATATTTATAAGGGTGACCCAGTAATCACAGAGATCATCCTGACAACTGAACGCTCCATATGTAGTTCACGTCTGCCCCCTGGTCTCTGGCGGCGCCTCTGGTGAAATGTGTCCTTATGAGTCACAGAGGGATGTGCAGATTGGCAAACTCTTACACTATATGGCGATTAAAGTGCTCCAAATCTATGGGGAAGTGTTAGGTTCTCACATCACTGCCGCCCCATGTAAAAGGGGGGAAACGTTCACTCAATGAAACAATGTGTTAATAACACAAACAGTTCACCCCTTATTTGTTAATATTATAAACTCCCGTTCAAAAGCCAGATACCAGGGTGATGTAAAGCACTGTTTCCCAAATACTGGATCAGGACTCACAACCCATTTGTGGGTCACAGACACATTTTTAAGGGTCCCTTAATTTGTTTTGTTTCCTACGTTTTTTTATTTAATTATTATTTCAAAACATTCCCCAAAAATCCTTTTTCAGGAAGAAAATGCAATGGTTTGTAAATGTCATTAATAGATGAAAGAATATCTAAGTAAACAAAATGAATGTTTTAGAAGTAGTGAAAATAGCTGATCTACAAGCTCACAACGCAGCGCGAAGCGTCACGTTGTGAGCTTGTAGATCTGCTGTTTTCACTAGTTTGGGTCCCGGGCAAACATCTAATTTCTCTTTTGGGTCTTGAGCTAAAAGGTTTAGGAACCACTGATGTAAAGTGACTACAATGGCATTTCTCTTCTCTGGTTTACGCCGACAATGTTACTATAGGACAAAACTCTACTGCACTCTGACAAAAGGTTCTTTGGATTCATTGCCTCTGCAGATGCTCCAAAGTATACACCTTTATGACCTCACATGTTATGTCTTAGTTCTTTGGAATCTTTCTCGGGGAGTGTTATTAATATTCACAAATACTGGATAGACTGGACAGCCCAAGATAAAACAAATTAACATCTATCAATTCTTAGAACTAACTAAGCCAATTTCCTACCCTGGTACCCATGAGGAGTAAGAAAACAAAGCTCTTGCCTGAGGAAAACGATCCTCACTACATTCATAAGAAAGCTCATCCAAAGAAGAAAGTGACACTTTAGTCCACCTGCTGGGAAATGGTAATAGAAGAATCATACAATGTTCAAATAAAGCGCTTGAAAGTATTCTGACAACACAGCTGA
Source organism: Nannobrachium achirus (assembly GCF_963921795.1). Taxonomy (NCBI): domain Eukaryota; kingdom Metazoa; phylum Chordata; class Actinopteri; order Myctophiformes; family Myctophidae; genus Nannobrachium; species Nannobrachium achirus. The sequence continues at coordinate 22,925,579 of NC_137826.1, read as the reverse complement.
AAGGTGTCTACTGGTATGTAGGGCATGGCCAATTACTGCAAACTATGACCATTAAAGGAAGGCAACTAAGCAACAAATAAAATACAATATGCACCATAACATTGCACTTGAACTGCATTATGAAAAACAACATATTAGACCGCCCAATAGGATCTGTCAAGTTTTCATTTTCCTCAGACAAACCACTTCTTTTTGGGCCTTAATACACCCTTTAAAGAACAGGAATGAATGAGCACAGTCATCAGCATAGAGCTTTGCCTGAGGATTTAATATATGACGTCAAACCCCCCTTGGCTTAAAACTGAGGGTAAAGTAACTTATAGTAAAGCTTCCGTTCTGAATATTCACATATAGATACACTATAAACATATTGACACAGAGCCATTAAGGCCCTTAGACCACCGCTACTTATACGTTTTTAGACCGGGCCCCAATTTAGACTTGTGGTCTCTGAACCTTCTCCCCAGGCAGGCTCTTTAAACTATTTCTGTGCTCGTCATGTTTGGACCTGACAGAAGTAGACACATGACCCGTTTTGGACTCCAGTTCCTTTCCGAAACCAGGGAGATGTAGGCGAGACACTTCATGTCCACGAAGCCTATTTATATCTTCGGCGAGCGACACAGCTGTACAAATTATAAATTAGCCATAAGGCTCGCAAAAGTAGCTTCTAGAACACCTGGAACTGTGTCGTTAAAACATCTCTGAAGATGGAAGAGCAGCAAAATGTATACAGAGAACTTCTAAAGTAACTCTGAAGGCTAATTTAAACTTCGAGTGAAGCATTATTGGGATCTATAAGTTATTAAGTTAGCCTAGTTACTGGCAATGAACTTCAGTTGGGGTGTGCTGAATTTTGCAACTGAATTCTTGGGATTATGTCTAGGTTTGGTTTTAAAATATGATCAAAAAGTAAAATATTGTTTATACTTTCAGACAAAAAGCTACACCCTCTCTCCTACTTACAACAAAAGCTACTCCCCTCAGATTCTGTTTTGGTCCAGAAAATCTTTTATCTGGTTTGGATTGGACCGTGAGATACCAACCGTCAAGCCAGTTGTTTTTGGGAGAAATCATTTATCATCCTGCATATGTGCAAGGGTAATAACAAATGCATGACATTTTAATTCGCTTGGAAACAAGTGAGCCACTATGGGAGCGAGCGCCCACAACGCACAGACAATGGCCTCGTTCATCAACGAGGGCACTATCCTGAGTTGGCAAGTCAAGGTGGAAGGAATGGGTTATCCCATAAACCAAAACGAGCGCTCCCTCCGTGTGTCTCCGCCAATCACAGATTGGAGGCGGGGTTTTCAGCACGACTGGCTAGGGAATAACTCAAGCAGAGGCGTCAATTGGGTATGGCAAGCTATGGCAGCTGCCATACCTTGGCTACAGGAGGAAACTATAAAATGTACTTCATTGTGCCTGTTGCTAAGGTATGGCAACATGACTGGTGTCTTGCACGCGCTGGTGTCTGGCACGCGTGCAAGACACCAGTCATGTTGCCATACCTTAGCTTTTGCTGAACTGACGCCACTGAACTCAAGTTACTGTATCTCTATCCCAGATTAATATCTACCAGCTTGATATAATGCTGTGCAGATGTTACTCCAACTGGTTCTGTAAGTGCTCTATGCTTGTCCATCATAGTCTTAATGATTCACAATCACTCTGCCCATTCCTCTAAAAGAGCCGATACATCAACAATGACACTTTTGTAACAACAAACTAATAGCTATCTAAACTGTTGTCTTTTCTGACAACAAATATAATTTCAGCTTGAAAGCAAATTTTTGGCTTATGCTGCCCTGTGAGAAATAAATGTTTAAGTCCTCCAATCAAGGTGCCACTACGTAGTAACATACTGTAATATACTGTATGATTACATCTTAAATAAAACTTGCCAAATGCAGATAATCAGAAGAGATTCAACTTGTAATTCCAAAAGGGATTGTCAGGTTGGTTCGAAATTGGGGGCCTGCTCTCTCTGAGATATTTGTAAGGGACATTGACGCTCCATTCACCCAATTAGCATGTCTATCTGTCAGATCGGCTTGCAAAGTGCAGTCCAACATGAAGTTTTACGTGAAGAGAGTAATGCCTGAATTATACTTAACTTCATCACAGAGAATAGCAGATCTGCAAGCTCACAATGCATTGCGCCTGCGACACATTGTGTGCTTGTAGTTCGGCTATATCACGTCATTTATGACAAAGCATAAATTGGGCTGAAGTGGAAATCCATATGACTGAATAGTGTCCTTATTGTTCCATTCCAACTGGCCAGTGCCAGCCTTTTAAAGGCCACAATGCATGGAATATACGTACACCACGCTGTCGCTTTTAGGCCAGCAGACAATGTAACATCGAACATTTAATATGATCCATGGTAATCCCTTCAGCCGTGAAATGTGAGGTGTTGTGCACAGGGCCAAAGACACTGATATACAGCGTGCCCATGTATTTATTACCAAGGGTAGAGGCAGATCCTGACTGATATGATATACCGCACACCCATGTAAGGTTCAGGGCACGGCGTAGAAGCCTGGCTGTTTTACACCCATACAGACAACAGGACATAGGGCCGATCCCTATGATGAATACCCTGTAGGCATGTAGGGCAGAGAGTGGACTCCAATCGACTGGAATTTAGGCCTACTGTAGGCTCACACTCTCCGTTCAGACCACCAGCAACCACTCTGCCGAAGCCATTAGTATCCAATGGCCAATTTCATCTCCTCACATATCCGTGTGACATACAGCTGGTATGGGTTCTGCTCCGGGCAGAACCTTTCTGTGCCGAAAAAAGAGGCGAATAAGGCAACTGTGGTAAACATCGGGTGACGTTTCTCCGGTTGTAGAAAAATAATGGGACTTCCGACTTGCAGCATTTTCTTTCTTGATTTGCTGGGCTGTGCTGTGCACAGGGCGACAGGCTGATGTCTCCGGGCGTGCTGTGTGTGGGTGGTCAGATGTGGTTTAGTGACCAGGGTGGTGGGTGAAGGATGGAGGAGGGGATAGAGACAGAGGGCTGCCCTGCGGACTGGAGCGCAGCGGAACAGCTCCTCCTTGAGCAGAGACCGCAACGGCCTGTGACACACTGATGGCGGGGCACAGAGACAAACAGGGAGGGAATCACGTCAGTTTCACGACTCTCACTAAAAAGGGTTGTCCAACAAAGAGTACAATAAGCCTGAGTTATAGTTAAAATATGCATTTCACTAGTGAGCTTGTAGATCTCTGCTATTTTCTTAGAAATGTGAGAGAGTGAGTAGATCTGAGTTCTGATTGTTTTTCATATACTGATGTATTAGCCTGGGATCGCTTCCAATTTCGGGCTTTTGATCCGGTCGGGAGCGGATGACGTCGTAGTTTTGTATTCAAAACGGACTACAATTTGGCCGGAACTACCGACCGGAATCAGTTTTAACCTGGTTTTGCGCATGCGCTAACTGGGATAAAACTGATTCCGGTCGGTAGTTCCGGCCAAAGTGTAGTCCGTTTTGAATACAAAATGACGTAAGATATCATCCGGGCTAGACCAGATCAACCAACCTGTTTAGTAAACGAATACGAATAGTAATTCGAGGTAAGGCGAGGTTACTGATGTATTAATTGAGTGAGAGAGAGTGTGTGTGTGTGTGTGTGTGTGTGTGTGTGTGTGTGTGTGTGTGTGTGTGTGTGTGTGTGTGTGTGTGTGTGTGTGTGTGTGTGCGTGCGTGCGTGTATGTGTACGTGTCATGTCACTGTTTAAAGCAGGCAGCACACCTGACTGTGTAGCTGGTGGAGTGGGCGGGATCTGTTACCCCGGCGACAAACAGCTTTTTGGGTGGCCCGTCAGACTCCACCCCTCCTGAAGGACACAGGAGATGAACACAACTCCCATTAAACAACCAGTAAAGCAGGGGCACATCCTGGCAGATTGGAGGACTTGATTAGAGTGACCATCTTATAACAGGACACACACACACACACCCCCACACACACACATGCACGCACGCACACACACACACACACACACACACACACACACACACACACACACACACACACGCACACGCTCTACCTTTCCTCTTCAGTGGAGTTAATGCCGGCCATCTGACAGTGGAGCTCAACACTGGCCTGATGAAAAATAAAGGAATGACGTTAAACATTATACGAATCACTAAATCTCACTATGTTGCACATTTCATAGAATAGACCAGTGGTTCTCAAACTTTTAAATTTCAAGGTCTTCCCCTGTCATCTGACAGTATACAAATGGACCCTAACGGGTCCATTTGGTTCCGTTTGTATAATGTCAGAGTTACAGACTTGTAGGGTCCATTTAGATACCCCTAAAGGAACCTATAGCGAGTCCCTGGAATCCACTTTGAGAACCACTGGAATGGACTGACAAGACATGTACTATAATGTGGTTTAAATGAAAGTAAAATTAACATTGGTTAACCTTGTTGCATCTCTATAAACAAGTAATTTGTGATAAGCTGTAATTTTTGTGTTTGAAGAACTGGACCAACAGAGCTTGGTGCTTATACTAGCTGTGTGATTGCAGCCAATACTAATTCAAGGGATATTTCACTTTAAAACACAACAACACCCACAATATCAACACCAGTGAGGATAGGGTAGATTAATGTGGCATACCTGAACCTCCTTGTTGGGCTGGGAGACGAATTAGGCGTAACGCCGCTGTCCTGTGAATGGAAGCCCTGGGCGGAACCATAGAGTTATAGTTTGTATTAGAACTAGAGGAAGCATAACAGTCAACTCCACCAACTCACCATTATCTTTTAATGTGTTGAGAATGGCGGGGGGGAAGGCCACCTGTGGGCGATGAAATGAGCTGAAGGTTCTCATGTACCGGTATATGCCTGTTAGGCTGCCAGCATCCCTAATACAATCATGGCTGTATCCAATTAGCCTGGCCATAGCCAGACTGATAACGTAATCACTTACGCGTTCCTCCACGGTATCAGTCTGGACTTCGGCCCATAGGGAGTGAGTCAAATCAGAAAATGACCGGGCCAATCAATGACAGTGTTTCACTGTTCAGTTGAAACGCAGTCACTGATTGGCCCGATCATTTTCTGATTTCTCATACTCGCTCCCTATGGGCCAAAGTCCAGACTGAATCCGTGGAGGAACGTGTGAGTGAATCCACGTTATCAGTCTGGCTAATGCCAGACTAGTATCCAATGCAAACAAATGTAAGAACAGACCTACAGTACGGGGATTGATTGGCTTGCTATATTGTGATGACTTTCATGTGATAACAGCTACTTCCAATTTGACTTCACTGAACCAGAAACGTTGAAAATGTTGGAATCGCTGTAGGTCTCAGTCCATTGATGAACAAAAGTTGAGTGCAAACGTAATAGATATTTATATAGATTTTTGTATTCTATCCCTACTGGTACATGTCTGACTGATTCCCCATGCAGATGCGTCATGTCACACACAGATTGTGAGCATAACAGATCCCCCAAACTCACTGGCCAGGAAATGGCAGATTACACTCCTTCTAGTTCTAATATAACTCTATGTGAAGAAAAGATCTGATAGCAGGAATTAAACAGTAGAGAGAGATGACTGCAACAAAGCAGAAAGCCTGCAACACTCCAGATTAAATAATGTCTTTAAGGTGCACGGCTCAATAATGACATGAAAGATTAAGGAGTAGTACAGTAATTAAACAGTACCAGGAAGTCACAAAAGACAATAGTGTGTTCTGTCCTTATGGCCTGAGATAAAGTCATTGTTTAAAAAGAAGGAAAGATCCGCACACCGTCTACGATGCTCCCAAACAACATTATTAAAGCACAGTAGCTAGCTACTCAGAGCCATTTCCTTCTCTTTAGTATTTGCCTTTGTGATATGTGTACACCTCATGGACTGCAAAAAGTCACTGTTTCTCAATATCAGGTCTTGGGACCAACAGGGGCCCAAATGAACCCTTATGTGTCTTTTAAATAAACATTGAGGATTTTACAACGTCGATTGCGGTGCCAGATATAACAAATTGCATCAAATGGGGTGTCTGTGGTCCTTGAAATGAAAAGGGTTGAGAATGACAGTTCTAAATGACACTGGGTGAGACGTGTCTAAAGAGAAATACTGGTCACTTACCCCTGAGAAGTGGTCGTGCCACTGGCTGACAGGCAAAGGGATTAGACTGGAAGCACTGAAGAGAGTGCAACAAGAGGGAGGAACAGCGAGGGGAGAAAGAAGATACATATGAGAGAAAGAGAAGGTGAAAAACAAGACCAGGTAAAGACAGGGACATAACTAATTCAGTGGTACTGAAGTGAGTTCTGTGTGTGTGTGTGTGTGTGTGTGTGTGTGTGTGTGTGTGTGTGTGTGTGTGTGTGTGTGTGTGTGCGTGCGTGTGTGTGTGTACCTATGTCTCTGTAGACTCCCCCTGAGTGTCATCTCCATATTCTCCTCCTGAAATCACACAAACAAACACACACACACACACACACACACACACACACACACACACACACACACACACACACACACACACACACACACACACACACACACACACACACACACACACACACACAAAGGTTTGCGTTCCTCAAAGGTGTGTTTCAAAAATATACATGTAAATAAAGCTACACTATGTCACTTTCAGGGGGGAAAAAAACATTTTGACCAATCCTTAAAGTAGAGTATGTTGATACAATGTAACTAACACATCATCTGCAGTGATTGTAGTTGGTCTACCTGCTATTCAATTTATAAATGTAGATCCTGTGGTCTCGTACCTGTTGACACACCTAAAGGTCACAATTCAATATCTCCCCTGAGGCATGCTCTATTGGCTCATTACTAAAAATGTATATGGTATGCCTATATAGACGTTATAATAAAGTGTGTTTGCAAATAGACAGAATGTGCAATCAAAGGTTCAATCACATTCAAGAATTCCTGCTCTACAACAAAGCTTGGACATATTGTAAAGCTCTCAAATAGAACACAGGCTTTGTTCAGACTAAAGGCAAATCTAGGAGTGACTGTCGACACAATTATTTGTAAGCTGATCAGATCGCAATTTTGTATTAAGATATCGTTGACCTATCTGCATTGGTTGCTGAGGTCAAAAGTAACAAAATAGGCATGAGTAATGCTAAACTGCTCTGTTGTGATGTGATGTCGCATCACAGTGCGACGTGTTGTAAAGTTTGTAGATCGGCTATTATCAGCAAGCGACACTGTAGTACAGCAGTATAAATCAGGCCTGCCTTGGTGTCCAATTGTCCAGCGTGAGACACTATTTTATAACATCAGATTACAATTGCATTTCAAAACACCTTCCAGCTAAAATCTGTGAGTTTATTTTCCTCTTCAATCTTGATAAAACCAGTCTGGATAGTTCACGATTTGGGCTGCTAGTCTGCTAGCTGCTAGTTACTAAATTTCCCCCTTGGGATAATAAAGGTATCTATCTATCTATCTAGTCGTAATATAGCCTTAATAACACAGGCATTAATCTCATAATTAGTAAAGTACATGACTAAAGATACATGAAAAATCAAACCTCGGTTCGAAGTGGAGCGGTGAATCTGAGCAGCTATACCCTGCGTGTGTTGCTAAATGCCTAAACTGTAAACTGTGCCTGTGAGTGAGTGGTGAGTGTGCCTGGCCTGCACAAAACAGCGCCCCTCCTTTAACTAGTGTGTTGTGTGTGGCCACTCAAGGTATTGCCAGGCTACGGACACGGCCAGCCACCCAGCCACCCACCCACCCACCCAGGGACATACCCACGGACATACCTGTCTATTGGGAGCGCTTTCACCGCTCCAAAAATGATAGCCCCATTTTCCTTACCTGCCTCTTGTGGTCTGACCTCTCACTGGTCAATGAGAAAGGAGACAGGGGGAGTGCCTACAACAACAAGACAGGCCAACATTCACTCTCAAAGACAAACAATGCACACAACAAATTTGCATGTACATGTCATGTGGAAATCTTGCTAATTGTTAGTTGGATTAGCTAGATTTCCGTATGAATTCCAAATGTTTATGTAAAAACTGCTGAGAATGTAGTAAAAGAAAAATCCACCACACACCAGAATAATTAGGTTTGATGTTTAGAATGACCCCCCAGTGACATTTACAGTACAGTGTAGTAGGTGTAAGCAATTTACCCCGAGTGAGAGGACATTATGCTCTCATAATGTCCGCAGTGAGGGTGTTATCGGACGAGGCGCAGCCGAGTCCGATAACACCCGCACTCAGGACATTATGAGAGCATAATGTCCGACCCCGAGTGGTAAATAGCTTTTCTACCACTTTTTCCCGTATACATGAAAGAAAACACATAGTTGTAACTTGCAAGGATCTTAAGTTACAATCATTATTGCCTATAAAACTTCCGCGAGACAGCAGATAGTTCCACAAACAACATCTTCTACTCACCAACAGATGGCGCCAACTCCATAGTAATCCATGCGTCTAGCTTACAGCTAAGCTAACGTCAGTTAAAAGCACCGTTCCGGCCGTAAATAGAGGCTGTTCGCTTCCAGAAAGGCATAGGTTCAGAGAAAAGGGGCTTTAAAGTTGGCGGATTGCATTGGATCCAAATAAATCGGCGACGATAGTACGCACGTTAGTAAACATAGGACCGCTGCGACCTTCATTTGTTGGTTGGGGGAAAGTCCCCGGATGTACACTGAGGCGCATTGATCTCGGACACACAACTTTGCGGCAGTTGTCCTCTCATAACCTCCGGAATTTAGCCAATCAGAATCCAGTATTTGAACACGTGACTCGAAAAAGTGGTAGAACTATCTTTTTCTTGAATCTCCCCAAGTCATTGAAAAAAAGGAAAAAATAAGAAAGTGCTGTTGCATTCAGCACGAGATCAAAACAACTCACCACTAGCGCTGTGGAGGTTGACATAGAAGCCAGCGTTCCACAACACATGTCATAAAAATTAAGTTACGTCAGAATATTTATTCTGTTCTTATTCCATCAGCTTCAGTAAAAAGCAGACTTCTTGTAAATACTAGTCAGACTTCAAACTAAGACTTGGGGTGATAATATAATTTGAAAAATGATTTCCAAAAAACCCTGCAGCTCCTGTGTGTGAGTCACGCCTCATATCACGCTGGCCAAGACAGAATTAATTTGCACTCACCTGTTCTGACATCACAATGATGCCTTGACCAGCTCAGCAGAGGGATATAGCTGAACTGTTCTGACATCACAATGATGCCTTGCCCAGCTCAGCGTTCTCAACGGGCCCGAAAATTAAGGCCTGGCCCTAACTGAGGCGGCCCGAGGCCCTGTCTTTTACGCTACCGTCACCAAAAGTGTAAATATTAAGTCCATATATGGGCATTCCCAGATGATGCATTGTTAGGGCAACCACACTAATACAATCCCATATGCCCATATATGGAGATCCCTGATGTCATCAATATTAAGCCCATATCTGGGAATACCCATATATGGACCTATCCCATATCTGGGAATGCTATGGACTTAGATAGATAGATAGATACCTTTATTATCCCAAGGGGGAAATTCAGTTGTCCAGTAGAAGCACAGCAGTATACAGTTATTTACAAAGTTACAGAGACGTAAGAAAATACTTATTATGTCGGTCTCATGTGGTCTATGGCGTATGATGTCAGATGTCAGTCATCTCCATATTTGGGAAAATATGGCCACATTTGGCCCAAACCAGGTAATTTTTTTGGTCAAAGTTGATCCCATGCCAAAGCGCCAGCGCTTGCCCAGCAGTCTGCTGTCATCCAGGCGGATGCGTGCACGCGCCCATGTGAGCAACCTCGCCCTTTGGGCCGATATTTTTACTCAGACTAACATATATAAAAACGAATATGATCCTCCCATTTTCCTCAAGCTGACCCCAATAAACATGTGACAGACCACAGACACATACAGTACACACCCTCACAGATGCATACGAACTCCTATACTCTCTCAAGCTCTCACCCTTGAAGGGCAGCTGGGGTTGACTGAGACACTGCTGCGTCGGTACCGCGATGAGCTCATCGGACTGAACACCGTCATGCCATCACTGGAAAGGGCGACAAGAGAGTACAATACAGTGAGAGAGTGATGTGTCTGTGGTGTATTTCTTTGCTACTTAATAGGTCAAACTCTAGAGACAACCCATCCATCCATCCATCCATCCACCTTCAACAACCCTGTTTTGTTAAAAGCATGTTTACATTAACCAAACAGACAAGAGGTGTGTGTGTGTGTGTGTGTGTGTGTGTGTGTGTGTGTGTGTGTGTGTGTGTGTGTGTGTGTGTGTAGGCCTACTTTCAGCTTCTGGGACTAACCAATGTGTGCTACACTGCACGCGCGCACACACTTCAACTTTCTTGTCACATCACAGGTTTACAGGTGTAAAAACTGAGCTGTGGGTGCAATGTCTCTCTCTCTCTCACACACACACACACACACACACACACACACACACACACACACACACACACACACACACACACACACACACAGAGAGAGAGAGAGAGGGGGCCCGCAAAGACACACAGCTATATGTGTCTATAGCTATGCTATACACAGCTATAAATTATTGAAATTTCCCAGAATGTTCACTCTCCTAGTATGAAACATTACAAGATCTCTGAATATCCAAAGTATAAAATAGGGTGGTTATTAAACTGATTTTTATGCCATATTACTTCATTTAGTTGGGGACCCCCTGGAATCGGACACACTTTGAGAACCCCTGTGTGACTGACTAATCATGATTCTTCATCTTCATTGTGTGTGTGTGTGTGTGTGTGTGTGTGTGTGTGTGTGTGTGTGTGTGGTGCGTGCGTGCGTGCGTGTGTGTGTGTGTGCGTGCGTGCTGACCTGACACTGGTGATCATGGGGGCGCTGTTCGATCTACGAAGAGCCCCGCCCCCGGACGCAGAGGGTGCGCCTGCGCACTGATCCACTTCCATCCGTTCCATTCTGACGGTCTCCGGCCCGTCGCCTGCCAGCGGCTCCTGCCGCCGTGCGGCCACTTGAAGGCGGCGTGGGGCTTTACTCGAGCCCGCTGGAAGCCTGACCCGCAGGCCTCAGATGCAACAAGCCAGAGGGGGAATAGTCCCGGTTGCCTTTGCTCTATCGCATTTTCCTTGGGAAAATGTACAGCGACTAGATGAAGTGCAGCAGTCCTTTCATTGGGGGATTTGTACCAATATATATGCTTGTTGTGTTGGTATCTCAAACGCAGATCTTGCGGATCCGAAAAAGCTCAACAAAAACCCACACGAAAACACTGATAACTTTTGCTAAAGCATATAAATATCACCCAGGTGTCGTCGCTACACGACGCAACTTTTAATTCGAGTACCAAAAAAGTGACGTGACTTTTAGGATTAGCTGTTCAGCTAACGTTTAGGAGGAGAAAATCGCATAGCAGCCTTTCCCAAACCTGCCCGGGCGCTCAGACGTTTCTCGGGTAAAGTTGTCCATTCCGCCCTCAACGATAATGACCAAATCTTCAAACGCTGAGAAGCATGGTCGAAATTAAAACTATTTGAAAGATTTTACAACATAGTCCCTCACCAAATAGAGGTAGTTCATCAACTGTGAAAATAGCGTCACTCGCTGGCCACATAAAATACTGCGGCACAGATGACAAATTGCAACATGAGATGAGACTTCGTGATCTGCCAGTAGGCCTAGTCAGTGTAGCCCACTATAGAATATTGCTATGTGCAACAGTAGTTCACCAGAGCATGACAACCAGTGGTGTAAAGTAACTAAGTACATTTCCTCAAGTAGGCTACTTTAGTACAATTTTGAGGTACTGTTACTCTACGAGTATTTCCAAATTTCACTACTTTTACTTCTACTCGACCACTAGGCTACTACATCTTTAAGGGAAATGTTGAAGCCTACTTTTACTCCACTACAATTTTCAAACATTTTAGTACTTTTACTTTTGGTAGTTTACTTTATGTATGTGTATTTTGATGCCAATAGGCTACTTTGTTTTGTACTTTTACTCAAGTAACATTTTGAACACAGGCCTTTTACTTGTAACAAGAGTATTTTTATATTGTGGTATTTAAGTAAACATTGGAGTACTTTTTTTCCACCACTGATGAGAACTAACGCCTACATAGACTGAGTGCATTGTGAACATGCACTTCATGAATCCACCAATACAAATGAAATCCTCACTGTCCAGTGAGTGAGTAGGCCTATATTATGGGCGTAGAGAAAACGTACCCAAAACCTACGGAAAACATTTACTGGCCAGTGACATTTATTTATTTGTTATTTATTAATTTCAGTATAATTCATTTTCATATTGGTGTGAATGTGTAGGCATATGGAATATAGTGAGGCAGGCAGGGCATACTGGCTAACCGGTCAGTAAATACAACGAACAAGTCAGATGAGCATGACATAGGCTAATTTACAAAAAATAAAATATCAGTTTAAAGTGTGAATGTCACACAAGCATTTTCAGGATTGAGATACTCCATCTGAGGCTATAAATAAAGTAAAGATTATAACTTCTGGGTATGTCATAATAGACTAACATACTGTGAAAATAGCAGATCTACAAACTCACAACACATCACAGTGTAATGTGTTGTGTGCTTGTAGCTCTGCAGGCAAAGAGATAGAGAGGAGAAGAAAACGAAGGGAACAAGAGGATAGAACCCTGGCCTGTAGGGGACCTCAAGAAAGTATAAGGGTTAAAACAGGGGTCTTCAACAGGGGGTCCGGGACCCCTAGGGGGTCCTCAGAGTAACTACAGGGGGTCCTCCAAATCGTCAAATCCTTTTTATATCAACAACTTGAACCCTAGTGTCCATATTCTGAGAACTGTAGCCAAAAATAGCAGATCTACAAGCGCAAGGTGTTGTGAGCTTGTAGATCGGCTATTTTCAGCAAAGAGGTTTGGTGTAGAAGGGAAAAAGAGCAGATTAAGTACAGATAAAAGGTCAAGTTTATTAGGTAATGACGGCTCAAGTGGTTAAATATCTGAAAACACAAATTGACATGAATCCAAAATACACTGATGATTGTGCTGTCAAACGATGAAACTATATGGAATCTATGAAAAGGTTGTGGGCCCCTGCTTCATCTCTCTCTCAACTAAGGGGTCCTTGGCCTGAAAACGTTGAAGACCCCTGGGTTAAAATGATTAGACAATAAATAAATGAAATGTACCCTTTATTTCTATTGTCACCTTGCACAAGGACACTAGGCCTATAAAGTAGGAAGGAAATAAACATGCTGATTCACCAAAGCATATGAGATTCACACTTGCAACTCCTATAGGTTAAACAGAGCTGCAGAGAGACACAGAGAACAGGAGATTTGGGGTGAAGTTCTATATATTTTTTGGAGCGGTGTGAAACACAGCTCCGCTATGAGCAGCAATGTGTGTCCAGTGTCCCACAATGTGTCCAGTGTCCCACAACTATCTGGTTGAGTTTGAACTGTTTTCGCCACCTAGTGGCGGAAGAAATTACCTCTGGGAACTCAGATTGAGTTGACTTTTTTCAAATTGATTACTCATGCCATGGACACTTGAGTTCAATTATATATATATATATATATTACCTGGAACTGCTCAAATTCACCGCTCCACTTCGAACCGAGGTTTGATTTTTTTAAATTAAAGCAGCACTATACTTTCCTCTTTCTAGCCCGGATTTGAACCTGGTTTCCTGCTTAAGAGCTGATATTATTACCATTGAGCTAATAGAGCTGGCCTGCTTGATCTGTCAGCTGAGACATGACCTTTGACATCTAAATGTCTCAACAGAAGAGCAGGGAGACAAAATACAACCACTCTAATTGTCTAAGTCATATTTTATTAACATAATGGTATCATACAGATTGTAGCCTATAAGTAAAATGTTATTCATAAAAAAAAGTGACATACGCCTCTTGAGGCTTTAAGTAGGCAGCATACTGTTTATGATAATAACCTACCGTAGAGATGCAGCCACTTTTACATTTCATATAAAGATGAAAATATGAATGTAGCTTAAAATAACAATACATTATTGACAATTCTACCTTGTCAACAATAATCAGACTCATAATCAGCTAATAATAATAGCCTAATAATAACATCTTATTAATATTATTATTGATAATAAAAACAAAACAGCGATTGTATCGGTCCACACAATCTGAAAATCAGATGAATCTATTAATTAAAAGGCAAATAGAATTTAATAGCCTACTAATTACACTGTTGAACTTGAAGAATGACATAGATTGATACAGGGGATTTAAGCTCTCCTCAGTGGCATCGCATCGTTGTCCCTGAGCACTTGTTGCTTGCTTGTAAAGTAGCCTGCCTACAATGAACTAGTGTATTCTCTACGGTTACAGTCGTGTTTTACCCCAGTCAGTGTGTGTCGTGTGTTTATCTGAGATGTTGTTGTGCAGCGTGCCTCATCCTATGCAGACAAAACTATCTGCTGATCTGCTCCTCACACATCTCCCACACAGTACACACACACACACACACACACACACACACACACACACACACACACACACACACACACACACACACAGGACAGAAATCTCCCATCTGTTTGGAGTCGTCATCTCCAAAAATTGTGAAACTGGACACCCAGGATCTCATTCTTAACCCTTTCAGGGCACAGACAGACTTGTGTGTGTGTCCTCCTCCTAAACATTGTTTCATCAGAAATCCCCAGGCCACCACCACCACACAGCTGCCACACCCGTCCGACCGCGCACTTTCTTTCCATAATAGCCTACCTATTATGACAATACAATGTAATGTCAATCATCCAAGGAATCCCGGGCATTTTAGCAGTCATGAAGGCGCTCTGGATGGGACAGTGTCAGCAGCGTTGCATTGCATAGGGCCAGAGAGAAGCAGCAGAGGAGGTTAGACTAAAAGTGGGAACAGAGCAGAAGAAGAGGAGGAGGAGGAGGAGGAGGAGGAGGAGGAGGAAGAGGGGAGCTGGAGGGAAGGAGGGAGGAAGGGAAGGGGTTGCCTTCTCAAGAGGGGTGTTTCCTTGACTTGTGTGGAAGGAAGAGTTTCATAACAACAAGTCTTTTTAGTATAATTTTGACAAATTACAGCGACGTCACGATGATGATGGTTAACAACACCGCACGTTTCGAAGGGAAAAGGAGGAGAAACCAATGTCAGAGGAGCTGAGGCATGCTTGGATATGAATAGGTAATGTCTGCAAAAACTTCCACAGTTTGTAAACAACAACATGATTCGTTCTGCTGCGCAGTGTGTGCTGTTATCGGAGTAGAGGAGCGTTCATTTATTGGGCTCTCTGGGGGTCCCTGAATGATCAAGAAATGCGTACTGGTAGAAGTCTAAAATACTGTCATTGCGACATTAGTATACTTCGTCGTACACGCGGTGTCGCGCGCAGATCTACCAGCTCAGTCACAATGCGTCGCACGTATGGTCGCACTCGCACGATGGGCTATATTCGGCACGCGACACCATCCTACGGCGGAGTAGCCTAAGTTCGTCTCTTTGCAAAAGTGTAGGCGTGCGCTGGTTTACAATTAGGCTAATTCATGTAAATGAGCTGATAGATTTGATTAGGTCGCTAAATTAACACGTAGAATCTAATGAAACTCTAGCTGGGCTCATACATATTCTGATGGAGAATTATTATAGGCAGACATACTTTGTTTAAAGGGTTCCTGTGTAAACAAGTTGAAAAGCTTACTAGGATCTCGTTTTAGTTGACCTTGGCTTGTACCAGTGATTTGTATTGTCATGAAACTGTACCTTTTCCTATGCAACCTTCTAATAAATTATTCAATCAATCAATCCGAGATGATATTTTTTGCATAGTTTTATTGTTATTATTATTATTATTATTTATTACACATATATTAACTGTATGCTGGAGTGGGTATTGGGTAAGCCCTCTTCCTCGTCACTTAATTAATCCCAACCTTTTCCTTTCCAGAGAATGGAGGGAGGAACCAAGGAGAAAGACAGCTCAGAGGAGAAAGAGAGTGATGATCATGCCAACGAGGATGAGGAGAAGGACGAGGAAGGATTAGATGAGCAGAACCAACTACCCATCATGCAGTGGGAGGATCTGAGCCTGCGGATCGCTGAGCTGGAGAAACAGGAGCAAGAACAGAGGGAGCGGTCAAAGGTCAGCCCTGAAGAGACCAGGATTGTTACACAGTAAAATAATCAAGAGCTCTATTTTGATTGTCTTAAAAGTGGTTCTTAACCTTTTCAGGCGAAAAGTTTGGTGGTCGGATGGACAGGCCTTTAAGTTAAGGCATATAGAGGCAGAGCTGGTACCTAAAGACAATCAAAATACAGTCCTCTATGTTCATTTAATTCTGAGAGTGTACACATAGCCAAATGGACCTGTAAGGACCTGTAAAGCCTGAATCAGTGGAGGCTTTGTTGGGGGGAATTTTGATTGTGACATTTGTTAGGTTTGAAGACACCTCTTTTGGTGCAACACCATACAATGGTCAGTCACCTGCTTTTAGAGTTGCATGCAAGAATAAACATTTCTCTTTCTTTCTCCCATTGGGCAGATTGGGCAGATTGGGCACTCTGCTGAAAACGCTTCCAAACACCCAGATTTGAAAATATTTGAACTCTGGGTGCAGAGAACATGTTAACGAGAACAAGCACCGCAGAGTAAACGCTCAGCGCCTGGTGACGTTGCTGGCATTTCAACTAAGGAAAAAAACGTCTTGAGATTTTTTTCCTGAGCGCAGAATATATTTTAAATTATTTTCAATATTTTTCAATGGGAGAACCGAGTATTTATCCTATTCTGCGCTGCATGTTTACGTCTGGCATTTATCTGTTTGCTGAGAGCTGAAATAACTCAGGCATTTTGAAGCGTTTTTAGTCGAGTTTTAGTTGAACCTTGTGTTTTCAGCTGGAAGGAAACATAAGTATCCATTGGGCTACATTTGTACACTCTCAGATTTAAAACTGGTTAAGCTGCAAAGACACACAATCTTCACCTAACAAGAATTGACACATTGTCAATACATAAGCTGGTCACATTTGGGTTAAAAAGGCGGGGACGTTTAACAATGTTACCATAATGCTTTGAATGAGCGTGACAAAGTGAACATATAACTGACTGACTATATTGTGGGATGAAATCTGCAGTAGACGGCTGTGAATTGCTGTAAGTGATGTCATTGTGAGAAAGGACAAATAAGACTTGGACTTGGACTATATGTAGTACAATATCCCAAATCACAGACGATAATTATCCAGTCTAATATCATGATATGGATACAAAAATAATATGAATTAAAAAAGAATTAGGCTATAGATTATAGGTCTACTACTGTAATCTATAACATTTTTAAACATTGCTGTTATAGCTGTGTCATTGTAATAAAGCTGCATGATTATGGCAAAACTTATATTATCAAACAAAATCTTATTTTAATATTTTTTAATAAAAGCTAAAATAAATAAATAAGGTTTCCCTATTCAAACACATAGCAGTACGTGCATGTCTGCATTTCATTGTTTAAGGTGAGAAATGTACCTTATGTCATTAGTCTGATGCCTTCAAGTATATATGCAAAGCAAAAAAATACCCCATGTTACTGCTTCAAGTTGTTTTGATTCGTTTTAACCTCTCTACAGAGACTTACAATGTTACACTTCTCTCTATTGATCAGTGCACTTTAAAACGTTCGGACGAGGTTTAACGAGTTGTAATAGGCTACACCTGGAAAGACAAAAAGAGAAAAGACTCAATTCTTAATCCAGAGGTACGGGTGGATTAATGATCACAAAGGCTGTGTTTGGAATTGGAAGCTGTGTAGGCCTACTGTTTAAATAAGGACTTATTTATTTGGGAACATGTCGAGGATGTCCTGCAGGCTGCAGGTAAGAGGAAAGCAGAGAGAGTTGTCTGTTGGCGAAAAAAGAACTTTTGGGAACTTGCTTGCTGCTGCTGCTGTGCGTGTGTACCTGTGTGTGTGTGCGTGCGTGCGCGCGACTGTGTGTGCCTATCAGATGCGCATCAGATAATTCAGATATGCTCCGGCGCAACATTAATAGGCTATACCATTAAAACCAAAGTAATGAGCCTGTTTTGAAAATGTAGCAGAGTAAAAGTACTGATACTGTGTTCAAATGTAACGGATAAAAGTAAAAAGTACTCAGACAAATAACTACTCAGTAAAGTACAAAGTACTGAAAAAAGTACTTTGTTACAGTAACAAAGTATTTGTACTTCGTTACTTCCCATCTACATCTACAGTGCAGTATTGATACTTTTACGATACTTTTACTTAAGTAAAACATTTGAGTACTTTTTCCAACAGCTAATTTTCCCCATAGCCTGGAGGAGCGGTAACTGCTCCTTTTATATATACTCTATGTAACTGCTATTGGCCCAGTTCTTTCCCCCCATTGTCTAGAAGGGCACTCGTGGGGTACTGTCCTGCGATTGGCCCTTAGCTCTACCATGTGACATGAATAGCCTATCCAGAAGAGGTAATCAATGGTCGTCAAAGAAAATGAGCTGATTACCGAAGCTGGTGGCCCAGCTTAAAAAGTGGATTGTAAATCTAATTCTAAATAGGTACATTCCTCAAGGGCACTTGGTGGATTGACACATAATTGGCTGTTGTGCCAGCAATCAAATCTGGGACCTTTCAATTGTAGGACAGCCTCTCTGCTTCCACAATGCCATGGCAATGCTGATTGCATGTGTGTCATCGCCCTGTCAGGGGCGTCAATTGGGTATGGAAGGGGTATGCAGCTGCCATACCCTGGGTCCAGGCAGGGGGGAAATAAAAGTTACTTTAAATATAAATCCATGAATGTCTCTTTGTCTATCTGTGCTGGTTATTATATTGTTAAATTACAGTAAAATAACTACAAATGCAACATTTTACAAAATGGTCACTTTAACAAGGTATTATAATTATATTCCCCACACTTGTATTCTCCCCATCTTGACAAAATGGTATATTCCCAGGTTCCGCAGGTCAGCTGCACAGGTGCAATGCATTATTGTTAATTGCGGCACGTTTACTAACATGCCAAGTTTAGCTGCACTTATCCAGAAAAAAAAAAGAATTACTTCTTAAAATAAATGTATCATGCCTGTTGCTAAGTAATGGCAACATGAACATGACTGGTGGACACCAGTCATGTTGCCATACCTTAGCTTTTTCTGAACTGACGCCACTGCGCCCTGTCAAGCACTTGGTAGCAAACGCGGCATTGTTCAAAGTGATTCATACATGTTGACCTTTACTTGATTTCCTTGCTCTTCTCCCGTCCTCCAGAGTGGAGGTGGCATGGAGCTGAGGAGCCAGTCAGGGGGCAGAGTGGAGGAGAGGCACTGGAGGCTGTGGGGACCCAACTGGGAGGAGGAGGAGGAGGAGGACACGCCCAGATGTAAAGTTGCGTCTAGGTAATGAAGGACAATTCAGAATAATCAGACAGTGAATGTGCGGCTGTAGCTGAGTGGGTCCATAGGCCGTCTGGGAATCGGAAGGTCACCAGTTCAAGGTCTACACTGGCCCAGGCCTGTCTTAACTGCTCCCCCGTGCTCTCCTCTGAGTCATCTGAGTACCCGTCTGCTGGGTGAACGAAAAAAAAAGCCCCTCCACCGGGGACCAGAAAATACTTAATTTCTCTTTTCTTGCAATATTTCTGAAGTCAAGTCAAAAAGCATCTGCATAGCCCTTTTTATACAGCACCTTTTGAAACTTGACATGCTTCATTTGAAATGCAAACACAAATATGAAATATGCAGACATGATGCTTGTGTGAGACAAGTGTGACATAACATGGACATACAGTAACAACAGACAACAAGCAATAGCACAGATAACTTAAAGGAGTAGTTCACCCCCAAAATGACTTTTTTTCTATTGATTACTCATGCCATGGAGAGTAGAGTTCAATAATATTGTTTGGTTTTTGTCACATTCCTAAGACAAAAATTTGATTTGAGTAAATTTACCCCCATTGATTCCGGATGGTGACCCGTTTCGAAACGGGTCACCATCCGAAATGAATGGGGGTAAATTTATTGTTATCACATTTTTGTCTTAGGAATGTGACAAAAAACAAAAAATATTATTGAACTCTAGTCTCCATGGCATGAGTAATCAATAGAAAAAAAGTCATTTTGGGGGTGAACTACTCCTTTAAAACATAAAACGTGGATAGAAAGACGAACACAAATTATGGTTGACTTTCATACTAAATATTGCACTATGCCTTTAAATACCGTGTGTACACACATTGTGTGAGGGATGTCATGTGTTTTTGCATCTCTTGTGTTCACAGATTTCACAATCACAAAAACCTACAGCTGTGCTTCATCAACGACAGTGACAGTGACAGTGAAGAAGATGAAGGTGCCAATAAGAAGGTCAGGGTTTGGACTGATCTCCAGCACATCACCTAAAATACCATAGTTGGTTTCAGTCACAGGCAGCGCATATTCATGTTTACTCAAAACTTGACGTAGCAATATTGTTGCATATGGTAGGCCTACGTACGATAAGCAATACATGAGTGAATACACAGAGCATTCATAGCAAATCACTATGTAAACAAAGTCAGTGGAGTGTTTTCATCAGATTCTTATGGCAACAGATCTATGCCGTGGTCACAGTTTAAGGCTTGAAAGAAGAATAACAGTAAGTAAAGAACTCCAGAAAAACGTGCTCTGCAGTAAAGCACAGATATCAGGCAATAAACATGACTTTACTTTGACAATCGGTGCGTCTTTTTCCATAGTTTTCTGGAGTTTATTTCCTCTACTCAATCAATGTTGCTCTGCTCTGCTCAAAGAGCACCAGATCAGCCTACAGTTCCCTGCTTTGGTGGTTGGAATGTAAGAAACCTCTTTCTTCATAGAGCTCTTTAGTTCAGTGTCTGTCAGCCAGTTATTTTGCTATCACAAAGTGTGTTGTTGGCAGATGTTTCCTAGACCTAGGGAACCACACACACACACACACACACACACACACACACACACACACACACACACACACACACACACACACACACACACACACACACACTCTCTCTCTCACACACACACACACACACACACACACTTGCGTGCGTGCGTGCGTGCGTGCGTGCGTGCGTGCGTGCGTGCGTGCGTGCGTGCGTGTGTGTGTGTGTATGTGTGTGTGTTTCATATCTTAACATTTCTCTGACTTGTTTTTGTTTATTTCTTTATACGGCCAGGGATAATGGATGAAAACAGAATCTCTAATGTAGGTCACAAGTTGTAATATTATACGTTATTGATCCCTGTGGGGAAGTTGGTCCATATCATTCGGCCCTTCCTAACTACATATAAGGAGCGGGGTACAGCCACTAAGTAGCACTCTGGGGCCAGAGCTCCAACTGTAAGACCACAGATGTCCATTTTGGAGTGAGGGCTAGATATGCAGATAGAATAAATGCCTCCTTATGAGTAGATTCAGATAAGGATTTCTTCAGAAATGATCTGGAAAGTGATTTATGATTTTGTGCAACATGTTTTGAATCTTATTTTCCTGACCCTGTGTGATCTTTGCTCCCCGGACTCCTGTTTGGAAAACACTGGTCCAGTTCAATGGCTTGTGAAAACTGGGTCCCAACAAAGAACAAAAAACAGCTGAGAATCAGTGTTTATTTCACCATTCTTTTACTTTGGCTGCTAACTGTATGATATCTTGGCCAGGTTTCCACGAGGAGAGGTTGCAATGGTTACCATCCTTCTGGTCTGAAGCAGGAAGTAGTAGTTGCTCTGAGGGCTCTGAGAGATAAACTGTGGAATGAAGAAACACAGAAGGAGGAGGTGAGTTGGACCATTCTGAAGCCCTTTTTCCACTCACACTGAAAGTTGCAAATCCACTGCCAAAGTTCCACAGTTCCGTAATGTGGTTATAGAAGCTTGTGTTGAATTTAGTTAGGGGTGCAGTTAATTGTGAACTAATCAATTTGATTGATTATAAAAAATAAACATTAGGGGCATGTCATTATTGGTGAATATTTAAAAAAAAACTTACAAAAATAGCAAACAATAGCCGATATACAAGCTCACAACACATGTCTACTTTTGCTAACACTAACCCTCCTACAAATTGTGTCCCAAGATTCACACAAATCGGTACATATTAATTCTGGAGTCATTTGATGATCAAGAACTGTGTAGGACTTTCCATATACCGATTCTGATTGGGCCCTGGATAGGTAACCCGGCCAGGCAACCCGATTTGCACTCTGAGCAACTCACTCTTCTAGTTTTCTAATCCAGCTACTGTATGCTATGGATTCCATATGGGAAAGAGATTCATGGTGGGACAAAAAAATATATAACAAACAAACATGCAAACCAAGGAAAGGAAAAAAAAAAAGAATAATAGGGAAAGAAAAGGGGAAGAAAAAAAGCTAGAAAATGTATTCAAGTGTAGTCTAAGAAGAGAGAGAGATAGAATAGAGGAAGAGCAGGAAATGACTGAATGTAGGGCAGAAGATGGTTTATGTTTGCTGTTACGTTTTCCAGATGAAGTAAATCTCTTTGTATGCATTCGCTTGTACGTGTGTGTGTGTGTGTGTGTGTGTGTGTGTGTGTGTGTGTGTGTGTGTGTGTGTGTGCGTGCGTGTGCGTGTGTGTGTGTGTGTGTGTGTGTGTGTGTGTGTGCGCGCGTGCGTGCGTGCGTGTGTGTGTGTGTGTGTGTGGTTGTGTAGCATCTGGCGAGCAGCAGTGTTGTGGCCAAACGGAAGCGTCTGCAGCACTGTGAGCTGCAGAACTGTTCAGTGCAGCAGCTGGTTGGCCTCAAGGAATCACTCCAAAAGGACGTACAAGGTATGCAAACATGCGCTCACATAACGCAAACACACGTACACACAATTTCACAACCACGCACACACGCAAACGCATGCCGTGATAATATTACGACTAGACTAGTATTCTCAAATGTTTTTTTGTCTTCCAGTACATTATTTGTTTAACAACCAGAGAATGCTATCAATTTGTTTTGGTTCAAACATTGTGATCTGGTCTATAGCGGTTCCATTTCAGTCAAACAACTTCATAATCACAGATTGAGTAATGCTACAGGTCTGTAATCATTCCGACAGCTAGGGCTGTGCCAATAATCACATTATTTGCATACTCTATTATTATATTAAGTCAAATGCAAATTAGGTGGGAAGAAACTGCACGAACCACTGCCTGAGCAGCATTTGTGCTATGTCTGGTGAGGATTGGAGCAATGGTGTGCCTGTGGCCCACGGGGGACCTAACGTGGCCCCTGGTGTGACTATTGTCATGGCAGGCACAAACTTGGTGCAGATTGGAGTAGCAGTGCACCTGTGGCACTCAAGAGTGAGAACACCTTATTCTAACATCCTCGTAATAAGCATGAATTAAGTTATTAAGGCAATACGTTCTATTAACACTGAGCATTTTACAGTGTAGTTTTGCTTGTTGTGAATGTGATTGATGACTGATTAAAAGTAGTAGAAATGTAGACCTGATCGCTGATCTGATCCTAATGCATTCCTAATGTGGGTCTCTGAATGAATGTACTGTATGTACATTACAGTCATTCAATATATACTGTATACTGTATACAGAGCATAGTGAATATAATATATGCACTGTCTATCAACAGTTATCCTAAAAAACTTTATGTCAAAGTACACAACAGAGCACACAACATTCCATATGAAACCTTATTTTTCTCAAACTCTCTCCTTCCATCCCCATCTCTCTCTTCTTCCAGACCTGAGCTCTGAGCTGGTGGCCCACCTGCTGGTGCGAGACCAGCTGAGGACCAAACAGGACGCCATGCTTCTGGACGTACAGGACATGACGTAGCACCGGGATCACCCGCTACCAACTCTAGTAAGACAACACAGCACCCATCAAGCTCCCTCGCCACTGGGACTCATACTGTGGAACCAGCATGAGGACCAGGATGTTATTGTTTTGACCAAACAAAGGTGCTGGACTTGTTTACTTTGTGATCGACCTGGTGGTTTATAGACCTCAGTGGAACAATGAGGTGTGTTAAACCTGGATATTCAGGTTACATTTCTTTAAACACATGAGTGGCCTTATCCAGTTTGTGATTCTATTTTAGCAGGACATCAATGAGGGAGTCAGCATGATAGGGGAGAGACATGAGTTAAGATCTCTTTGGGACATGGCTCATCTGTAGGCCTGGAAGGTGTACGTATGTACAGGTGGCTGTAGAGATGGCAGCCATAACCTTTGCTCTGTATCTGGGCACCTCAATATAAGAAATGACAGCGTTATTGTGCATTCCATCCCCTCATGTTGACTGGACAGGAAGTGACATAACCTGAACATCCAGGACATGACATTGCCATAACGCCATGTCAACCTAATAAGACATAATCTAGACCACAGGTCTAAGAAACAACAAGCATTTAATCAAGTATAAATCTTAGTGATTTTGTTAACTAAGCGTTAGAGTTATATGTGACAGCCATATCCATGCCACATCCATTTATAGCCCTGTTTAAATTCTGGCTAATGAAGACACTATTTCACTAGCCTAGAAGCTAAGGAAGCCTTTTCCAATGGCCTTGTAGATTAATAAAATGTCTTATCTTGCCTTCAATGCAACAACAGGAACAGTAAAACATTTTTATATAGCTCTAAAGTGCCATCTGGTGGACATTTAATGAGCCTTAAATGGCTTCATACTGTATGCTCATTGATAGTTCCTGTGCAAAGGGAACTCGGAACAATTGCTAGTAGTTCCATGTCCACTTGGAAAGGGAATGGGCTCCTAAACCTTGCAAAGTTTGTGCTGTGCAGTTTACGCCACACAAGTTCAACAGTGCCAAACTAACTACACATAACTACATAGCCACACTCGACAGAGCTTGGGAGCTGAATGTATGATTTCCCTTTGTTCTGGAGTAGGACGTCAGATCACAGGAAGAGAGTTTACTTTAGGGAAAAGGAGGAGGTGATTGTGACGTGACTTTTGAGTGTGATGGAAAGTGAAGGCTTCCTCCCACACTCTTCAGGAAATCCTCTGACATTGTTCAAATGAAAGGCATGATGGACAACAGCACAATATACAGTCTCAATAATCAAAATGCAAACACATCCCAGCATGACCAGTTTTTTTTTAATCAGCAGCGGGTTGTGCATTTTGAAAACCTAAGCAACCAGTGGTTACAGCAGAGATTCTCAAATGTTTTCATTTCAATGCTCCACAGTTTGATATGCATAAGGCCTCTGATCCCCATTTGACAAAAGATGTATCTCTGGAACAAATGTACACTGTAAAATAATGAGTATCCATTTAACTCTGAGAATGCACAAATATTTTTCCAAATGGACCTGTGATGGTCTATTTAATTTTTACATTCGTCAGAGTTACAGACCCATAAGGGCCCATTTGGTTCCTAAGTATAATCTTGTAGCTGGTGCCCCCTGGAACCACATCAAGGACCCCTGGGGGGTTACATGTCCCCGTTTCAACTTGTGTTTGTCAGAACACAGATACACAGAGCTGATCTGTGCCTCATAGAGACAGTGTGTGGCCTGCCCTGCCACACTATCACATATTAAGATCATACAATTAGATTTGGGCATTCAGCCTGCTATAGTAAATCCAGACAATCATTTATATACAAATGAGATAGCAGCCTTTCACAAGTTTTATTGTGCTTTCTTTTATTTAGTATACTTAACTTATTACTATAACAAGGGAATACTCCACTTACAGTATAGCCTGTGTAGGAGGTTAAAGAGATTTATTCCACTCTCTTTTTTTGTTGCATATTGCTCTTCTGAATGTATCTACATTTGTTGTTTCAGATTTCAGAAATAGAAATGCTAAGTTTTGTGGGAGCTGACAGGACCATTGTAGAAATGTTATATTGTGGGTAAGGAATAGAATAAAAATAAAAGAAAAGAAAGAATACAGAAAAATAGAGAAGAAATCCATTATCCAAAACATATTTCTCAGTTATTATAGTTAGCCTGTATATTCTGAAAATGTTACGGAAGTCCTCATTAAAAGCATAGTAAGTGATATTGTTCTGTTAAAATAAGTGTTAAATAGCGGAATATGTTTGTTAAGTAACAGGGGTGCATTTTCAGATTGAGATACCAATTTTATCCAAACCAGAGAGAGAACTCTCTCTGGTACAGGATACAACCATGTTTCCCAAACACTGGGCCGGGACCCATTTGTGGGTCACGGTCCCGGACCAGTTTTTATGGGTCATGACTCAAGTAAAAATCTCATCTTCTTTTCCTACACTAAAAGAATATGCATTAATGCATTTTATACATTTTATACATTTTAAATAGTAGTGAAAATAGCCACATGCAGATCTTCACTAGTTTTGGTCCCGGGCTAACGTCTAATCTCTCTTTTAGGTCTCGACCTGAAAATGCATTTTATGTTTACTCAAGAGTTGGAGAGTTAGGGAGACCCCTGTTACTGGGAAAAAAAGAAGAAAAAAAAGAGAGAGAAACAACAATGAAAAAAAAGAAGAAAAAAAACACTCCACATTAATGATTACTATCAGAACAGTTTTAAACATTTAACAATAAACCTTTTGTTTTAACCAAAACATATCACTTACTCCATATTAAACTCAAAGCAAAGTAAATGGACATGACTAAATATATTTACAATTCACAATTTAGGCATTTAGCAGAGCGATTTACAGTAAGCAAGGTAAACATGAGATAAGAAATTGTAATCTAGGATCTTAGCCATATCAGAACTAACAATAATGACTTGAATAATGCAGTCTTTTGATGGAGCTGCTGTTCTTTAATGGTTCCATAAAACGTTTTTTTCTTTTTTTTCTTCTTGGGTTTTGATAATTCATTTCATAATTGTTGACTTATCAAAAGGGAATAATCCACCCATACTTATTATGAAAAATAATTAGAATGTTATTGCTACAAATGCCAGTCAATAGAAATGGAAGTAATTGTTCTTGGATATGTTGTATTTTAGGAGTGACCTATTAAATGATAGGCCACAAATGAAGAGTAATTACAAAACGTGTATTTTACAACCGTCAATTTATTTTTGTTACTTGAACTGAAGGTTTACGGGATCTTTAAGTGGATGACCAGGTTGTGTGAAACCTACAAACCCCGTCCGTGATGAAAATGTATTACACTATTGCATGGGCATTGTTCTGAAAATAAGGTCTTATGGCTGAGACAGTGTTGAGATGCATACTTCTATAGTTTGTTAAAAAAAAGAAAGAGGTATCATCTGTGATTTCAAAAGTGATATGGGAAGTGTATTATCATGTCATCCTCAAACATTTGTTTACTCACTATTCTACTCACATAAATATATGTGGCACTGGCTATTGTAAGTAGTCTACCACCAGCTTAGGAGACAACGCTGCTACTCAACTTTTTGTGTGATCGTGTGCCTTACTTAAAAACTATAGCCTAGCTATTTTGTTATTTTTACTCACCCATAGTCAGGGTTGAAACTAAAGCTTATACTGACCTACACTATGACCAAAAGCCAGTGGACAGTTTTTCTTATTAGAGTTTAGCATTTATGGCCTTTGTACCAGTGAATGGAAATCGTATTGTTACAGCTACAATGACATTGTAGACCAGTGGTTCTCAAAGTGTGGTCCAGGGTCCCTCAGTGTTCCTTGAGGGGGTTCTAAATAAGACGGACCCTTACATGTTTGTAACTCTTGAGAGACCCTAACCCTGTCATTTGTACAATCTCTAAGTTATGGGGGCCCTTGAAATTAAAAACCTTGAGAGCCACTGTTCTAGACAATATTGTGCTTCCAATTTTGTGGCAACAGTTTGCAGTAGGCTGTGTCCCCTTCCTGCTGCAGAATGACATTCACCCCATACAGAAATGCTTTGTAGAGATGAGTGAGGGAGAACTTGACTGGCCTGCACAGAGCCCTGACCATAACCCTATCAAACACCTCTGGAATAAGGTGTTGTATTTAGGGTCTAACCTCACTGACCTCACTATTGCTTTTGTGGCCATGGTTGAAGCTTTGCAGCAGCAATGTTCCAACTTGTGAAAATCCATCCCAGAATAGTGGAGAATGTTATTAGCAAATTACGGACCAACATATCAATGACCATGATTTGCTTGTCCACTGATCTTTGGTCATAGTCTTTGCTAATCCATTAATGCAAATCATGAATGGAAAATAAGTTACTGTTAAGGGCATTTGACTTTTGTACTTTAAAAAAAAAGTTATCTTATGTATTTTCCTGTAATTATACCTTTATCTGAATTATGTTATGTTCACTAAATGTCATAGGGTTATTTAACCTTCTTGTCCTTGCTTTGTTTATTCATACCACTGCTACCTATGTGCTGTTTGACCCGTGATTGTCTTTTGATTCTTGAGCACACATCACTCCACGTTTAAATAAACATCATGACGTTTGTCATTTTTGTGTTTTGTGCATGTCAGTTGACAAGCTCGGTGCTAATGAAGCAGAATGAAGCACACAAACAGTGGCCAAACGAGGGATGAGGATGGGGGAGGCAACCATGTTCGAGATGACCGACCTGACCCAGACAGAGAGAGAGAGAGCAAGAGAGAGTGAGAGAGAGGGGAGGAGGAACACAACGAAGGATTGATTTGTTTACCAGATATAGTTCCTATGATCTGTGTTGGAGATGAAACACAGACGAGCAGCTACGGATGCAGTTTCTTCCAAATAGTGGTTCAGCTAATGGGTGACTGAGACAACAGAGCAGTCCCTGGAGAGGTTTTCACTTTAGAAGATCATTTTGAAGGGACACTTGTACTACAGAAGTAGGTGAGTGAATTATTAGTGCACCTGACCCTGAGTTGTACTGAACTATGTTATCATCACTATTATATTTAACAGGGACTTAATTTTGAAGTCATTTGTGCAAACAATTTGATCTCACAGGCAAGATCACAGAACATTGATACTATTCTGCAATTCATTCTTATGAAATCTAAAATGCATGTTGATTAATAACTCTACTTCAACAACTAGATTTATAAATGTTCTTTATTTACCTGAAATCTATTAAACATTGTTAGTATTGTAGTGTTTCTGTTCTATAAGAACATGGACGTGTCTACTTCACTAATAACTTAAATTTCATACAATTTTCATTTTCATAAATTTGTCTTGTAAAATGTATAAAATGGTGAACACACGTCTCAGGGGAGGAATGGAACTGGTTAACTTAATAAGATACAGTATCCTCAAAGCAGCAGCATTCATGAGTGAGCCAACAATAGAAAGCTTTGTTAATGTATTAATTAAACTATGTACCTTCCACTCTGTTGGATTCAGCACTGCAGTGACATGATCAGAGTCCCTGCAGCTTATTGTATTGGGTTTCATTCCTGCAGTTCTTACTGAATGAATGGTGATCAATTATTTACAGAGACACTGAAGGTCAGCGGATTGGGCCTGAGACCCTTAGCTCTGGGCCGAGACATTTTTAGCAACATCAGCTGGGGGAAGGCTGTAAATGAGCTCTACTGGACAGGAGCATCTTCAGGTTAGTTTACTAGTCTAAACTATGCCTCCGAATGTGAGTCTATATGAGGGGGTGTGCGTTTTAGTGCCTTACATTCATGTCGATTTCGTGTTCCGATAAATTCTCCTGTCATTAACATCTTACATGTAAACGTGTGTGGGAGGGGTAAACATTTAGTGCATAAACATTTTGATTTGATTTAGGCTCAGACATAAAATTCTAAGTAAGGAAGCACTTTGTAGTAAGTAAGTGCCTTACAAGAGTTACAAGGTACTGAGAGACTGTATACCGAACACAGTGATTTGTTTTTACGATGATACGGCAGAGAGGGATGTATCAAGTTGTTGCTCATTATAGTACATACTGAGAATCCCTAAGGGGACAGCTAGTGCTCGAAATATGATATACAGTATAAGAAATGCTGTATCAGTGATGGAAGAATAATTCACATTTCTTACTTAAGTAAAAGTATCAATACCATATCAAAATTGACTTGAGTAAAAGTACAAAAGTATTGGCATTTTTCAAATTGCCAAAGTGTGTATAGGCCTATACATACTGTAGGTCTGAAGGGGTTTTGTAATAATAATCCAAATCTACAAAGTAACTAGTAACTACACATTTCAAATAATTATAGTTGAGTAAAAGTACAATATTTGCCTTTGAGATGTAGTGGAGTAGAAGTAAAATAACAGAAAATTGGAAGTACTCCAGTAAAGTAACTTGCGTACAGTACTTGAGTAAATGTACTTAATTACTTTCCACCACTGTGTATCAACACATATCACTTTACTCATTCATATCTATCACTCCACAAATATGCATTAAACATTCATTCATTCATTCTAATCAGAATATTATTTCCTGGCATTGGTGCAGTAAAATGGACATTGGAACTGTAGGTTCTCAAAAGCACATTAAGTGCATTTCCCCCCCAGTATACTTCCTTGTTGTTTTCACTTGACCAGTGTAGCACACGGTGGTCCTGTAAACCAATAAGCTGTGCATGGTTTCAATGATAAGATTTTTGATATTATACTGTTGAGACTGATGATAGATTCTTGGTTTATCTATGATCATAGATCACTATATGCATTTGATGTATTACCTTGTGTTTTCCTTGCTTACTACTGTAAAACTACTGTACGCTCTGGATTAAGAACGTCTGCTAAATGCCTTAATTGTAATTACTACTACAGTACACACACAAGCACACACATACATACACACACACACCTACCCACACACACATGTGCTGATGTGCATGCGCACTCACGCACGCAGGCAGGCAGGCGCACGCACGCACGCACGCACGCACGCACACACACACACACACACACGTTCCACTACAGCTGCATCCATGCCCCACTGTTCAACTGCACACAGCTAGAGAATTGTTCTCAAGTAGTCATGCAGTCCTGTTGTACTGTATGTGACATAGAGTCTTGCCACGTAATTTTATTCACTGTTACATGATGTGTCTCCACCATTGTCACCAAGACGACATCTTGTGCTTTCATTGTACTAAACTGATTCAGTTTATGACCAAAATGCCTCTCTGCAATTAGGGTATAGGGATTCTTATGTTGCACAACGGTCTGTGACTTTGTTCCAAAACATGGGCTTGAATTTAACCATGGTCAAAGTAGCTTAGTGCTGGAACATACTACACACGGTAGGCCTACATGAGTCGAGGGAGGTTTCCGGAAAACTGTGTTAATGATTGAGGGACTAATAGACCGAAACATACTCTTCATCAGCAAAACGCATGGGGTACATTCGGAGAGAGTGTTTCCAAACTAATGACTGTTTTTTCCCTTGTCACGACAGGACACACCACATCTGAGGAATGGACTGCAGTGGAGTAGTACTTCACCACTGACAGAGAGAGATAGATGAATAGACATACTGACAGACAGCCAGACTCTAAAAGTAACGATAGAATTTGCCCCGACCTAGGCTGCAATGAGAGCGGAGCGTGAACATGACAAGCCACTTCAGAACAGCCCCGAATAGTGACCAGATATCATGGGCTTGAACCAAGCCTCCAACGCCACACCTGGCAGTGCTGCCACCTTGTCGGGGATCCTCCACCCCAACACCTCTGGCACAATCCCCGCCCCGCCCCTGTCCGCCTCCGCCTGCACCATCGACGAATCCTACAAGTACGTCTTCCTCCCCGTCTGCTACTCGCTCACCTTCCTCTTCAGCCTGACGCTCAACTCCGTGGTTCTCCTGCGCTCCTGCCGGCACCGTGGCGGCTGCCACCGCCGCGGCCATGGCGGCACCAGGCGGCGCTGGAACACCTCGCTGATCTACATGGTGAACCTGGCCACCACCGACCTCATGTACGGCCTCTCCCTGCCCTTCCTGGTGGCCAGCTACGTGCTCCACGACCACTGGGTGTTCGGGGACTTCATGTGCCGCCTGGTCCGCTTCCTGTTCTACTTCAACCTCTACTGCTCCATATTCTTCCTCACCTGCATCTCCGTCCACAGGTAGGTAGGGTGCCTTGGAATGCGCTGGTAACAAAAGTTACCATCCTAAAGGAGAAATCAATGGGTGAATGCGGTCTGTTGTCCCAAGTCAGACTTTTCGTTGGAAGAAACAGGCTGTAATTTTCGTTGTGTCCTTCCAGAAGTTCAGTGGAGGATACAGAGCCAAAATGTCAGCATGTTTCTGGTCCAAAGAAAAGACCACACAGTGTACCTGTGAAAGAAAGAAAGAATGAATCAATCAATTAAATCTTTATTGCCCCTTGCGGCAGTGGCTCAGGAGGTAGAGCGGCCGCTTGGAAACCGGAAGGTTCCCAGTTCGATCCCAGGCTCCCCCAGAGTTACTGTTGAAGTGTCCTTGAGCAAGACACTGAACCACTAACTGCGCCTGATGAGCAGGTTGATGCCTTGCATGGTTTCCTCCACCATCGGTGTATGAGTATGTGTGAATGGGTGAATGTAATACACAATCATTGTAAAGCTCCTTGGCTATATAAATGCACCATTTACCATATAAATGCACCATTTACTAAATGCTTTTCACTTTTGAAATATACTGGGGGAAAAAACTACAGTAGGGATCCAGTTTACTACAACTCTGTAGAAGAGTCCACCAAATATCAAATGGTGGCAACATAATGGTTGAGTAGAAGCAGAGTGACCTCAGACATGATCCTCTGTCCACAGGTATTTGGGTATCTGCCATCCAATGAGGACCATCACCCTGGAGAGCAGGAGAGTGGTGAAAGGGACATGCGCTCTGGTGTGGGTGGTGGTCTTCGTCCTCACGTGCCCCATCTTCAGGTTCGCCCAGACCGGCTATGTGCGGAGAGGGGGAGTCGCAGGGGGCGAAGGAGAGAACAGGACTGGATCCGAGGGGGAGGGTGGGGACATCGCTGTCAGCGGTGGCGCCTCTGACGGATACTTGAACTGTTGGGACGACGCCATAGATGAGGAGTTCGCCGATTACGTCCCGTACGGGATCATCCTTCACCTGCTGGGATTCTTTGTCCCCTTTGTCATCATCGCCTGGTGTTACTCCCAGGTGGTCAGGACGATATTTCGGACCTTGCGTTCTCCGCCCAGTTCGGTGGAAGGGGGTGAGGACGGGGCGGCCGGAGAGGGGTCAAGTGATGGTGCCCGGGAAAGGACCTCGGTGTCCATGTCTGGCTCACAGCACTCCCACTACATACGCCGCCGCAGGAAGTCCATCAAGACCATCGTCACCATCACGCTACTGTTCGCCCTCTGCTTCCTGCCCTTCCACGTGACCCGGACGCTGTTCCTGCTGATGCGCAGAGGTCAAGTCGGGAGCTGCAACACCATGAAGACCGTCTCTATCTGCTACAAGGTGACGCGGCCACTGGCCTCCTGCAATGCCTGGCTCAATGCTCTCCTTTACTTCCTGACTGGGGACAAGGGCACTAGCTGCTGCTGGCTGCCAGGACGCACCCTCCGCCGGGACCGCCGCAGCGGCTCACTCTGGTGGCCACTGAAGATCCTAAAGAAGGAGGGAGTGGGAGAGGAGGATCAGGAGGTGACGGAGAAGGTAGAAGCAGACAGGGAGATGGAGTCCAAGTCTTCAAGGGTTATCTTCTAGACCAGTGGTTCTCGAGCCATTTAATTTCAAGGACTCCCATAACTCTGGGGGTGTACACATGGAACTAAATTGGTTAGATATAGACTATAAATTGTCTTGTACCTTTTGTTTCAATGTGATAAATAAATGTAATGCTAAAAAAATAATTATGAAAGTTAAACTTTTCCTGGAAGGGGGGGTGGGGGATGTTATTCCTGCTTCAAAAGACTTTGAACCGTGGAGGATTGCAGTCTTCATGGAGGTGGGCAGGAACTTTGCCCCCACCACATGCCCCTTGTCCTATTGGACAAGGGGCCTCACTTTGAGTCAAAATTTGGATGAGATTATAACTTGTCGATCGCACTGGATTTGTGTCCCCAATCCCCAGCGTTAGCTTGCTTATGGTTATCATTGTGAAGTACTGTGGACCAATAAAAGCCATGGGCTCTGGAATTATTAGCCAGGTAAATGATCTTCTCCATTCATCTGAAGAAAACACATCCGCTGAGTGAAAAACTAAAATGCTCATTCATTAAAAGGGAGTCAAAAACATCCACAAAGTCCTTGCTGAGTCATGCATTCTCGGTCTGTCACATACAGTTTAAGAAACACACACATGCTCTTGCTGTTTCACACATCATCACTCCATGGAATAAACATCAATGAAGACCTCTGGAGATTATTGGCACTTTATTGGCAATGGAGTGTAATAATGACGTAGAAATTATTGCTAATTTCAAATATGGAGTATGGATGTACTGTGTACAGGAGTAAATAGTTCAACAACTGATTTTTTGTTTCATGTAAATTTGTTAGGTGTTGACGTCACCAGCACCTCAGTCAAACAGATATACTGTAATTACCCACAACGACACTATGGCAGTGGCTCAGGAGTCAGAGTAGCCATCTGGGAACCGGAAGAAGGTCCCCGAGATCCTGGTCTTCTCCTGGCCTTGTATCAAGGCGTTGTTTAGCAAGACAATGAACCCATACTCCACTATCTCAGAGGCAAATATTATACTTTTACTCCACTACAATTATTTGAAAGCTTTAGTTAACTCTTGATGAAGGTCCAGACCGAAACGTCTGTCAAACTGCTGAGCAAGAGCAGTGTGCAGGATTTGTTGAAATCCTGCACACTGCACAATATATTTTTTCATGTTATCTTCAGTTTTCAATGTCCAACGCACCTGCATCCGAATAAAGTGGATGTGTGAATACTTTCTTTACAAACATAACCCACTTCAGCCCCATATCACAATGCGTGAGCGATACAACGCTTTGTATGCTCGTAGATCTGCTATTTTCAAAAGATTTTTGAAAACTTTGAAATGGGACATTGTGCATAATGAGTAAGTACTTTCTACTTTTAGTACATTTTGATACCAATACAGTTGTACTTTTACTTGTAACACATAGTTTTACTTAAGTAAAACATTGAGTACTTTTTCCACCACTGCCCCCTGGGTCCCACTAGGTGGCTGCCCTGTGCCCCCATTAGTTAGGATGGGTCATATGCAGATGACCAATTTCCCTACTAGGATCATTACAAGCCCCCAATCTGAACAACACGTACCAGACAAAACCTGCTTAGTACTGTATGTCAATAGGAAAACGTTTGTTTTTCCCTGTATCATGTCCTTAAGAGGCACAGAATAGGCACGTTTAATTATATTGCACATTTCATACACAAAGGGCTTGTATAAAAGAAAAGAAAAGAAAAGGCATTTAAAGAGAAGTACAGATTTGGGACTCAAACGGAATAACTCAGAACACCAAAAAGCTGGTTGTACAACAAATGAGACTAACCCACATACTGTAGTTATGGGACTTCAACCCACACAATATTAAAATAGATTCGAATCGAAACTTGTGAGGAATTACAACAAAAGGTTTATCTAACCGATCAAAACAAATATGGGTCGGTGTAGGTAGTACTATAAATAAATGAATATGGTCATACTGTAACATTAAAATAGTGAGAGGATCAACAATTCACTTGAGAATTGACTAATAATTGTTCATTAAAAACAATCATACCCAGGCCATGTCAAATGGATGTGCAGCCTGTTAAACAAACCGACCACTAGGTGTCAGTCTAGGATCAAGAATGAAAATGTATATCTCCATATTAATGGTCAAAAACCTCCTAACTCAACTTGAGCTGTACTTGGGTAAAGTGATGATAATATAAGGACACATTCAAGTACATGACAATGTTATAGGAAGTCACCATACCAACTTTGATGAGGCAGTATTGTGTAAAAACATTTTTTTTCTTTTCTGAAAAGTTAATATTTTGGACATGCTGGTTTCTGCCCAACAGCAGAGAGACATAAGCACTCATCAGGGGCGTCACACCAAATTCTGGGCCCTGGGTACAAGGATTCACTGCGGGCCCCCCATGAATGTTAACTATTGAAAAATAGCAGATATACAAGCTCACAGCGCGGCACCGAGTGCCGCACTGCGAGCTTGTAGATCTGCTATTTTTGAAAAATCGTGAAAATGTGTGCAAGAAACCTATGTCAAGGACCCCCAAGATGATATGTCTTTGGCCACGGACCCCGATCTCAAAATATTTCGTTCCAGGGAGCCCCCAGAAGCAAAATTTGAGTTAGAAATGTTCGCTTAAAAATACATATATTCAAAGATTTTCACACATTTTCACAACTTTTCAAAAATAGCAGATCTACAAGCTCGCAGTGCGGCACTCGGTGCCGCGCTGTGAGCTTGTATATCTGCTATCTTTCAATAGATAAAGTTATTAGGGCCCCTCCACCTTGGGCCCCAGTAACTCAGTCCCACTTTCCTACCCCTTGTGACGCCCCTGCACTCATTCACGACTCTGTGGTTCCCTCAGCTGCCACATGGTGTCACTGACCAGTCGGTAGTTGAGTTTCCTGTAGTTCTGAGGGTGAACCTGTCTCTGCCTCCACACCTCCTCATACAGGCTCTGTACGACCGGGGCCAGCGAGGGGAAGCCCCCGCTGCGAGCCAGAGTCCTACAGTACTCCCACTGGTCCTTGTCCATCTTCAGCAGGTGTCTGTGCTGGACGCCGCGCTCCATCTTGATCTCCTTCTCGCTCTGCACCTCCTCCTCCATCTCAGCCCTGGACGGCAGCGGCACGGTGCCCTCCAGAACGCCCAGAGCAAACTGGACCTGCAGGAGAGATGATGGAGTAGGTCAGTGGTTCTCCCGGGGTTCCTACATGATTACTATAAAAACTGGTCTAACACTGGCCAAATTGTCAAATAATATAAGAAAGAAACATCCATTTTAAAAAAAGGACGATCTACAAGCTCACAACGCCCTGTGTGCTAATTTCACAATATTTATCTGTGAGTCAAACAAAATGGAACTCCAACTCCTACATTTTAATTGATGTTGATAAATCAAGTGATGGGATTCTTTTAATCACGTTATTTTATTTTCTCCACCAGCCGAAGGCAGGGAGAGACTATGTTTTCGCCTCCGTCCATCCTTCTGTGCGTCCGTCCGTCTAATCACGAACACAGCGTGCAATTTTTGTGAAATTGTGCACGCACATTCCCACTAGGCCGAGGAGGAAATGCCACTTCAAACTTTTCAAATCAGCCTCATGGTGGTGCTATAACAGGCCGCCTGGCCTGGTGGAGACCTGTGCTCGGAAGAGCACTGCTTCTAGTTCATTCATTGTTTTTTTTCTTCTTCTCAACTTGTAATCTCGGCACCACTGGAAAAGAGGGTCTCGGCCTCAGTGAGTTTCCCGAGAATTAAATACAGGTTGAAATGAAACATTCCAATTGCTTATCAGGGTGGTGTGTCCACAGTTTAAAAAAATATGATCGGCCTGAAAAGGTGGAGAACCACTGATTCAGACTCAGAGTACAACACCTGGCAGTGAAAGTGTGGGAAGGGGCAGATGATTTTGCAGATGCCAACGATGAACAGCGAGGGGAACGCTGGCGGCATCATGAAGCGGTAGAGAGGAGTCACCAGATGCTGCTGGATGTCCAGGCCCAGCTCAGCTGGCTTCAGGAAGGGGTAGGTGAAGTTGTACCCCGTGCACAGCAGCAGCACCTGCGGCCGGGCAAGCGACCCGTCCTAATAGCAGAGCAACGTTAGAACATTTTAGAAATCTTTTTCCATGTTTGCCTTATTTGTGTTGCCCTTTAGTTTCCATGTTTTGTGTTGCACTTAAAAAGAGTGGCCTAAAATATGAACAGGGATAAAAGATAAATCCAACATGCCATTTTGATTGTTATAACATTCTTTGAGAACTATAATACGATTATAATAATACATACCGGTGCAATTCAATGCACTTTACACTACGATTAAAGATGGATTTGACATTTAGTATGACCTACAGTAAGTACAAGTAGTTCTTGTCTGTTTCTACTGAAAACTATAAATATGGCCAAAAATCCCCCCAAAATATCTTTGCATTAAAAATAAAATAAAAAGCGAACCTGGAAGCACAAGGACCCGTCCTCCTGGACCCCCACCACTGGACTGGCCTGCCGAACACCAGAGGGCAGAGGGACTGTCAGAGTGGGCTTACCATGGCTTAATATCACCTGCAGAGAGAGGTAGAGGAGAGAGACTGTTTGAAACGAGACTACATTGCGTACCAACTTATAGGCACATTACTTATTCAGCATAGTTATGAAATGGCAAATGGTCTGCATTTCTATAGCGCCTTTCTTCAAAGCACTTTACAATGTGCATTACACATTCATCCACACACACACACACATTCATACACGGACAGCGGAGAAACCATGTAAGGCAAGGAAAGGCACAAACCCGCTCCTCAGGAGCAGTTAGGGGTTCAATGTCTTGCTCAAGGACAACCAGGAGGAACCAGTTACACTCAAACAACCACGATCGAAATGAGCTATCTAGCTGTATTATGCCTTATTCTTTTGAAAACCATACACTACCTGGGGGTGGTATTTAGACCAAACACACTTTCATTAAAAAATAAATAAATTCTCTTAATAATGTAAAGGGAATGAGTGAGAGAACAGTAATTACCTGGGCATCAACACTGGCAAGTTCAATGGCGATATCTAATCCTGACGCCCCAGCTCCTAAGACCACTACAGACTGTCCAGAGAGAGGCTGTGGATACCTGTAGGAGTGACTGTGCATCACTCTACCTATAAATGGGAGGGAGAGAAACAGAGGGCGGTCGGTTGGCAGAGGGGTATCGGCTTCAAGTGATGAGACATGGGTTGATGCTCCGATGGCGTCATTTACAATTGTAATTTTTTATTATCGTTGTTTTTTGTTTGTTTCAGTTAATTGTGTCATTGCTATGTGTACTGGAGTCGTTGCCTAGCGTCCCTGTGGAGCAGAGTTAAAAACAGTTGCCCACCACCACAGATACCCAAGTTAATTTCCCCCAATAATACATATATGGGGAATTGGCCATGACTACATTAAAAATTAGCCAGAGAAATGGTGTGGATACCTATAGGAGTGACTGTGTATAACTCTACTCTAATAGAGTGCATTAGTATCTGTCATCAAGAGAAATAGATGGAAAGAAGATTGTTTTAATCATCACCTTTGAAATGTTCCATCCCCGGGATGGCTGGGATGTGCGGGTCAGAGTAATGCCTAGAGGAAGAGTACATTTTCATTTACTTTAACCACTTAATGGTCAACCACCATATGTTTGTCCCTCTGGGCTCTATACTAGTGTCTTTTTTTTTTACTAGTGTCTTCTTATTGTTGGGAAAGACTTCGCTGAAAATAGCCGATCGGCAAGCTCACATTGTGAGGGTTCAATGGTTGCAAGCACTGGAGAGCACATCTTTCTGGACACCTTAGAGGAGTCTCAGTGATTCTCAGTAAATTTCTTTTTCAGAAACAGCTGCAGCCGTTATCTTTTTTAACAGACACAGCATACTAGTATATGAATTCAGTACCATTTCCGGGTTTAGCATATTATATCTATACCATATAAGGCTTGATATTATCAATCTCGACCTTGCTGCAGAACATCCTACAGTTAGTATGCACTGCACAAGATGGAGATATAATGGCCTATAATGTGGGATGGGGCAACACACTCCCTATGGGAAAACAGAGACACAAATGCTTCTAATATAAGCCTTTCTTTTATATTTAGCTTAGCAAAAGGTACAAGAGAATATTATTCTCTCTCTGCGTTCCCTATCACGTCTTACCCAGTGCAGACGAAAACTGAGTCAAACATCTCGGTCTTCTGTGATCCTGACTTGTCGGATGTCGTCACCTCCCAGCTCTGTTTTGACCTCCGTGCTTCCATTTCCACAGTGACAGGATTCACCTCTTCCACTACTGTGTTGAACTGACCAGTCAGTAAGGGAGGAGCGAGATATCAGGTCAAATACAATACAAAAATACAATATTTTATTTAGACATTTCCATCAGTGGTTTTCAATTACTGCTTAATACCTTTGAACTTCAATGGCCAATTTTGGACGTCCAGAGAAACGTACAATTTCCATGGCTAAAATAAACACATTTTTATCAAAATGTGTCACTGAATAATAAGTGTTGAATCACAATGTGTGGTGAGCTGGTGACATACAGTACAAAATGAGTTAGTCAGAAAGGGAAGGTGGGTGATTTAGCGCGAAACTGGGCAGGCGGTATCCTAAACGTTAGAGCCCATGGTCAAGTTTCTGCTTTGAGTCTGTACTCCAGATGGTGAGGTCTAGGTGGTGCACTTAACTGATTTAACTGAAACCACCTTTTGATCAGTAGCTAATACACTATATGATAGATTAGACAGTTCAGTGGTAAATAAGCATGAATGTAAGTGCAGTACAGAAAAGGTATAAGGCAGCATGAGGAAGTGGGACTTTAGATGTCCAAGGGGTGATGCTTACCCTGATGTGAGGCAGGATGTGATGGCTGTCACAGTAGAGTTCAAGGTATCGCTGGACTTCCTGGTGTGGCAGGAAGCTGGGCAGCTGGGGGTCAAAGGGGAAGTCTGGGAACATCATAACTTCTTTGGGGAGATTGGTCCTATGACGTGAGATGATGAAAAGTGATATTATTTTGTTTCTAATTAAACAATAAAGTACTATATTCTGATCACTGCTCTATTGTTTGTCCAGTAACGAGTGTCCTCCTCTCTACAGTTCCTTAAGGTGGGTCACCAATTCCATACTAGTAAGACGACTCAGAGCCTAAAGGGCGAGGTCGCCATGTCTTGGCCATCTGGCCAGTGATGTATCGGACCAGTTACCCATGGAGACCCCTAGTACCCATATATGGAGACCCCTGGTACCCATATATGGAGATGTACAGTATATGGAGATGTGCTGTGAGAGCCCAAACATCCTTACTCAGTTATTCGTTATGTGAAAGTCCTATGACGTCTATGACATCTGACATCATACATACAACCCTTTTATGCCCATACATGGTCACAAAGATATGGGCTGTCTTGGCCATATATGGATTCTGTTAGTGTGGTATGTGGCTGATGTGGCCTCCATTTATGGGCATTCCCTTATGATATAAGTCCTGTTAGATATGGGCTTAATATTGATGACATCAGATAACTCCATATATGGGCATAAAAGGGATTCTGTCAGTTTGGTTCCCCTAACATCACAGTGAAGTCAGAGCGTGATGTCAGAGCGGCAATCCCATTCTGTTTGAGTGGTTCCCCTGATCACAGTGATGTCAGAGAGAATGTCACCATGCCTACATTACCAACAGGGCATGTTGGGCACCTATACCCAGGGCCCATGACTACCATCATCACAACAGTGTGTCTGGTCAGTCGACCAGTCAGCAACATACCTGAGGTCTCTGTACATGCTGCTGTGAATGGGCAGGCCATTGTCATAGCAGCCCACGCGTTCCTCATAGAACCAGGTGCCACCGACATGCTCTGTGAGCTCATAGACCACAGGAGGTTCAAAGGCTCCGGGACGAGCCAGGATGTGACGAGCTGCACACAGGCCAGCCGCCCCAGCCCCTATGACTGCCACACGCAGACGGGCCATCCTCACTGCTCTGAGATAAAAGACAAAAACATTTGATAAGCCTGGATTGTCTCATAGTGATTCACAAATGTTCAAGGGTCAAAGGGCAATGGAAACAAGCCATAGGTTTTCTTTCTTCAATCAATCAATCAATCAATCAATCAATCAATCAATCAATCAATCATAATGCTGATAAAAGAAAGACATGGATCAAAATAGACAGACAGCAGACAGACAGAAGGAACTCAGACAGACAACCAGAGAGATGAGATAGACAGATGAATGGATGGATCAAAAGAGAACTGAAAGAACAACAAACTATATTATCCAACAATAGGCTTACATCATGTGATACACCCTCACGTTTCGCATTTTATAGCAAAAGACCAGATAAAGATACCTGTTTTGGATGGTGCTGGTGTCAAAAACGTCCCGAATAATTGAGAATTCTGTCCTGAGAAATTACATTTAACAGTAACACCCAAAATGGTAACCTCCCTCCCTCTGTGTAACCTCGCGTCACCAGACCAGACTTTCCACCTCAGGAGGACCCTCTGTGTAGCCATTCATTGACTGTAGAATAGTAGATAGACAATCAGCCTGGCAATACCAACCAGCTGGACTTTGGTACTCAAGAATGTTCATGCAGACACGTGACTAAGAGAGGTACAATGTTTTGACCCATTAGTTAGGACCTGGTTTCGTGTTAAAGTTAGCTAATGATAACATAAACCCGTTATACATTTGACTTTCTGGCCAAATAGCAAACTGGAAAGATTGCTACTCGCGATGTAATTTCTTGGATTTATGAGAATGTGCACCGATCAGACACACACATTGATAACCGAATAAATTGGGAGCTGCTACTTGTAGTGTACAGTCAGTGTACTACTAAAGTAAAATTACCGAGTAATAACTCCCAGTGCTGTCATTTTTCATTTTCATAATTTCTCCAGACCGTGGAAGATGTGTTGCTTTGCTTGCCTCAGAAGAACATGTTTATCTTCCGGGTTTCTGATTCATTGATTGTTTTAGCGCCATCGTGTGGCGAGTGGCTTTCTCAATACATCTTTGAACCATGGTTTGAACTTTGAATGCCTGTTATCAGGGGTTGACACTAAAAGGTCTCAGAGAGGCACTTGTCCATCGGGCAAGTGCAGGTCATGTTCTACTTGCCCAAAGGTCATGCCCACTTGCCCGAAAAGTAAATTGTCCATTATAAAATGATAGGCAAGATTTTAATTAGCGCTCAATTTAACACTTATTTCTTTACTTTCTGGGGCTGTGCGATAAAAAATGTCATACCTCAATACCTCCATAGCTATGATTGAATATGTCTATAGTTTCACACTTGTTACATGTGTACAAGTGTTCAGACAGATATCTTGTGTGACGGTTGTGTCCCCTCTCAAATGTGCACTTGCCTAGTCGGGCAACCTGAAAGCAAACTTCAGCTGCCCGAAAGTTTTTTGTAACTGCCAGGGGCAGGTGGGCAATTCTTAGAGTCAATGCCTGCTGTTATTGTAACCTACTTTAGAAACGATGCAATGCAATTATTTGGGTGAAGGCAAACATAGACCTTGCTTTTATGTTAATGGTAAAAAAAACAAGTGCTTATGAAATAGTATATGAATAGTATTTGAATTTCAAATATTTTATTTTGGAAGAAAAAAAGAAAAAGAAAAAAGACCTAAAGCAAAAGACAGACAGAGAGCGACACACATATGTAATTGAAAAATACAAGACATAATATTCTCTATGTGTAAGAGCAGAAAGCAGTTAATAAAGCAAAATGCTCTTTCCTGTTATTAACCTCCTCCCAGCACATTTTATTTTGTCAGAATGAGCCTGTTACAAAAGGATAAACATTAAGAAAAAAAATTAACAATTTTCTTTAACAGAGGCATGTAACTATAAATATTCTTTAACAGAGGCATGTAACCATGCAAATTGTTGGCTTATAGGACATACTTACAGTATGTTATTATACACTGAAATGCA
Source organism: Nannobrachium achirus (assembly GCF_963921795.1). Classification (NCBI taxonomy): domain Eukaryota; kingdom Metazoa; phylum Chordata; class Actinopteri; order Myctophiformes; family Myctophidae; genus Nannobrachium; species Nannobrachium achirus. The sequence goes on along the minus strand of NC_137826.1, from coordinate 22,882,017 downwards.
CTGGAACCTCAAAAACCCACCATCTATCACCCAAAGCACTGGCACACACACATGCTCTCTGACTCTCTTGCACGCTCCCTCTCTCGCTCTCGCACATGAACACACACACACACGCAACCTCAAAGCATTGGCACTCAAAAACACAACACACACAGACAGAGTCATTATTTGGTGGCAGCGTTGCTGTGTGGCGGCTGTGTGAGCTGAGGCTGCTGTTGCTCTGCTAGTGCCTGCTGAAGACGCGTGCGCTTCCTGGAGTAATGCTGCCAGTGCAGCAGCTGCTGCTCATCGATGAACTTGGCGCACTGTGCATTCACCAGCTCCTTACGGAAATGCTCGTATTGTAGCAACTCCAGCATGTGCAGGCAGTGGGGGTATCTGCAAGAACACAGTTCATTATTCACCAGCATCGGACACTTATGTTTTTGTTGCATAAAATGACCAATGAAATGCTGACTGAAATCCAACCAATAAATGTTCTCTATGGTGTTAAATATATACTGTATTCAAAGGAGCTATATAGATAACATTCAGGGTACAAGTATCTGCATCATGACTGAGAAAGCTGACTGATTCACGAGATACTCAGTCGTACCTTTACCCACTTCTATTACTTCCTTCTAGCCTGGTCCCAGACCCTGAATCGCTAGCCACACCCCTTTAAATTTTTGTTTCTGCGATTCAGGTCTGGAATTGCTCTCATTGAAGAGGTCTTCCTCGTTTGGGAATCCGTACGGAGAATCAGTGTCGCTTCAACTCGATTACTTCGGGGCCTGTGAGCAGCGTGGGTGGGGTTTTCCTAGAATTCATGTGAGATTCCAAGTAACCCTGGACTGCCACCGCCGTACCGTATCGCACATTCGCTGTACATTGCGTCGCGGTCGCAGTAACATGCGATCGTGTCGATCTCACTATGAAACATCAGTAGCAGACATTTATGTAGTGTTTGATTACTAGTTCATAGTAACCTATTCTGCCTGTTTCTTTGGATTGCAAGCCAAGAAGCAAGCAACAGGCTAGCCACTAGCAGCCAACCACATAACAACAATACGTCATCTGCGTTGCTACTGTTGTGTGTCAGGTGGTGAACCAATCGCAGAAGACTGCCTCTTTGGCAACGCCCATCCCAGAAACTGCTCTAAAGGGAAGCACTTTCAGACTGAATAATGGAGTGAAACAAAATGTCAATTCAGACTGAGTGTCAGGCTAACTTCCTTCAACACTTCCTCTGAAATTACCATCCACTGTGATAGTGATTTTTAGCATGACTTACTTTAGGAACTTGGCATACTCAGGCTCTTTCCAATACATTAAGTACTTCAGGTAGTTGACAAAGGGCTTGTCTCGCAGGAATCCTCTCTGAGCCAGAACTGAAAATGGAGACAGATAGGATTATTTTACATCATGTGTATGATGTGTGTAGGAACTTGACTTAGCCCCATGTTTGTTTACATGTACACAAATCCATATTGTAAATGATACAAGGGGCTTGTCTCGCAGGAATCCTCTCTGAGCCAGAACTGAAAATGCATTTTTAAGCTTTTATACCGCCATTGATAAGACAGTAGTAGACTGACAGGAAATGGGGGGAGAGATGGAGTTTGACACACAGCAAAGGTCGCCGGGAACGGGATCCGAACCCGCGACACGCAGCCAGGCATCAGAGCCTATGCGGTATGCGCCTGGAAAAATGTAATGTCAATATATACCGGTATATCATTTTACTTTAAAACGCTAATGTTCAATTATGTATTTATAATAAAATCAAGGTGTTGTGGTCAACTCACAGTTCAGGTAGTTTGGGTTGGCCAGACACTGGACAAACTCCAGCTCTGACTGAAAGCGGGTCCTCGCCTGCTCCTCTGTGAAGGAAAAGACAAAACATCCATACAGTACATTAAATGTAAGTATATATCTAACCTCTGATTTCTCTTGGATGGGTAGGTGATTGATTGATTGATTGAAGGCTTTATTAGAAGTTTGCATAGGAAAATGTACAGATTCATGACGGTACAGTTCACTGGTACAAGGTCTACTAAAAGGAGATCCATGAAAAGACTAAGCTTATTTCAACAGGAAACCATTAAAGTATCTCATATAACATTGAATGACAGACAAATAGAACACAGTACTATGCAGTAGATATGTAAAGAAAAAAAGAAAACAGTAGGTCTATACAATCAGTAAGTACAGTATATACAATATATACAAGGAAGGGGCAGGTAACAGTAAGTCTAAACAATCAGTATGTACAGTATATACAAGGAAGGGGCAGGGAGGGTAGGGTTGGGCTAGGTTTTTACCAGTTGTGAACGGCTGCTGCCTGTAAGTGGTTTTTTAGGGCAATTTTAAAGGATGCTAGTGATCCACACTCCTTTATGGCCTTCGGTAAGGCATTCCACATTTTTGTGGTGTAGCAGAAGAACGAGTTCGACCCTTTCTTTGAGTTGACTCTGGGTTGAACGTGATCTGTGGCACTGCCTCTGGTGTTGTAATTATGGACATCCTTAACGTTTTTAAAGTATTTTGACAGGTACTTGGGTATCATAGTGGTGTAGTGTATCTTGTACACCAGGCCCATTGCAAGTTGCTGTACTCTGTCATCTACTCTGAGCCACCCCACTCTTAACTGGTGAGTAGCGGTGAGGTGAGTCTGATTGGGAAGGTTAAGCAGGACCCTAATTAGTTTATTTTGGGCTGTTTGGAGTTTAGTTTTTAGGGCTTGTGGGGCGTCACGATACCATACGTGGACTCCATAGTCAAAGAGGGGCTGGATTATTGCACCAGCTATAGTCTTCAGTGTGTTGAAGTTGACCATTGGGGCGATCCTCTGTAGGAAACGAGTTCGTTGGTTGATTTTTTGTATTACTTTTGAAGTCATCTTTTCGCTGGAAAGATTAGCTTCAAGGATACATCCTAAGTAGGAGATTTCGTTTGTTCGTGTTATGACCTTGTCACCCACTTTGATTGTGAAGTTCTCTACCTTTTTGAGGTTATGATTTGATCCAAAGAGGATGGACTCGGTTTTGCCCAGGTGAATTGATAATTTGTTGTCGTTAAGCCATGTGCAGATCTTACTCAGTTCAGAGTTAAGTGTCTTTTCAACCTGCAAGTGGTCCTTGCCTGAGACTAGGAGAGCCGAGTCATCCGCGAACAGGAACAGGTTGCAGTCGCAAGCAGATGCCATGTCGTTCACGTATATTAGGAACAACAGAGGTCCCAGTATGCTTGTACCCAAGGGCAGTTTTTGTTAATTTGTACTTTTATCAACAATTGGGTTAATACTAACAGTGAACAGTATCACCTATTTAAACAAGCCCAAAAGCTTAGTTGTGGTCTTTATCCTTCTAGTTGACCTTCTATGAGTTAACTGTACCTTTCCCTCAGTCAATCAAAGTAACATTAGACCTATACTAAAGTAGGACTCAGGTGGAAAGTCACTAGCTCTGGTCCATAGCGTTAGTGGAGTTCTCCGAGAACTCCACTAACGCTATGGACCAGAGCTAGAAAGTCACCAGCTAATCCCCAATACCTTTAGCATTTTGTTATGCGTCTTCTGTCTTTTCAAGCACATAATAAACGTTACCAAACGACAACCGAGGTTTGCTTGCATTGCGGTCCCTTTGTACTCAATTAATACAAAAAAGGTGGTTTATTTACATACAGAATTATAATTATTGTTTGTATATAATCTAATTGTTATAGCATAATGAAGAGGTGGGGATACATAATTACTGCAGTGTAAATAGATATGTATTGGATTCAATAACTGTTGTGAATTGTTATTAGCTCCTTCAATCCCTTACCTGTTTCTGCTACGCCAGCCATGGGAAAGATGAGCTTAAAAAGAACAAAAAGGAAGCTGCTTATTTAGTGAACCGATAAATAAGCTTTCAAGGAAAATACAAATCAAATCGAATTATAAAACCATTAGGTTTATCTTTATTCCCGGGTTGATTGTTGATCAACATCAACCGTTAGCATTAGCACGAGCGTATTGTTCAGCAGCCATATTTGTCGAAAAGCACAGCAGCAACTTAAAATCCTCGACATTTACGACAGTATACGATAACTGAAGTTTAATTCTCTGACCACAAGAGGGAAGTGTTGTCATGTGCTGTGGTGGTCTTGGGACCCTGATGAAGGACTCCTCCGTTGGTCACCTGTTAAACTCCTTGCTATATGGATTATTAAAATATTTTTTACTTGAACAGAACATAGCTGCCTTGGACATTCTTTAAGGTTGACGCCTTATTTTCTCCACAGTGACAAAGAAAAGGAACTTAAAACTCTGTCCTAATTTAATTTTCCTTTTTTAATTGACATTTACAGATCATGTTGATGCCAATCCATCACCAAGGGCCACGTTACTGCAACAACATCTTCCACTGCAATTTGAAATTTGATTCATGAACTCACACATAAAGTCCACACCATCAGAGAAACTCACATTAGCCAAAGCCATAATCTCTCCTTTCTTTCTCTTTCTTTTTTTTCTTTTTGCTGATGGGTTCCCAGATTGGTCAAAGCCTGACAGAGGAGCTCTATTGAAAAGTGTGCAAAAAAAAGAGAAAGAAAAAGAAATCTCTAATCAACGAACCAATCAAACATTCAATCAATCAATCAATCAATCAATCAGCTATTAATAACCACGGGAAGTTTGCTATCTAATGGAAGTAGACTATGTGATAACAAAATGAGAACCATTTCCCTGCCCATGTTGTACTGCACACAGCTTCAATCTCCACTGGGCCCTGAAGGACATTTCTTAGTTGTTTTGATATATACGTGGTTGTCAGTGATGAGTGAATAGATAACGTCAGTGTCTCTTCTGGCCAGAGGAACAGCGGACTTTAGACTATACAATGTGGAAAAGTGTGTCTTGCCTGTGCATGCATCTATTTGTCTTTCTCTCTGTCCCTCTCAGGCACTTTTGCAAAATTTGTGCACGTGTGTTTGTTTAGTCGGTCGGTGTTAGATAGCTACCATTGGTGTGTGAATGTGGGAAATGAGGACTCTGGCGTCGACTGTTCGCTGTTTCACCTCTCAATGTATGAATGAATGAACCATTGTAAACACTTTGAGTAGACCTACTTAGAAAAGCGCTATAAAATGCAATTCATTATAGATGCCAAATGTATCAAATATTCAGTAGAATAAAATAATAATAATAATAATAATAATTTGTCAGCCTTCACAAAGTAGCTTATATGCTTTTATTAAAATCAAAGACAAAACTGTTAGTCAGACATTGCAATACAAAAACTCGAAATTACTTATGTACAGTATACTCATAAATAGCTACATGTATCTTACTGCAAGAAGTCAGTCATTTAAATAGGCAGCTATACAAACGTTTCTAAATTACCTTAAAACTATTGTAATTTACAGCATCAAGAAGTTATTCTTATTAAGAATATATGTCATATATTTGGTCTTTTACACTATTAGTTCTATTTATAGTGGCTCATAGGAATAGACTATGTGACAACCAGGAATAGTTTGGTGACCACCGGAGACTCGGTTGACGGCCGGAATTTAGACGGCACCCGGGAGCAGGTTGGGTTAGCGCCCCAGCCTGTGTCTTCCGTGAGGAAGAAGCCCAACAAATCCACGGTGAGGCCTTTAGGAGGGCCATTCAACTGCAGCAGCTGAATGGAATGTTTGGATTGGGGTCTGGTGCAACGCACAGGTTCTGAACCTGGTGAGAGCAGGAGAGGACCTGGTAAGACGTAGGAGGAGCCCGGCCAGGAGTCAACCCATAGAGCCTAGTTCTTCCACGCGCCAGAATGGCTCCCCAATCCTGGCAGAGTAGTTCCGGTGCTGCACATTGAGTGACCCTGTCTTTCCCTAATAGGACTGATCGTGGATAGCTACTGGGACGTAAGTCGGGACTTGATCAACCCCGGCTGGGTCACCTGGGCGAGGGTGTATGATGTTGCGAGACCCGAAACACCCGTCGACCCCAGGCTACATCACTGATGATACGTCCCAGCTGCATCCTTGTGATGTTTTTTACACTATTAGTTCTATTTATAGTGGCTCATAGGAATAGACTATGTGACAACCAGGAATAGTTTGGTGACCACCGGAGACTCGGTTGACGGCCGGAATTTAGACGGCACCCGGGAGCAGGTTGGGTTAGCGCCCCAGCCTGTGTCTTCCGTGAGGAAGAAGCCCAACAAATCCACGGTGAGGCCTTTAGGAGGGCCATTCAACTGCAGCAGCTGAATGGAATGTTTGGATTGGGGTCTGGTGCAACGCACAGGTTCTGAACCTGGTGAGAGCAGGAGAGGACCTGGTAAGACGTAGGAGGAGCCCGGCCAGGAGTCAACCCATAGAGCCTAGTTCTTCCACGCGCCAGAATGGCTCCCCAATCCTGGCAGAGTAGTTCCGGTGCTGCACATTGAGTGACCCTGTCTTTCCCTAATAGGACTGATCGTGGATAGCTACTGGGACGTAAGTCGGGACTTGATCAACCCCGGCTGGGTCACCTGGGCGAGGGTGTATGATGTTGCGAGACCCGAAACACCCGTCGACCCCAGGCTACATCACTGATGATACGTCCCAGCTGCATCCTTGTGATGTTTTTTACACTATTAGTTCTATTTATAGTGGCTCATAGGAATAGACTATGTGACAACCAGGAATAGTTTGGTGACCACCGGAGACTCGGTTGACGGCCGGAATTTAGACGGCACCCGGGAGCAGGTTGGGTTAGCGCCCCAGCCTGTGTCTTCCGTGAGGAAGAAGCCCAACAAATCCACGGTGAGGCCTTTAGGAGGGCCATTCAACTGCAGCAGCTGAATGGAATGTTTGGATTGGGGTCTGGTGCAACGCACAGGTTCTGAACCTGGTGAGAGCAGGAGAGGACCTGGTAAGACGTAGGAGGAGCCCGGCCAGGAGTCAACCCATAGAGCCTAGTTCTTCCACGCGCCAGAATGGCTCCCCAATCCTGGCAGAGTAGTTCCGGTGCTGCACATTGAGTGACCCTGTCTTTCCCTAATAGGACTGATCGTGGATAGCTACTGGGACGTAAGTCGGGACTTGATCAACCCCGGCTGGGTCACCTGGGCGAGGGTGTATGATGTTGCGAGACCCGAAACACCCGTCGACCCCAGGCTACATCACTGATGATACGTCCCAGCTGCATCCTTGTGATGTTTTTTACACTATTAGTTCTATTTATAGTGGCTCATAGGAATAGACTATGTGACAACCAGGAATAGTTTGGTGACCACCGGAGACTCGGTTGACGGCCGGAATTTAGACGGCACCCGGGAGCAGGTTGGGTTAGCGCCCCAGCCTGTGTCTTCCGTGAGGAAGAAGCCCAACAAATCCACGGTGAGGCCTTTAGGAGGGCCATTCAACTGCAGCAGCTGAATGGAATGTTTGGATTGGGGTCTGGTGCAACGCACAGGTTCTGAACCTGGTGAGAGCAGGAGAGGACCTGGTAAGACGTAGGAGGAGCCCGGCCAGGAGTCAACCCATAGAGCCTAGTTCTTCCACGCGCCAGAATGGCTCCCCAATCCTGGCAGAGTAGTTCCGGTGCTGCACATTGAGTGACCCTGTCTTTCCCTAATAGGACTGATCGTGGATAGCTACTGGGACGTAAGTCGGGACTTGATCAACCCCGGCTGGGTCACCTGGGCGAGGGTGTATGATGTTGCGAGACCCGAAACACCCGTCGACCCCCAGGCTACATCACTGATGATACGTCCCATACCATACCATACACTTTGTCCACAGTGTCACCAGAAATGGCAAAATCTCCCAGACAAAAATTATGGAGGTTGATGGAGACAAAGAACAAACCAAAAAACAGCTAAGAACCAGGTGACAAAACCACCGCCGCTCCAGCGCTGACGCTGTACACAAAGCTTCAGTGGACAGTGGCTCCAACAAGCTGTGGTGTTGTAAGGCAGAGACTACTGAGTGGGTGAGGTCTAGCGCTCAGAACTTGGAGTGACTATAAATATGTTCAGAACTGCCGAAGCTGAAAAATGTTTGGCATCATTTGTAGTATGCTGCAGCCTTTACTCCTTCAAGTACCAGGTTAGATCACCACATTCCAATAAACAATTTACACAAAGCCAACCAAAAACCTTTTTTTGCATTTTAGTGTCAATACAGTTCTTGCACTACAGTGCTAGTCAGTAGCAGTGGTGTTTGCCCAGGATGGGAAGGTATCCAGGTCGAATAGAACTCTGCCCCAGCTGTTAATGGCCAAAGTGATGCAGAGGATCCCGATAATATTCATCACCACACCTGTCTTTGCCTGCAGGGGAGACAAAATCAGAATCAGCTTTATTGTAACTTTCTGCAGAACTAGGAGAACATTGAGCAAAAATAGGATAACATTGCGCAGGGGGCTCACAGAGATGAAAGGTGATCAGTACATCGTGAGATATATGACAGAACCTGGTTCAACGTTCAACATGTTGTGCCTCTGTCTGTTGAAATGCCAGGTTGACTCAGAGCACTGACACATTTAAAGTAGTGACCTGGTTGTGAAGTTGTGACCTAGTTGCAGGGGGTTTGCGGACAGAGGGTCACACATGCAAACAACCTCGCATCTGAGAGCTGGACAATGCAAACGTATTGTTAAATTCTCAACTGACATTGACCAGATGCCACGTCTACTATTAGTGGTTGAACTATTATGGCGCTGCTGATGTGTTACAACTATTGTTATTGTTACTGTTACACTTGCTACCACAATTCTATTGCTATTACTGCTGCTATTGTTACTGATGTTATCATTAAACCTAATGTATACTGTGTGTATGAGACATGGCATGGCTCATGGCTCATCATCGCTCATAGTTCAGGGAATACAGAGCTATGAGCCAAGAGTGGTGCATGGCTTTAAGCATTTACAGAGGTCTAAGTATAAATTAGGCTTTATTTATACATGCCTGTATTTTTATCTACACATCCGGTCAGTCCAAGTGGACTAGGACCACAATGGAAACAAGTCCCCAGGACTTTTTTGTGTTATCCTTTTAGCTCAAATGTCTGTCTGTACCTCATGCCGTTTCATTGCTGTCACATCATTGCTGCTAATGGCGATAGATTGTGCGTGATACTTATGCCTTAAATTATATCTACAAATGGTTCATACATTAAGCAAAGCTGGCCAGTCCAATTGCAGATGGCCAGGCCAGAGTTACATTTTTCTCCCAAAAGTGTATTTTCCATTTTGATCTTAATTTCAATTATTGTTACTTTACTACTTTTCTTGTGTCTCTATTCTACCATCTGTATATATGGTACCTACTGCAGTGCTGCTATGATATCTGCATTAAAGCTCTGTCTGTCTGTCTGTCTGTCTGTCTGTCTGTCTGTCTGTCTGTCTGTCTGTCTGTCTGTCTGTCTGACAGACAGCTTAAGCCTAATTTATGTGTGAGACAAGCTCATACAATTATTATTACTGCTATTACTACTACATCTACTGCTATTACTGCAATATGCCTGCACCTACCGATAGTGCTAAAACTACAAATACTACTACTTCTATTACTGAATGCCATATCCTGTTGCGAGGGTGGACTCACCATGTCAGACACCTTGAGGTAGCCATAGCTAAACACGATGGCGTTGGGAGGCGTGGCCACAGGCAGCATGAAGGCGAAGGAGGCACTGAGAGTGCAGGGAATCATCACATACAGAGGGTTCACTCCTATAGACTGGGACTGGGATGATGGGAGAAGCACACAAACAAATCAAATCACATTCATGGCAAGTTCAGTTAGATTAATGGCAATTTAAGTCAGACTAATGGCAAATTAAATTCATAATAAATGAACAGAATCCATGTATACAAAATATAATTATATCATAAAAAGGAATAGGCCTATACGTTTACAGTGCAGACAAACAAACCACCTGTTTGTGTCTTTGTTCAGTCAAGTATTGGAGAAGCAAGTGCAGACTATTTTCCTTTTATGTTATAACTTATGTTTTACTCCAAAAGTGTGTATATGTATAACCTTATATTAAGCTAGTACACTTGAACATATGCCTGACTCAAGTGGTGTCCAGTTACTCAGTGGGTAAAGTTGCAGTAAGTAATATTAATCTTGTGCCCATCCTGTCACTATACTGTAAACTATTTAAATACATTAGAAATGCATTCAAAGAATTCAAAAGCCAGATAAAAGGCCAATTTCGTGTCCTAGTATGGACAAGGTTCCCTTTGACACAGTGCTGCCAACTCAGTCCCATTGCCGGGTCTCTAATTGGGCCTATTATACAGAATAACCCCTCTGTGTGTGTCTCCTTGTCTTGGTCCTTCTTCCATTTCACCTTTTTTCCTGCTCACTCTTTCACTCTTGTCTTATCTGGTTCTTTCTTTCAATACTATTCTCCTCTGCTCTTTGTAGCTGCCTTTCATTCATTGCCTTAAAGATGCTGTTCAACAGGGCGCCTGGCTGAGTACCTTCATTTGGGCCATCATAATGTTCTGTTCAGCACATTCCAGGATTAACAAGGGGGGAAACCTAATATAAGATTGTGGTTAAAGCTGCAATCCGAAACTTTTATTTATGAATAAAACCCAATTTTAACCAATCTTTATGGCAGAGTTTGTTAATACAATATAACTAGTAATGTACACTTACTGGTTGATAAGAAGTACTGCCTGAAGCTCATAAGATCATATCCCCTGGTAATGCAGGGATTCTGTCTTAAAGAATGGTAGATGTTTGGTCTCCCACGTGGGAGACCAGTGTTCAGATGGATTCACTGGCCTCCCACTTTTCCTTGGACGCAAGGTTGATGCATGTGGAAGCCTCTATATTTCGAGTGGATGGTCGCTTGCGTTTTCCGATTCTAGGACACGCTCCCGTGCGCGGATCGGAATACACTTTGTGTCTAAATGTTGGTATTTGCTTGATTAATGTTCTTGTAACTATGCGCTGAGCGACTACTTTGTTTTATTGTTCACAATCAAAATGTCAGAAGGCCATGAGATGATCTCTCCATGACCGTGTTGTGGGAAGAGCTGTCATGTCTAATATGTTATGTTTGAATGTGTCATATACTCTTACGTCACTATGTTTTATTTACACTTGACTAAGATTTATCTCTCACTATCTGCTAGTGAGCAGGACATGCTGTAGTGTAGAGACTATATGCGTGTACGCGTGCCTCTATCTTATTTGTACAGATAACATATGATTATGTAGTGCACATCGTTGTTGTCGGGTGGAGAATGTCAAAAACCGTTAGCACCGCGAGGCATCGTGTGCTTGTAGATCTGCTATTTTCACTAGTTTTGTGCAACAGTCTTGTATGATGAAGCAGGGCTTTACTATAAGAAAAGAAAACATACACATTTGAAACTTGGAGATGTTTCTGTGTGTGTGTGTGTGTGTGTGTGTGTGTGTGTGTGTGTGTGTGTGTGCGCGTGTGCGTGTGCGTGTGCGTGTGCATGTGCGTGTGCATGCGTACATGCATGTACTGTAAGTGTGCATGCACGCATGCATGTATACTGTATGTACTGTATTTATCACACTGTGTTAAATACCAAGGAAGCCAGGATGGGCAGGAATAGCGTTGCCGTGGCGACGTTACTGGCACACTCTGTGAAGGTGGCGATGAGGAGGCAGAGGATGATGGCGATGGCCCAGGGAGGGATGGTTTGGAGGGGAGTCATCTGAGAACCCAACCAGAGGGAGAGACCTGACACCTGGAAATGTAGAGGCATGTGTTAATCACAATAATGACACCAAGAGGTCTTTGTGTGTGTGTGTGTGTGTGTGTGTGTGTGTGTGTGTGTGTGTGTGTGTGTGTGTGTGTGTGTGTGTGTGAGTGATTGCAAAAAAAAACTCACCTCGCTACCCTTCGCTATGGCGAAGCCTCCACCCAGAAGCAGTACGATGTTCCAAGGCATCTTCCTCTGAGTCACCTGCCAAGTGAGGAGGGCAGGAACGGGACTATGGGGCACATCTGATAGGACAAACACACACCTGTCATCTTTCAGTCTGATAGGACAACAGTTGTCAATCACCTACAGTATGCCCCGGGAGGAAGCTTCATTTCCTGACCAGCCACTGAGCTCCCTTCTTCAGTTCCTGCCAATCAAAAAAGACCCGGCTTCAACTCCTGCCAATAACAAAAGACCGGCTCATTTACATTCTACATTCCCAGCCAATGAAACCCCCCCTCTACTGGCTCATTTACCTTCTTCATTCCTGGCCAATGAAACTCCCCCTCTCCATTAAGGACTCATTTTTTCCAACCAATCGACCAGCCCACAAATATGCCTTCAGTCAGGGTATATTTTCAATGGAATATGATCAAATAAAAGAGAAGTACATTTGTGCACAAGTGGTTCATTGGATTGCAATGCCCGTGGATATTAGTAGAGACCGTGGATGTCACAAAATGTGTTGAAATTGCTTTTTTAGAGCTCCCGTTTGTGTAATTAGCGAATTAGCATAAAACGCTACATTTACATGGGGTTTCCCATAGACGATGCTAACATGTTGTAAATGCTAGCGCGATGCTAACGGGAGCTGGGGCAGATCTACTGTCTGTCTTGAGTTTATTTATTCACTCAAACTAAAATAGGAGAACTTTGAATTACATAGGGTTTTCATTGTGTAGGCTACTTTGCACTGGAAATGTTTATCAACAGAAAGTAATGCTCACTTATGCACTTTATGTCATAATAATTAAATGATGCATGTTATCCTGGCTTGAAACCTTGACAGGCTATTTTGGAACATTATTTCGTTTTAATTCATACATTCAGGCCTATTGTGTTTGCCCAATAGCCTGTCTTAGAGAGATATAGGGTAGGCTGTATTTTGTTATAGCCTATATTGATTGATTGATTGATTGATTGATTGATTGAATATTTTATTAGACAAAATTAAAAGACAAAAATAAAGAACAGTATGCCTACAAGTATATTCAATAAAAAACATATAATAGTACAGTACAGTTAAACACCCTGCCTTAAAGGAACATCCCAAATAAGTCCTTTTACCGCCATGTTTATGTCAGAAGTCCTTGTAATTCAATTCAATAGCACTATATAGTCTACTGCAGTCTCCTACCACAATTATGTGTAAGAATAATGGAGTCAATTGAATTTTTAAGTTAAGCTTTTTGAAAGAAAAAAAATTAAATGAGAAATGTGCATCAACAGAACAGTATAGGCTATGTATTGCATGCAAGCAACGAAACTCATAGCCTTTGTTACCTATAGGTCTATACTGACGCCCTGAAAATAGGCCTACAGATGGATTTTGATTGCATTATTAATCAAATTACTCTGAAACTGATGCCAACGATTGCCATTCAACACTGTCATTGTCTACTTACTATATCATTACCATTAACTGTGGTATGGGTATGGCCATAATTTACATATTGCTCTTGTTGTGGCTGGACTGCTCTCTACACTTATTTACATTTTATATCACATTTGTCATGGTGTAATATGATCTAACACACTGCAGGAGCACTTGTTACTGTCAGGTTACTTTTGGTTAAACCTGGGATCGAACCGACGACCTTGGGATCCGTACTTCCCCTTTTTGGAAAAGCTAGGTTTAGCATTTCAGTGCTTTTTGAAAATATTCGGATACATAATTGCTTGCATTGGGATTTTACATGAAGCTGAGTTAGAATACCATCCTTTCTCTTCTTTTTCCTCAAGATTTCTCTCCTTTTCCCTTCTTTCTTCTCTTTTTTCTCCTCCCCCCTTCTTCCCCTCCTTCTTCCTTCTTCCCCCCCCCTTACAGTCAATTGTTCCCCAGCTTTAGCTCAGTCGGTAGAGCTCTCGCCTTTGTACCGCAAGGTCATGGGTTCGATTCCGGGCACCGCCAACTCAGCGTATGAGTAGCACGGCTTGGCAAGTTGTGCGGCAAGTACTGGGAGCTGATGGTAGGTGTGGCGCTCCACCTCAGCAGTCCATCTCCCAGGGGTCTAGCGCATTGTAACGGGGACAGACTCCCGCGTGTTACCGGCTGATACTGACAATAAGCCACTCCCGACCTACTTGTTACAGTATGCACAGCAAAGATCTCTAGTGTTCGTTGAACTCTGAAGGTGTAAACAGTTTTACAATCAAATAAAAGGGGTCCAAATGAACCGTTATGGGGTGCATTGCCAACAACTGTGACACTCTCAATTAACGCAGAGCGTTTTACTTTGTGAGGGCCAAAGAGGCCTATCTGAGGTTCATACCTCAGATAGGAAAGGTGGATTAGTGAGACAGTGTGTGTTTGTCTGTACCTGGGTCAGGGGCCCTCCAAAAGCGAGGTGGTTCAGAGGGCAGGACAAACAGTAGGACAGCCACAAACACAGCCACTGTAGCATCAGTCACAAACCTACAAAAATAAAAATAAAACACTGTCAACAACATGCAAACTGCACACAGAAAGGCCCCAGTGGAGTGCTGTGGAACTCGACCTTCTTGTTGTGAGGCATTGACTACAACTTCTAGTTTACCGTCACATCACAAGTTTACAGGTGGAGAAAGGATTCTGTGGAATACCCAACGATTTGCAGTTACAAAATATAACCGTATGAACATAGAAAGAAACAAAGGAAAAATTCACATAATAGGACAACAATATCAAATATACATAAATATGGGGTGTGCTCAAACAAATAAATAAACATGAGGCTGAAGAATATCACAGTCTCTTGTGCAACAGTGCTAACTACTGAGCCACCATTATATTGATGTTATCTCACTCCAATGATGATGACTGAGTCCGGTAGATAGCTACCGTATATAACGTATACACAGACAGACCAAAAGGACCAGTAAATACAGGACAAGTCTTTTAAGCATCAAACTGTATTTGGCAACTATTTGTCCTAGGTACTGCTACCAAAGTCTATAGGCCTCTTTACTGCTCATGTCCTGTTGTGACGTGCTCAACGGCAGCACGCTATGTTGTAATGCCTGCCACTTTATGAATGGGGATGTCACCATGGAGTCAATGTCTGACTTCTGTTTGCATGGACCCAGTGACATGTGGGTCATTTACGATTGGCCGGGTAAGACCTGCCAGAAGAGGACAAAGCAGGGAGGACAGACCAGGGGCATAGTTCCGCCGATTAAAAAACAATCCAATACGGAAGCATGTGAAGACGTGGAGAATCTTCCTCAACCTTCTGAACAACACCTTCATTAGGGTTCCCAAACATTTCAGGTCTCGACCCCCCAAAATAATCATATTTAAACTAGGGACGCCCCACCCCGACAATCACTTGGAATTGTTGGCATTACATTTAGTATTTGTAGGGATTCCAACGCAAACTGTATATGTAACTTTGGTGTTTGTTTTATATGAAACATAATAAATATAAACATAAAATATAAACATATGTGTACCCAAAAAGGTCTAATAACACTGTAAAGTGTTTGAAAGGCTTTAAAGCCCAATGAATATTTATTTTCTTTGTGGCTAAATAATGACTTTATGCAGATGTTTTTACTGGGTTTATTTGACAGTTGTAAATGGCAGGTGTTGCACTTGCATATAAAGTTGCTTTCACAGTTTCAGAAATTATGACAAATCATTGCATTGAAATCATCAAAAAGATTTTGCTGAATCCGATCCTACTGATTCAGAATCTAGATGTCAGCAAACATCAGCTGATAGTGAAATATGTTACAATTGTTTTGATCTGTTTAGTGTGTTTAAGATGGACCAAGGTGACTGGTGACTATTCATTCCAGTTTTCTTTAACCAAGCATTTGATGAAAGGAGTTAAATAGGACATCCACTCCAGCCTTTTCAAGATAAGATCACATCAAATCAATACCAATGTAATGTACAAAACTACAAACTATGGCCTTTTGATTGCCCCATCCTTTGATTCTTCCTAACTTTTAACCCATATTCATCACCAGGGGCCCAAGTGGTCAGGACTGACTTAATCTAGTACTGTACCTGCTTTGTTGTGATGCTACAAGCATAAACTCAGAGGTGACACATGAGGGGGTAAGAAGCGGAACACAGTGTGTTTGATCTCCATTGATCTGTGTGTTCTAAAATAACAGTGTTGTTATTTTATGTGTGTGGTGGGTTACGCATACAAGTCTGCTCTGACCTGCTTTTATATGTGTTACCTTATGCCCTTCAACCCACTTTCTGCATAATTATGTGACTTTGTGTATTAGTATATTTCCTAGTATTGGTAAAGAGTTGGTTTATTGATGATTTTATTTTAAAATGACAATTGTTGATTTTACAGTTGCATGTTGACCCATGGCTTGGAGGCTAAAGTGAGACTTGGGTAATGGCCACCTTTCAACACGTCTTTGCAATTTATGTTAAAATAATACTATAATTATACTGTCTAAAATAATATACTGTAATGGTGAGAAACAAATAGAATTGTTGTGATGGCCATAGGTTTCAATTTCATATCATTTCATACTTTAGATACTTTATAATGTATTTACGTTTATTCTATTTCTCAACATCACCATATTTTTTACAATTTGTTTATCAGTCTGTCCGTCCATCCACTGTCTGTCCATCCACCGCTTTGGTCAAACAAGATATCTTCCCAACTACTGGCTGGATTGTCATACATTGCACCCGCCAGAAGAAGAATTCTAAGGATAGACCCCTTTGGTTTCTTTTTGGTGTAGAAAAGAGCAGCATGACTCCTAGGAGCTACATACAGGGCTTTTTATGTGCAGGTGTCTCTTTTTAAAATTATTTATTATTTTCATGTCTACTTTTATTCAAGTAAAGCACATGGGAAGAAGGACACGGAGTAGGACATGTGGGGCATATGGACATAATATGCATTTTATGGACTAATGGCCTAACGATCATCAGAATGATCGTTGTGCAATTGACAACCACATATCAGAGGTAAATCTGTTGGCATGATGCAAGTTGGCTTACCTAATGACACAGTTTGTCTGTTTGCATTTCACCTTCAATTCCTGTTTGTGTACTATGTGTGCTTTTCCTTGTTTTTTTGTCTCTGCTAAAGGACATGTAAGGTAAGATTTGGAGATTTGGGGATATCAATAAACGTGAACATTCTATAATGGTGAAAATTAAATTCAAAAGCGATTCTGATTCATAATGAAGTCATATGGAATCATAGAGTATGGTTATGGTCATAGGCGACTCTAGCCTCTTCCAGCAAGGGGTGCACGACCTCTATTACCTCATGCACGCGCGCACAGCGCGCGTGTACGACGTTTGCGCGCGCGCGAAGCGCGCGCGCAAAAAAAATTGCGGATATTAGCGGTTTTGTAATGTTGTTTTAGCGGATTTCTGCAGTTAATTTTGTACCCAAATGTAAAAATAAGTTACTTGCGGTTATCGGTTATTTGCGGGCAAATTATGCATTTTTTCAAGTTAAAATCGGTTCGGTTCTACACGGCGGCAGAACCATTTTGGGCTTAATATAATAGGGTTTATAAAAGCATGATCTGACTGTCTTAGTCTTACCTTGGGCTGGTCAGGAGGAAATGGTTCAGTCACGCACAGTGAGACAAGAGTCCTGGCTGATAGAGCCTGAGGTCTGTGTTTTGTAGAGGAAAGTCAGGTACAAAATGATCCTCTCCATGTGATGTTTCAGGGCAAGCAGCTATATTATAATATCTACCGGTAGTCACGTCCATAGTAGTGAAGAGCTCGAACTCCATGCTTTATTTTTAACAGATGTTGTTTTCAATTTCAATACTGGCGCGTGGATATGACATCACATCAGGAGGGGAGGGGGGGGCTGCCTGGAGCTGCCAGCCTCTATCACTACCACTAGGGGGTGTTGTTGTATTCGGTCTGAGTGGATGTAAAGTTACATTACAAAAAAAAACAAAATCAAAATGGCCGCCTGGCGGCCAGGGGGTGCACGTGCACCCTAGGACACCCCTTAAAATCGCCTATGGTTATGGTTATCATACCTTGGTCAGGTACAATGTTCTGTTACTTCATGTCATGTGTAGTTGTATATTTGCACAATTGTCACCATCTCCTCGGTGGCACAAAGGACAACGAAATATAATTCATCAATCTCACCATGAGTTAAAATAAAACTATTCCGATGAACAGGGACATTTATTCAACTCCATTGTGTACTGTACTTACTCAGCCTTGGCGTTGAAGACGTGCGTGGCCCATCCGTCCATGAATCCTGGGCTTCGTGTGAACCACAACACAACCAGCAGTAGGAACAGGGCCAGGACGTTGAGCTCTGCGTAGCACATGGGGCCCAGGCGGCGGTATTCTGTTCTGATCACTTCGTATGCTGCTTGTTCCTTCTCCGACCGGACCGCCCCGCAGGCCCACGTACGCTGCAGACTGGAGGACAGAGGCAAGACACAGATCAGGGTTGTGAAGGCATTCATTACTTTCAACAGTACATCTGTATGTCGTATTCAGTTTGGTTAATTCAATTCAATTCTACCAGTTCAGTCACCACAGCATCAATAAAATAATAATAATTTGATAAGACTTAACAGTCTGAAATAGTAGTGGATGACATAGTTGATTACTACTGACTGACTGTCAACAATTATGCTGTCTTCGTCTTGAGTCTCATATTTACAGCATTTGATAGTCAACCTCCAGCTTCTAGTGGACACCCTTTCTGACCTTGATATCACTGGGATGGCTCCACCTAGTCACTCACACTCTCTTTTCATTGCAGATTTGGCTGCTCCTACATTCCTCTGACCTCGCTTCATTCCATGTTCTCCCCCTACCAGTCAAGCACCTGCTTCTCATCTTCTCATTATTGTCTCAGCTATTAATAGTATACCCTGCCATTCTGTGTGTTCCTTGCCAGATCATGCCAGCATCTTAACCGTGTTATTCCAGCATTCTGATTACCTGTCACGAACCCTGCCTGTCATCTGACTTACTGTTTTCACCTGCTAAGGGGAACACACACTGGACGCGGAGGCGGCGCTGACGCAGCGCGTCAAAACATACGCCCCCATTATTTTCACTGAACTAACCCACACCGGTGGCATGAGACGCGGGCAGGCGCGGGTCTGCTGCCCCGCCCGCCGCGCCGATACGCCGCTGTTCTATTTTTCCAGCGCTGCTGCGCAGTGAAAATGTTTTCCCCACCGGGGGAAATGGATGCGCCGCGCGGTACCCCGCCGCATCCAGTTGGAGTTACCACGTGGCACTTCACGTGTGTCAATAGCGCGACGCGACGCTGCGCAGCCGTCCGCATCCAGTGTGTGTTCCCCTTTTGATAGACCGTGCCTGTTTACCTGATTGTGTTACCCGTTAGGAACTCTGCCTATACTTTCTGAGCTTCCGTTTTGGCTGTAGATCTGTTGGCGTACTCACTTGAAGCCAATATAAAGGAACTGCAGCCAGAACCAAGCTAGGACCAGCATCAGCAGCATGGTGGGGAAACCAAAGGCAAACCAGGAGGCAAAGTTGATGACGTCACCATTCTGTGGGAAGAGTCTGTGTGGAAGCGCGAGACAGAAAGTGTGTGAGGATGGATTTATGAAAGGAAAACAAATATCTTTTCATTCACTTGATAACTCATTCTAAGACATGAAAGTAGTCGATAATCATTGTGAGCTGCGGTGGATAGTATTGTTGGGTTTCAGTGTCAATGTGACATCGCAGTGAGATCAAGTCTGTGATCTCGCAATTACAGGACGGTCTCTGTAACCCACCTCTATCTTACGCATCTCTCTCAACCTCATCATACATTTATATTAAGAAGAATACATTCTTACGCTGTTAAATTTCTCATCCCTGTGTGTATTTTATATGTATAGATGTGTACATGTGTATGTATAAATGAACATGTACACGTGTGTTAGTACTCACTGGCTCATTTGCCCTATGAGGACCAGGTTGGGTCCGGTGCCTGTGAGAGTGGCGATCCCTCCAATGCTAGCAGCGTAACAAACACACAGCAGGAGGCCTTTGCACATCCTCAGCCTCTCCTCCTCCACCTCATCCACCTCCCCCCCGCAGAGCTCCTCAAGTTCCATCTGACACTTCAGAGCTGCCATGGGCAGAACCACTGCACAACCAGTCGAGAAATTAAGGACTTTAGTTGATTACTGGACAGGGTTAAATAATGGAAACATGTGTGAGACTATCTCCCCACAACTACAACTGAGAAGCCCTTGAGGCTGTATTGCTTGTAAGAAGTAAGATGGAATTCTAAATAATGTTTATATATGTTTTTTAGCAGAAGTTCGGATCCACAGGATCAACGTTATGAATAGCTGGCATGGAGACTATGGACTCACCATTCCCACTGTCACGCTTGCTGTTGGGACTGTCTGAGGGTGGTTTGTCATGGGGAGCTGGCATGGCCTGGAAGGTTACTCTGTCCCAGTTGTTCGGGTGACCCTCTGAGCCAAGTGTGTCCTGTTGGGTCACGGTGCCTTGTAGGTACGTGTTTTTCTCCTGGCTGTCCTGTTGTGTGTCTCTATCATTCACACCTGGGCAAAATAATTGAAAGGTTACAGATGAAAATGTTGATAAAACTCATGCCTTAGCACATGCGTCTGTCCGTCCTGCTCCTGCTGCTCCGTTTCTCCAGCTGATCTCCCACTCCATCCTCCCCTCACTCATGAACAACACCAATTAAATACATACACATGTTAAACAGAAAGCCTAACTTTGGCATTCTGGTGTTAGAGCCAGTTACTGCCCGTTCAGCTATACAAAACAAGCATACGTAGACTATTATGCACATGTTCACCATTCACTTGAGTGAGCTGGAAACTGGAAAGTGAACATTACAATGAATTGGCAATACAATCCTTTGACCATCTACTCTCCTATCCTCCTGACTGTCCTTTAACATAGGCATACCGTTTTCCACAATCCTTGGGGCGGTGTACTCCTGGCCAGCACCCCCATCTTGCAGGTTGACAGTGATTTTCCTCTGATGGTCTTGGTGTGGGACTGTGCCATTCTTCTGGCTCCTGGGGGTGCTTTGGGAGTCTTCGGACTGGTTGAGCTGGTCGAGGACAGCCTGGACGATGGGGACCATCATGGCAGTGGTGGCCGTGTTGCTGATCCACATCGACAGGAAGGCTGTCACTCCCATGAACCCCAACATTAACCTGGGAGATGGCAGGACCATGGAATATATATTTGACTATTTGCTTCATGGAAAATCGGTATTTATTTTCCGAACCGTGCGTGCACGGTCCTTTCTTCTAGGTACTGTACAACAATTTACAATTAACAGTATTGTGTATTATTATTTTATGCTTTAACTATTGAAAAATAGCAGATATACAAGCTCACAGTGCGGCACCGCGCGCTTTTTTAAATCGTGAAAATTTGAATTTTAACCCGATTCTATTAGTGTCTTTTGAAAGACTTTTTGAAAAAC
The DNA here is from genome assembly GCF_963921795.1 of Nannobrachium achirus. NCBI lineage: Eukaryota > Metazoa > Chordata > Actinopteri > Myctophiformes > Myctophidae > Nannobrachium > Nannobrachium achirus. Next base: position 22,860,684 of record NC_137826.1, on the reverse strand, counting down.
CTATGTTTCTATGTCAGTAATCTGGCCAGCCATCGTCAAAGAAAAGCTCCTTTTCACTTAACTGGAGCTCAGTTAGTCTGTTCTTGAGAGACTACTGTGTCAGTGGTTCTCAAACCTTTTCATGTGAGGGACCCCCAAAATGATATGTATTTGGCCACAGACCCCCATCTCAAAATATTTAGTTCCAGGGACCACCCAGAAGCAAAGTTTGAGTTACAAACATTCGCTTTGAAAATACATATATTCAAAGATTTGCACACCTTTTCACGACTTTTTCAAAAATAGCAGATCTACAAGCTTGCAGCTATTTTTCACTGGTTAAATCATTCAATAATTCTATGCCTAAATGGGTTAACAGGTGTAAGTAATTACTCACAGGGCAGGCCGGACTCCCACGATGAGCAGAACCCTGAGGGCAATACGCTTGTGAAGGTTCCAGTGTTCCACAGCCACTGCCACCATCAGACCACCCACAAACAGCATGTTAGTATCCTTCAGGTACTGCATACACACCTGATTGATACACAGGCGCATACACGCACACGCACGCACGCACACACACACACACACACACACACACACACACACACACACACACACACACACACACACACACACACACACACACACACACACACACACACACACACGTTAGTTGTATCTCTGACTAAATGATTTACAAAACAGTAGACATTAGAGATAATAAAATGTGATGGCTGCATCTCTATCTGAAAGGTAAATAACATTCACACAGCATTGTTTAATGAGGTCAAAACTTCAGCAGTATGTACTTTATTGTTAGACCAACATGTTTTGGCTTGTGGCAATATTCAGGGTCATCATGAAACGCATAACACATTTACGTAAAACACATTTTAAGGCCTGAGTAACATAAAACATTAAAGGAAAAAAAACAAAAAAACGAGTCTACACATTTGTTAACTCCAGGTGGGATTATTACAATTCATTATCAGGCTGGCCCAATATCTCTTTCAAGACTCTCCACCAGGTCCAAATGCTGCTGTACTGCACTGACAAGAACTAGGAAAAGAGATAATATTTGCCAATCTGCACTGGCTCCCTGAAAAATCCAGAATAGAAACTTTCATCATAACGGTCTGGCACCATTATACCAGAAGAGCTTGTTGTGTTACCCCACTAGAACACTGCACTCCCAGAATGCATGCAGGTTTTTGTGATTCTTGTGATTCCTAGAAAGTCCCAAAGTAGAATGTGAGGCAGTGCCTTCAACTATCACGCTCCTTTTCTGCGGAACCTTCTCAAAGTTTTGATCCAGGAGGCAGGCAGACACCCCCTCTATGTTTAAAACTTTCCTTTTTGATAAAGCTTATAGTTAGGGCTGGCTCAACCGTGCCCTGGACGAGCACTTAGTTATGCTGCCATAGGCTTAGACTCCAGACCGTTATTATCGGTTGCTATTGTTATTTGCTTGACCACAAATGCTAAGAATGTTATTTAGATAGCATGTTGTTTAGACAGATGCTAGTTTTAATGTTTGCCTAGTGTCCTAGTTCCTTTTGAAGGACCAAATTGCATCTTTGCACTCTACTTACTGTATGTGTCTAATTACCCCATCGTTAGTTGACAAGGGTTCATGCCACGTCGGGCAGAGAGAGAGGAGAGACAAGACAGCCAGGGTCAGATTTGAACTTGGGTCTTTGCACTCACAAGAAGCATTATGGTCTGTGCAACTGGCTGAGTCACCAGGCACCCCCTTTTCGTTACATTTATGTTGAGCAATTGTATTGTTTCACATTTAACTATGCAGGCCTGAACAGTTACCATTTTGAAACTGTAACAAATAGTGTTGGTTAGGAGGAAAAAATCCTCAGCTTCCAAGAAAATGCATAAAGGGAAGTTCTTTTGTGCGTGATTCAGACGTGTTCTTCCTTCTTGGAAACAGATGACCTGGGTGGGGGCAGCACTGTCCTCACTGTACTCACTCACTCAGGCTGAACTGAGCAGGTACAGTACGTACTAGATGTGAATGTCTTAATGTGATCAGATCAGAGAGTTGTTTGTTAACTCAGATTAAATCAAGTCTCAATTGGCCCAGCCTCTCTTATCGCATGACATTGTGCCATAATAAGTCATGATAATTACATTATGACATATTGTACAGTATGTGTTGTTACTAGTCAACTCCCCTGGTTAAATTAGGCCAAGAGTGGGATCCCTGCATGGCCTTGCAAAGAATTCTCAACACTAAAAATAAAACAAGCATAATCTTAAATAAGTATTCCTCAACCACTGGATCAGGATGTGAAAGTGAGTTACAGTAAAATA